>NC_079315.1:84075972-84381707 GCF_029931775.1 Euleptes europaea | reverse complement strand
TCAATGGATATAGGGCTCACAGATCTCTCCAAAAAGAGAACGGGCACTATCTAGAGATTCTGTTTCTTAGGGCTGGGTTCTGAGGATTCAATTTGTCAGAATATCAGTCAGTTTGTTGCAGAGGTCCCAACTCTTTTCAAGCCTTCAGGCACCTTTGGAATTCTGATACAACACAGGAAGTACAAGCTACAACATGGCTGCAGAAGAAGGAGGAACCAGTCACAAAAGGGCTGCCTCAGTCACTCAGCGAAGCTCTTTGTACTGTTATGGCACCAGCTGCCAAACATCATTTTTTCTAAATCTGCACAGACAATCAGAAGCCTTGCTGTGCATAAGCCCCACCTGGCCCAGAGTGGTGTGGTGGTTAAGAGCAGTGGTTTGGAGTGGTGGACTCTAATCTGGAGAACCGGGTTTGATTCCCCTCTCCTCCCTATGAGTGGCGGATGCTAATCGGGTGAACTGGGTTGGCTTCCCCACTCCTACATGTGAAACCAGCTGGGTGACCTTGGGCTAGTCACAGCTCTCTTAGAGCTCTCTCAGCCCCATCATCACACAGGGTGTCTGTTGAGGGAAGGAGAAGGTGATTGTAAGCTGGTTTGATTCTTCCTTAAGTGGCAGCGAAAGTTGGCATATAAAAACCATATCTCCTTCTCCTTTTCCTTCTCCTCCTTCTTCACCACCACACTTGGTAATCACCAGGAAAGATGTTGGCAGGCACCACGGCCCCCACAGACTCCATGTTGTGGACCCCTTTTATTGTATATCCAGCTCTTGAAATTCTGTTCTCATTCAGATTGATTTTGTGATCATATTAGGAGTCCCTTTATACAAATGTTTGTCTTATATCAAATGGATTAATAAGGGGAATTTATGGTAAACATGGCCAGATGTGAAGCTACTGCATAGATCTTGATATCCAGTCATAAACCAATATAGATAGGTATTGATTTTCTGTATCTTTAGGGGAAATTGATTTGAAATATGCCAATGAACAATCATGGTAGCTTGGAAAAACTGGAAGTGTTCCTAATAGGTAAGTAATTTTTACATCATGCTTTGCTAATAAAATGAAATGGTTTATTTAGCACAGTTAAGCTGGTAAATGTTAAGATTAGGAGGACTTAATGAAGCCTTGTAATTGCATGGACTTTTTTTCTTTGTTTTTGTTTTGAACTGCTTTGAGTCCTATTTAATTTTAAAGCCATTTATTTTGGGCAAATTATTTTAATGAGAAAAATATATATTCAGTACTACCTAGATGTTATGCCGCATTGTGTCTGGAGACAAAGGGTATCATGTTGAAAATTATATTAATTATATTAATTCAGAAGAAGTGAGCTGTGACTCAGGAAAGCTCATACCCAACTAGAAATTGTGTTTGTCTTTAAGGTGCTACTGGTCTCTTGCTCTTTTCTACAGCTACAGAGAGACAAACACTACCCATCGTAATAATAGAATCATGGAATCATACAGTTGGAAGGGGCCATACAGGCCATCGAGTCCAACCCCCTGCTCAATGCAAGATCATCCTAGAGCATCCCTGACAAGTGTTTGTCCAGTTTCTGCTTAAAGATTGCCAGTGAAGTGGAGCTTACTACCTCCCTAGGTAGCTGATTCCACTGTCAAACAACTCTTATTGGAAAAACAATTTCCCCCTAATATCCAGCCAGTACCTTTCCACCCATAATTTAAACCCATTATTGCGTGTCCTGTCCTCTGCAGCAAATATGAACAGCTCCCTGACCTCCTTTAAGTGACAGCCCTTCAAATACTTAAAGAGAGCAATCATTAGGGTTGCCAACTGCCAGGTAGTAGCAGGAGATCTCCTGCTAATTCAACTGATCTCCAGCCAATAGAGATCAGATCACCTGGAGAAAAATGGTCGCTTTGGCAATTGAACTCTATGGCATTGAAGTCCCTCCCCTCCCCAAATCCCACCCTCCCCAGGCTCTGCCCCAAAAATCTCCCGCCGGTGGCGAAGAGGGACCTGGCAACCCTAGCAATCATGTCCCCCCTCAACCTCCTCTTCTCCAGACTAAACATTCCCAACTCCCTCAGCCTTTCCTCATAGGGTCTGGTGTCATCACTCTCCTCTGCACTCGCTCGATTCCATCCACATCCTTTGTGAAGTGAGGCCTTCAGTCAATAAACTTTGCAATGCAATCCTAAGGTGTGTGTGTGAATGTGCTTAGGTCACTGTAAAGAAAAGCAACCTTGCTCTTCTTCTGATCACCAAACTTTGGTTCAGGCTGCGGCCTTCTATGTCTTCAATGTCTTGATATCAGACTAGGAGCTGATGACCAGCTCTCTCTCACAAACCATTTCCGTGGGAAACCATTTCCATTTCCCATGGGAAGCCACTTCACTTTGGGGGGAAAGGTGTGGAGACCGGAGGCATTGCCACCTCCACTTCAAAGCACCTCCATTTCAAAGCCTTCCTATTGTAAATCAGCTATCTGTTCTCTTGGTGACAATCCTGTTAGAAGCCTGACATCTCAAAAGCTTGAAGGAGCCCAGATGTTTTGTATTGCTGCAGAGATGCAAATACATCTGTAACTTCAAAAGGCCTAGAGGTGTCATGCCAAATATCTTACAAGTTTATTGCGTCCCCAACATCTCATTGGGTGGAATGGCCATCACCCAATGAGATGGGAGAGATAAATATGAACTCTGTTCTAATCAAAATCATGAAGCTTGGGAGGGAGGCATGCTGGTCATGTCTCCAAGCGATCATCATCTGGCAACCATGAAGGGCTGACACTCTGCGTGTTAGGACCAGAACTGGGTCTTGGTAACTATAAATCAACTAAAACCTTGCATTTGTTACTCTCTTGGAAACTTTGCCTATTTTGCCTGAAACTTAAAGAACTACTGTGAAGTTAGAGATTGCTAAGATTTCTTGTTTTTATGCTATCTGCCTCACAAACAATTTCCTTTCTGTAACGAGCACATTTTATTAAATAAACTTATAGACTTTATTTTGAAGTCTGAGAAACCTTTTTTTGGGTCTCAGGGCTAAATCCAAGTGCCTGAGTGTGTGTGTGTGTGTGAGAAACCACCTACCCTAGTGTTTTGTGGCAATAAGCCTCCCCTGGCAGAAGCTCTACTCTGCAGGGACGGTTTTTGCTTGTTTTGACTTTTGGGAAACTGGCTGGGGAAGAGTAGCTCTCAGCTCATCCCTGGGAAAGCCAGCCTTTTGGAATTGAGAGCTGGTGGCGATATACCTGTACTACGCTCAAAGGGGGAATCCTGGGGCACAGTAAGGAATTTGGGTTTCCTTAGGGAAACATTTGGTGACTTTGAACTACAGAGGAATCGGCCTGCTGGAGAGCAGACAGAGTCTCCTCGACAAGGTAGCAGAGTCTATCCGCATTGTGCTTTAGGGAGAGTCCTGAAGCCCAGTGGGGAGTTTGGCAACTTTTGACCCAAGGAGGAACCGGTTTGCTGGAGAGCAGGCCGGACCTCCTTGACAGTCACCTATTGACCTTTACACTGAGTTACGTTGGCGTAAGGGCCAGTTACTCTGGTGCAGGCCCCCAGCAGCTGCCCGTAGGTGCAACAGGTTGTGGGTGGATCGGGGGAGTGGTTGGAGTAAGTCAGCCCCCTCAACCCTTTCAGCCTGGGAATGACCCCACTAGAGGTAGAAAGTTACACTAACATAAAACACGGTATAGCCCACAGACACCAATTGTACTAAAAAATGAAGTGCCCCTCCCCCACCACCACAGACATGCCCATGAAGCCTGAAGCAGTTCAGAATGTCGGCTACAGCTATGGCCAATCGTTTCCCTCCCCCTATGCTCAATGTCCTTAACTCTATCTTATAGACAGGCAGAAGAATATTGCTGTAGAATTCTGAAGTTGTTGAGTAATCTTTACCACAGGCTGCTGGCAGGGGATGCCAGTTTTGAATGCTCCCTAGGGCTGTCAATTCGGTTCCATCCGACATGAAAAACTGCTGAATTTTTCCCGATTCGGCGGTTTCCAGTTCAGATAGAGCCAAAGTGAAAATAGGCAGGAAAACGACGAGCCAAATTCAGCGAGTTCGGGTGGATGCCGAATACATTCAGGCAACTTTGGCACCTCCAAATCAGCAGTCTCCCGCGGCCAATGGTGGCCAAGCTGGGTCTTCTTCTGGCCAATCAGAGCAGGAATTCTCCGTTTTGAATTGGCCAGGAGAAGAGTATAAAAACTCCCGAGTCCCGTCCCAAGTCTGTATTCATTTCCTTCCATTTTGTTGGTGCTGCTCCTGAGAGATCCTGCTTACTGGAATAGGATTGGATTGGGTTTACTTCTACTCCCTGCTCCTGCTGGAAGACATCCACACAGTTTGATTTTTGGGGTTTTTCTCTATACCTTTTCTCCTGTGTGTGTGTGTGTGTGTGGGGAAAGCAGATTCTCTGTGTGTGTGGGGAATCCAAAGGGGGGGCTTTTGCCTGTCCTGCGGGGGGGTGCCCACTCGCCTCTGTGGGAGTGTGTGTTTTGCCTTTTTCTGCTCGTTGCCACCCTCACCTGGAGTTGAGTCAGTGCAGCAGTGTGGCATGAGTGTCCCTCCACTCGGCACCCGCGCCGCCTCCTCTTGGTTTGTTTGGGGTTGAGCCAAGAGCCGTACTGGTTTGGGGGAGTTGTTTTGCTGGGGAGGGCTTGATTGCCTCTGTGGAGGGTGATTTGGGGGGTTACCTGTCCTGGGGGGGGGGCTGATTGCCTCTTTGCAAGTGAAATCTATCAATCCTGAAGATACGGAATTTGCGCAGTGCGCACTTAGGCTAGTAGCGTTATAAGCTGCACTTTGGCTGTGTTGAAATGAAAAGATACGTTACCCATGCTAGTTACACTGTTTACTTATGTTTTGAACATTGTTCAAAATATACTTTCGGCGTAGTTACATTGGCTATTAAAAGCCATGGACTGGCTTCTACTGTGTGGGGGGGGGAGCCAAAGGGGGGGTGACCTGTCCTGGTGGGGGGGCTTGATCTCCTCTTTGCGAGTGTGATTGTTGCTGTTTTCACTGATTGCTACCTTCACCTGGAGGTCAGTGTGGGTCGGTGAGTCTCTCTCTGGCTGTCCCAGAAACAATGGGAGGTTTTGCCGCTCTCTGATGCACATTAAGGATTGCCGGCTCCTCTTCATTCCAATGGGTGGAGGGGGGAACCCCTTCCAGACCCCATAACTCGGGACCCCCTGACCCAATCTGCACCAAACCTGGGGGTTCTTGCAAGAAGGGTCCCCTCAAGCTACACTGAAGGTTTGGGACCTCTAACTCCAAAAATGCCCCCCCGAGCCATGGAAAGCCGCGAATGTGCTTAAATGGCATTATTCGGCCAAATTTATTCGCGAACACCAAGTTTAATGCCGAATTCCTTGGATCCAAATAGGGGGAGTTCGGACTTCGGCATTTCCCAAATAAAAACAGGCTGAATTTTGCCAAATCTGAATTTTACCGAATTTTTTTTCAACAGCTTTAATGCTCCCTATTGTTAAAAAAGAAAACACCCCACAAGCTAAACAGTACAGCAAGGAGAGAGGTTCTTCCCTGTTCTTCCCAGTATTCATTTTCTGTTTGCTGCATTTTTTAAATGTTGAAGGAACATTCAAATCTGTGATTCTCACTGTAGAACTCTAAAGAGGTATGTGGTATTCTACAATGGAGCTGTTTCATGTGGCGTTCTATTGAGGATGCTCGCTGACAGTTTTCTATCATCTATTAGCAGTGCTGCCTGTTTTTGACAGCAGCCTGGGATGTTGGTTGTAAGATGCCAAATTATCATGTTTTATTCTGATGCCTGCACTAGGATATTATTTTATGGATTGTATTTTAAGATTGTGTATGTTTTATCTATTAATAGATTGTTTATTCAATGTTGTGAGCCACCCTGAGGCCTGTGACCCAGGGGAAGGGTGAGGTATAAGTCTGAAACAAACAAACAACTAACCCGGTTCTAACATCACTTCATTCTACTGCATGCACAAGCAAAGCATCTATAGTTATTTTTTCCCCACAGAACTATGAGAATGTTCCTCAGCATTGAGAATCTGGTGCCTCTCAGTGTGGTGTAGTGGTTAAGAGCAGTGGACTCTAATCTGGAGAATCGGGTTTGATTCCCCACTCCTCCACATTAAGCCTGCTGGGTGATCTTGAGCCAGTCACAGTTCTCTTAGAGCTCTCTCAGCCCCACCTACCTCACAAAGCATCTGTTGTGAGGATAGGAAGGGATTGTGATAGTCAGTCACTTTGAGACTCTTTAAAGGTAGAGAAAAGTAGGGTATAAAAACCAGTTCTTCTTCTTTCGTGATGTGTATCAAAATCCCACTAGTTCATACAGCTACTAACATAGATGGTTCTAAAATGGGATTCGGTAGATTAGGAGAATATAGCCCCATTTATAGATGGCCACATCTAGAGGTAGTAAACCTTTGAATACTAGTACTAGGAGACAATGTCAGAACTCTTGGCCCTTCAAGGCAACTAGCTGGCCAATGCATGAAATGAAATGCTGAGCTAGATGGATCACTGATCTAATGCAGCAGGGTACCTCTTATGTTCTTACATTCCTGTTTCATAACTGAAGTGTCGAATGCCATTGGGACTTGCCAGGAAGACTTGCGTTAGGACTGATATGGTTGCTTTACCAGTCATTTAGCTGCTCCTTCCTGCCAATTGAGACAATGACTAGCAACTCTACTATGTCCCCCCACAAAACAATTTTAAAATAAGGTAAACAAAATATTCAGAAGAGAGCAGCAATCCATAACCAAAATGTTATTAAAGCTGGGGAGGGAGGGGGTGTTTACACTGGGTTTGCTTTTGTGATTATCCATGTGAGGTTGCCTTTTATTTATTTTATCATAAATAATTCTGTAGTTTTGTTTTTAAACTCTCATCGCTGTAATTAGAAACTAGTTTAGTATTATTAGATATTTATAATCCCTCAGTAATGTTCTCTAATCTCTCCATTTCCCTAGATAACTGCCTTACAGTTATCAGCAAATTCTGTTCTTTTAATCACTTCTTCTATAATAATCCTTCAGTTCGAATATAGCCTTTTACTATTATCTTTAGAGAAATACCTGTTTGTAGACATATGAAAGGAATTATGATAATTAAATACTGAATGTTGATGCAACCTGCATTTCCCTATCCCTTCTCTTTAAGGATACAAATTGCATAGAACCACCAAGTAGCTCCCTTACCTTATAACATCTTAATTCTGTTTAATATTGTAGTAGCACCCACAAAAAAAATAAACATAAGGAAAGACAGGCAAACAGAGTTATAGACTTTAGAAAGAGCGACAGTAAGCTCTCTGGACTGTACCATTTCACCCAGTAAATTGAGTAGGAGGGGCAGTGTCACAAGATCAGTGAATCCTCCAGATTGACAAAATTGAATGTGGAAATCTAAATGTCATGGAGAAGTGTTCTAGTATGATCTTCTTTCTGACATCCTAGTTTTCTACGTACAAGGAACATTTTTGTTCAACAGCATGCACTGGCAGCCCGAAGTGGCAAAGCCCCAACACATTTGGGTAATAGAGGGGCAGGCAGGCTGGCAGATGTAAGGATGGAACATGCAGGCAGATGGATGGAGTAGTTTATTCTTTCTTACTAGCAAACAGTGCAAATTTATGTAATTTCCTTTTGGTCCCACCAGTGTTGTCCACATAAAAAATAAGATATACAATGTTGGATGTTTTTTAAAAAAATATTCCAGACAGTTTGCAATGGGACTTTAGCTTCATTAAAAAAATGTTTTCTCAAACCAATGCATCTCTCTTCTCAAACCAATGCATCTCTTCTCTCATCATTTTGACCTTTCCCCTTAAACAGCCCCTATTGTCAGCATTGATTTTTATCCCATTATCTTTTCTCATACTGATATATTCAATAATCCACCTGGTGAGACATCTTTTTGGGGGGGGGGGATTGTGTAACATTATCAAAGTACGATACTAAAAAAGGGGGCAGAATAGAGAAAGATTTACAACATCTGGAATTACAACTCCTTTGAAAAGTCTCTTGACCTTGCCAACCATTTATCTTACTAACATCTCATTTCTAACTCTCCCTTTCTCCAAAAAATGTTTAGGAAAGTAGCCTTGTAGCATCCCTGAAATCACTTCTCACACAACAGTACCCTTGACTGGTTTTAATCAAGGTACTGTTCTGGAGATAGTAAAGGAAAAGCTATCTCTTGCAGTAGAGTAAATGATATCCTTATTTTCTGATGCCTCCTTTCCTTGACCTTGGTACGGTCCATTCTATATATCTAGAATGCATCTACCCTAGAACTTGTTTTTGCTTTACTCAGAAAATTCCATTAAGAAACTTTCCCCTTTGACCATCTTTCACCCAATAAATGCAAAAACACAGTAACTCAATTGAATTACTTAAAACATATTTTGCCTGTGGGAAAGCTGTCTTTGTAATGTAATCACATCCATCTGCATGGCCAGGAGCAAAGTACAAAGCACAATGTCTTCAGAAACAGGAGACAACATAGCATGTTGTTTTACTGGGATTCTTTGCCATTAGACTCAAATGTTATCATATTTTGTATTTGCTTGCTGATTGACTGAATAGTTTTGTTTTACTAGGAATCTTTGCTGTCAGAGTCAAATATTGTTATTATTCAAATGTTATCATATTTTGTAATTACCTTATTGATTGTCTGAACATTTCCATCATCATCTGATTATGTTCCTAAACATAATCTGCCTTGAGTCCCAGTAAGAAAGGTGGACTATTCATAGGGTAGCCAGGTCCCTCTTCACCTCCAGTGGGAGGTTTTTGGGGTGGTTCCTGAGGAGGATGGGGTCTGGGGAGGGGAGGGACTTCAATGCCATAGAGTCCAATTGCCAAAGAGGCCATTTTCTCCAGGTAAACTGATCTCTATTTGCTTGAGATCAGTTGTAATAGCAGGAGATCTCCAGCTAGTAACTGGAGGTTAGCAACCCTAACTATACATACATACATACATAAACAAATTCACTTAGAGCCAAACTACATGATATGTTTACAGTCCCGCCGGCGGGTGAGCGTTGGGAGCCGCTCCTCGCCCCTCTGCCGGCGAGGCCTCTCTGTGGCACTGGCAATGGCGTAGACAGGCAACGCTGGCACAGGGGGGCATTCCGGGGGTGAGGCGGGGGGAGGAGCCATCGGTTAGGCGGCTTCCTACCCCCGGCGCCAAGAATGGCAGTGCTGCACTTGCTTTTTAGCAGGCGCAGCCTCGCTGTTCCCTATGGGGCAAAAGGCCCCAGTTAAAAAAAAAAGAAAGAAGCGAAATGGCTTTTTTTGTTTTACGGCATACGGGAATCGGCTTAGGAAGAGGCGCCACTGCGCCTCTTCCCCGCCGTCCCTGTACGACTCAGCTCACTGTACGACTTGTACCACTAGTCAGTACATAGCAAGAAGATGCTACACCAACACTATTACAACTACAAAAATAATACAAGTAATACAAACACGCAGCAGAATAAGTACAAGCTCTATTTACCACTATACAATATGTAAGGTAAAAGACACTGTAAACTCTGGTACAGAAATGTGAAAAGAATAATACTCATACAAAGCTGTCTTCAAGCAACACAGTTGCCTGCAGTTTGGCTGAGTTGCTTGAAAATTGCTTTGTATGAGTATTGTTCTTTTCATATTTCTGTACCGAGGTTTACAGTGTCTTTTTCCTTACATGTTGTATAGTGGTAAATAGAGCTTGTTGTACTTCTTCTGCTGCATGTTTGTATTATTTGTATTATTTTTGTAGTTGTAATGGTGTTGGTGTAGCATCTTCTTGCTATGTGCTGACTAGTGGTACAGTTAGTGTTTGTGAGCCTGCGTGCTGATTTTCTCATTTGCACAACCTCCAGGCAATAGCTGGAGATCATCCGCTATTACAACTGATCTCTAGCCAATAGAGATCAGTTCATCTAGAATAATGGCCACTTTAGCAATTGGACTCTATGGCATTGAAGTCCCTCCCCTCCCCAAACCCCGCCCTCCTCAGGAACTGCCCCAAAAATCTCCAGGTATTTCCCAACCTGTAGCTGGCAATCCTAACTGTGACCCAGCAAGGGCTTTCAAGGCAAGTGAGAAGAAGAGGTGGCTTGCCATTACCTTCCTCTGCAGAGCCTTTCTTGGTAGACTCCCATCCAAGTATTGACCCTGCTTAGCTTTTGAGATCTGATGAGATCAGGCTATGCCATACCATTCCACATCCCCTGGCTATGGGAGTACAAAATATAATATCAAGCAAACTTCCAAGCCAGTGAGAACAGTTAAATGACACATAGGAGAAGGTAACCTATGAGCCAAATAATGTCTGTCTGAGGGCGTACAGCAACAAAGGGAAGAGCCAGGAAAACAGAAAGAGACAAAATAACAGTGTGTTGTGCAACCATATATGACACTTCCAGAATAAAATCAAATAGCAAAATTGTTGGGTGTGGCACAATCCTCTACTAATTTATTTTCATATAATACTTCATTGTTTATCTCACGAATAAGGTTGCCAACCTCCCGGTGATCTCAAATAACAACAGACCTATGATGAAAACAACGTAGTTACCAATTAACAAGCACGTTAGGCTCAAAATAATTCAAGTACCAAGTATCAAGTTCTGCAATTTCATTCAAACACTAAACAGTAATTAAACAAAAATCAAAACATATCCAACACAAAAGCATATACAATATTTTTCAAAATCCAAATCAATCCCAACCGGGCTCAGAGTTCATTCAAAGTAAGTAGAAACCAGAACTGAGTCAATTTCAAGTCAGTGTAATCCGTAACGAGGATAGCAGATATCCTTTCAGTTCCACCGACAGTCGCGTTCCAAAAAAAATCTTGTCAAGGTCTAAGTTAAGGGTTCTTAACTTAGGTTTAGGATTCGTTCCTACCCCTCACTACTCAGCCTTCCAGACAAGGGTAGACTTGTATAGGTTTTTCAGAATTATTAAACTTAAAGAATTTTTTCGAGGGCAGTCAACCGCAATGGCTCTTTTTACCCCAAATCCACATTTAACCCAAAAAAACCCAGCCACTGTGTTAACACCTTTCAATTACTAGTCTTAAGTAGGGCTGTCAAAAAAAAAATTCGGTACAGTTCGGATTCGGCCGAATTTGGCCCTTGTGGGTTCGGTACGTGCCGAAGTCCGAACTCCCCCACTTCGGATCCGTTCAATTCGGCGGGAATTCAAAGTTCGGGAAAAAAATTCGGCCGAATAAAGCTATTAAAAACACAACCGCGCCTTTCCGCGGCTCTGGGGGGGGCATTTTTGGGCTTAGAGGTCCCAAACTTTCAGCAGAGCTTCAAAGGACGTATATTGAAAGACTCTCCAAGTTTTGTAAAGATTGGGTCAGAGGGGGCTGAGATATGGGCCCTGAAAGGGGTCCCCCCCACCCTTAATGTGGATCTCTCCGCAGAGCTTGCCGCCCACGCACAAAGCTCCCGGCCCGACAAACAGCTGATGAGAGCAAGGGCGGGGCAGGTGCTAAGAACTTTGCAAAGCAACACAACTGCAGAGCAACCCCTTTGCAAATATGCAAAGGGCGGGGCAGGTGTGAAGAATTTTGCAAAACAATACAACTGCAAAGCAACACAAGCACGCAATGCAAAACCTTTGCAACAGTGCATAGCAACACCTGACACCTGGGAGTTTGCATACCATGGAAAGGGACAGAGGCAGCTAGCTATGCATAATGAGCAGGAGGGGGTGGAATGTCTCCTTTTGCATTGGACTTGGGACCAGGCAGATGCATTCTTTAAGTCACCATTTGAAAACCAGTTTTGAGCAAGCATCAATAACCTAACTGATCTTATGAATGAGGAAAAACCTGAAGAATAAAAATGAAGCCCCCCCTCAAACCAGGGAGAGAGAGACTGGAGGGGGAACACACACCCCAGGCAGAACCGGCAAAAGCCCCCTTTGGCTTCCCCCCCCCACCCACAGAAACTGCTCCCTCCCCACACACACACACAGACTCTGCTTTCCCCCCCCACACACACAGAAAAGAAAAAATATAGATTAAAGCCCCCAAAGGGGTCTTACTGTGGCTGTCTTCTGTTCCAGCAGGAGGGGCTGGGAGACTGGGTAATCCAATATGATTCCATTTGTATCCAATATAAGATCCATATGTATGCATCTCTCGAGGGTGATCCATTCATCCCAATAGGGGAAAGGGGAAAGCCCATATCTCGGGGGCCCTGACCCAATGTTTACAAAACTTGGGTGGTCTCTTAAAAAGCCTTGACTGAAGCTCCGCCGAAAGTCTGGGATCGGCACACCCAAAAATGCGCCCCCTGCAGCCATGGAAAGAGAAAAGGGGGGGAGCCAATATTTCAGCCCCCACTGAACCCATCTTTACAAAACTTGGGTGGTCTCTTAAGAGGGATTCTCTGAAGCTATGACAAAAGTTTGGGGGCTGAACCCCCAAAAAAGCGCCCCCTGCAGCCACGAAAATGGAAAAGGGGGGAGAGGAAAAAGGGGTGGAGCCCATATCTCGGGGGGCCCTGACCCAATGTTTACAAAACTTGGGGGGTATCTTAAGAAGCCTAGTCTGATGCTCCGCTGAAAGTTTGGGGTCGGCACACCCAAAAATGCGCCCTCTGCAGCCATGGAAAAAAAAAGGGGGGAGCCCATATCTCGGGACCCCCTGACCCAATGTTTACAAAACTTGGGTGGTCTCTTAAAAAAACCTGTCTGAATATCCCCTGAAAGTTTGGGGTCGGTACCCCAAAAAATGCGCCCCCTGCAGCCACGGAAAGGAGCGAATGTGCACAAGCACCCCCTCACACACACATGAGGATTTCCCTCTCTCTCTCTCTTTCCCCGGCTGGCCGCACATCAGCTGATTCCTCCAGCACTCAATCCTGACTGATTGGCCAGAAGAAGACCCAGCTTGGCCACCGATTGGCCGGGGGAGGAGAATGCTGCTTACTGACGGTTATGCTGCTTACTGACGGCCGAATTGGCCGAATTTATTCGCCGAACTCCCGAACTCGCTGAATTCGGCCCCCCCGGTTGCCCGCCAGTTTTGAGTTCGGATCCGTCCGAACTAAAAACCGCCGAATCAAGGGAAATTCGGCTGATTTTCAGTTCGGGCCGAACCGAATTGACAGCCCTAGTCTTAAGGGACCTTGACAAGCTGAAAAATGCAGGGCTTGGAACAAAACTGAACAGTCTAACATGACTCCTAATGATATGTCTACTTTAAAATCGCTCTCTGATGACACCACCATTACGTGCAGGCCCACGGATAAGGGCGGGGCCATTGTAATTATGGACTCATGCAATTATGACAAAGAGTACTGGACACAACTCTGTGATGGGAGATATTATAAGAAGATTTCTAGTGATCCTACCAACAAAGTCTCTAACATAGTCAAGACGGTTCTGTATGAAGGCTTGTCACTTAACTACATAGACAAGTCCACTGCTGATGTTTTGTATGTAAAATTCCCCAGAGTCCTTATTTTTTATTCCTTGCCTAAAATCCATAAGACTCTCCACAACCCTCCCGGAAGACCCATAATTTCTGCTGTGGGCAGTCTTCTTGAACCTGTCTCTAAATATATAGAATCTTTTTTGCAGCCCATGACTAAGCTCACTCCTTTCTACATAAAGGACACGAGGGACTTCATCAACAAAGTGGAACATTTGGCTATCCCCCCTGAAGCAGTGTTTGTCACTTTAGACGTCTCAGCCCTGTACACCAACATCCCACTGGATGGTGCAAGAAGGATAATTGAAAACATACTCAACTCACGAGCAACCTTACTGCCCCCAACTCATTTCCTTTTAGGTTTGGTTGATATTTTATTTGATAATAATTTTTTTAGATACAAAGACCAGTTTTTTGTCCAAACACAAGGGGTAGCCATGGGTGCTGAGTACACCCCCTCTATTGCAAATTTGTATATGATTTTTTTGAACAATAATTTCTGCTTCAAAGTGTCATATTTTCCTCTCATGTTTTATGTTATTTTAGATTTATTGATGATCTTTTTTCATAATCAACTCAGCTGCAGCCTTTTCATTTTTATTAACACGGATCAACTCGCTGGATGAGCACCTTAAATTCTCGGGTTCACACGATCACCAATCAATTCCTTTTTTGGACGTTACAGTCTTTAGGACCCAGCAGAACACAGTGGCAGTCAAACCTTTTCGGAAACCAACAGATTTAGGGGCAGGGCTACATTTCAATTCACATCATCCTTTACATCTCCAGCTTAATCTTCCGTTCAGCCAACTTCTTAGATTGAAATGCAACTCCATGCATCATTTTGATTATCTCAAAGCCTCATCAGAACTCACAGTGAAATTGCGTGCCAGAGGCTACAGTGATACAGCCATTCAAAGAGCCCAGGATCGGGCCGAACACACAAACCGCGACTCTCTTCTCCGCAACGACAAGAAACAGGAAGTGACAACCCCTTGAATGTGTGCCTCCCTGGAATACAATCATCTCACATATGAGCTCAAGAGGATCATTAACTGCCATTGGCACATTCTACGGGATGTACCTGGCTGTCAACACTCTTCCATGTTTGGTCTCAGAAAAACACAATCTCTATGAAATTACATGGTGAAAACAGATCAGACAAAACTGGGGTCAATGCCATCGGTCATCATAAATGTGGGACATGCTCCGTCTTTGCATATCGTCTGCCAGTCAAAGAAGTGAGCTCCTCTGTGTTCAATTTTAAATATCGACTCCAACATTTCAGTAACTGTCTATCTTGTAATATTGTGTACGCAATTTCGTGCCCGTGTTCTTTTTTTGTACATTGGGTCCACGACTAGACAATTAAAACGTAGAATTGGCAAACACAGGGCGCGATTACGCGCAAAAGTAATGGATGCCCCACTCACACAACACTACCTGGAGAAAGGTCATTCGGAAAATGATATTTTATGTTTTGCCCTCTGGAAGTACAAACAGCGATCCTATCATCAACAGGATATTGCAAATATATTACATAGACAAGAAATGAAGCTAATCTTTCTTTTTAAAACCATGTCCCCCGCAGGACTCAATAATGAATTTGATGTAGCATGTTTCCTTTAAATGTTTATGGGAACTTTGGTACTTTGCGCAGTTGATTCTGATCTGTATTATTTAGCGTAATTCCCTTCAGGTGAGATTAGATACGTCTACCTCTTGGGAGGAGAACGGAACCCGCTCGGGTCTTGAACCATATGAGGTCTACTTGCATTCTAGTGGTAAGAAAACATTTTTGTGAATTCAGTATGTATTTCACCAACTAGAATGCCGGATAAATCCTAAGTGTATGTATTTTTTACAGAGGCAATTTCTTGCCCTACAAACCACAGATTAAGAAATTATTTTCAACAAGAAGTGTGACTGAAGAAGCCATACAGGCGAAACGATCACTAATCTAGAGGTGTCGTCTTATGACTCGCTTCTGTTTTTGTTTATTATGCATCTGCAGAATTCTTGAAGTTTTTTTTGGAACGCGACTGTTGGTGGCTCTGAAAGGATATCTGCTATCCTCGTTACAGCTTACACTGACTTGAAATTGACTCAGTTCCAGTTTCTACTTACTTTGAATGAACCCTAAGCCCGGTTGGGATTGTTTTGGTTTATGCTTGCATTTTGAAAAATATTGTATATGCTTTTGTGTTGGATATGTTTTGATTTTTGTTTACTTACTGCAGAACTCATAATCTTGGTACCTGATTTATTTTGAGCCTAACGTGCTGTTGTTAATTGGTAACCTCCTGGTGGTGGCTGAAGATCTGCTATTACAACTGATCTCCAGCCGATAGAGATCAGTTCACCTGGAGAAATTGGCCGCTTTGGCAATTTCTCTCCAATTTCTCTCCCCTCTCCAAATTCTTTGGCAATTTCTCTTGGCAATTTCTCTCCCCTCTCCAAACCCCGCCCTCCTCAAGCTACCCCCCAAAAATTTCCAGGTATTTCCCAACCCAGAGCTGGCAACCCTACCCTTGAAGCTGAGTGGCTGATCTAAATTGATCAATAGTTTGTACTTCAATGTGCTTTACAGTTATATTTAGGTGGCATCTGGAAACTGTATTCAACTGACAGGCTTCGTATCATGGATAGCCAGAATACATGATAAAAAGGCTTTGACGTCCACCACTTGATTCCTATTTTATACTGTCATAAAGCTGGGCAAGTGCTACCTGGGAGAGGCAAAGGAGCAATCAAAGTGCTACATTTAACTTGTCAGCATTCCATGACCTTGCATATGTCACTGAGACTTTGAACCAAAGAAGCATTTATGGGTGCCCATAATTTTAATGCCTTGAGTAGCCCTATTGTCTTCAATGTGACTTCTGACATGGTTAATAACACATAATAAAATGCTTTCTAAGATGAGACTGTTAAACTCTTGTCACTTCATTTCCTTCCATCAGTAACTCTATCAAGTTACTGTACACCAACTTTATTATCATTGAGCCTACTTCAAAATAATGCAGGAGGACAGATATGAATAGCATTTGAGAGCCATTCCAGCTTTTCCATTCTTTAATTCTGTAATTAAAATGAAAACAAGTGATGTAGCTAACTAAACTGGAAAATATTCCAGTAATTCATTTGTGATGATATTGTCTGAATACAAAAGCCATAGAGAGTGTTTGTATTGAATTCAGGATATGTTCCAATCACTTGTTTTGTTTATCCCACTTTATTCCATCCTTCCTTTAATGAGCATATATATGACATTAGTAGGGTGCCAGGTGCCCGGTGGTGGTGGGCAACCCCCCGGCAATTCACCCTTCTGCCTGCCCACCAGCTGAGAGTCGGCGGGCAAAGGTGCACACATGGCATACACATCACGGAAGTGACGCATACATGCGTTGGCGCATCAGGGGGCATGTGAGAGACTTTTGGGTGCATCAGGGGACTTCTGCCCCAAAGGTCTCCTGCCGGAGGAGAGGGGGGACCTGGCAGCCCTAGACATTAGTCATGCATTTATTACATGTATTATTATTCCATAAACTGCCTTGGGTCAGGAGACCTTTGAGACCCCCCCCCTTCCACCTCTTTAGCCTGAGATTGTGAGAGAGCCAGATTCAAGTCCAGTAGCATCTTAAAGACCAACATAATTTCCAGGTTCTTGTAGGTTATCCAGGCTTTGTGACCGTGGTCTTGGTATTTTCTTTCCTGATGTTTCGCCAGCAGCTGTGGCAGGCATCTTCAGAGAAGGAGACAGTGTCTCTCAGTGTCAAGTGTGTAGGAAGAGTAATATATAGTCAGAAAGGGGATGGGTTTGAGCTGAGTATCTTGATACTTACAGGACAATGATTAGCACATTACCTTTGATACTTTTTGCAGGACAAAGCTCAAACCCAACCCCTTTCTGACTATATATTACTTTTCCTACACACTTGACACTGAGAGACACTGTCCTTCAGTGTTACTCCTCTGAAAATGCCTGCCAAAGCTTCTGGCAAAACCGCAGGAAAGAAAATACCAAGACCACGGTCACACAGCCCGGATAACCTACAAGAACCAATGAACTCTGACCATGAAAGCCTTCGACAATATAATTTCCAAGGTACACATTTTTGAGAGTTAATGCTACCTTTGTTAGATAAACCTGTGCTCTTAGCAGGGAACGTTGCATACACATGGGCTAAAAAATGAGGAAGACATTTCGGAGCACATCATCTACTTGATGTAGAATCTTCTGCACTTGTTCCAGCTGGTATTATTTGAAATGATTATTCTCCTTTTGATAACCTGTGGTGCATAAACACTCTTTCACTGGGTGCATTTGAAATCCTAGATTACCCAGACACTGGATTTTTTATAGCTGTACATTATATTTTTCCAACAAAAAAAGTTATCTCCCTAATGAAAATGAGATGCTAAATTAAGATTAAGAGGCTTTTCAACAGGTTTGGCATAAAAGTTATTGTACTTTTATTGTAAGCCAGCATTGTCGCTGTATTGATGTAGGCCAGCACAGGCTGTAAGAAGAACAAATCTGTTTACTGCTATTTCGCTTTTGGAAATCTGGGTCTGTGGTAGATAATAATTTGTTCAATAATTAAGGGCAAAGTGCAAAATGCTAAACTCTTAGATGAATTGGGAGCACGAGTTTAGCAGTTATTCTACACACAAAACGACAATGGTTCATGCTGGAAGGGGAGATTTGCATGGCCACAGATAAAAACAGAAGCATATTATTGTGTTTCCCAGGATGATTACCAGATCTCAGGAGGATGCCTATTCCAGAAAATAAATCAAAGTGCTGGGAAGTAGGGGGGAAAGGTACCCAAATTCTTTATTCCATGGAAGGCCACACTAGCTAAATGGATCATCTTGCAGAAAGTTAATTTTCCCCAGATGGCCTGATGTGGATTCCTCAAATTAATTGTTATTCCCTTGCCATTGAAATGGCTCATCCATATGATATCAGTGGCCAAGAAGAATTCAGGAAAGCATGGTTATTTACTATTATAATGAACTGATTTAAAGATATTTTTTTTAGAATACTTGTTTATACACATGTGTAATACTAGAGGTGTGCTGTTCGCTCCACTCACCAACCACACAGATTGCTGCAGTTGTGATTTTTAAACATTATTTGAATGCTGAATGAACATTTCTGCCTCCTATCCAAAGGGCTGCAGCAATACTTGTTCTCCTCTCCTCCATTTTATCCTCACAACAACCCTGAGAGGCAGCTGTGACTAAGAAGGTGTGACTGGCCCAAGGCCACACATCAAGATTCCATGGCAAATGTGGGATCTGAACATGGGTCTGACCTTGGAGATCCCTTCCAACGCTATAATTCTATGATTCCTAGATCCTAACCAGAAATTCTAATCACTACACCACACTGACTCTGATAGCTCATGGAGGTTCTAAAACCCCCTTTGATTTGTAAAGGACAGTCTATGTTCCATACTCTTGTCTTTGCTGACTTTTCCCCCAAAGAGGGCCCAAGGCAGCTCACATCATACTCCTGTCTTCCATTTCATCCTCACAGCAACCCTGTGAGGTATATTAGGCTCAGAATGACTGGCGTGAGGTATCCTAGCAAGCTTCCATGGCAGACTGGAGATTTGAGCCTGGGTCTCCTGGATCCTAGTCAGACTCTCTAACCATTGTACCACACATGTCTCCGGAGATACAGGAGACCCAGGTTATGCCACAGAAGCTTACTAGATGACCTTGGGCCAGTCACATGGTCTCAGCCTGACCTTCCTCGCAGGGTTCCACTTTGGATTTTAAGAAGACAAGCAGAGAACATATGGTGCCACTCCTCCCCTCTGCATCATTGCAGGTCTTAGCAGAAGCAAGGATAGCATGCTCCCCTTTGGAACAATTCTAGTGAGACAGGATGGCATGATCACATAGGAAAGGCCAGTAATCTGATTACATAATGTGTGATCTTACTCAGAATTTACTTCCAGGAACTATTCTGTTACTCTATAATATGAATCAACCCATAAAAGCCTCTTTTTTTCATTATTGCCCTTTTAAGTTGTTTTTCCTTGTTAGTTAAAAACAGAATGTCAGCTAAGATAAAATGTACTAGTTTTATTTATTAAAGCTATTTCAAAATGCTTTCCCTAGCAACAGCATTTCAGAATCAAGCTTTCATTCTGTCTAATGTATGCTAGTAACTCCTTTAGATTGTTTCAGCAGTTCTATAATGTATGTATGGATCAAATCCAAATTTCAAGGATTGAAGACAGGTAGGATTTAGAATTTCAAGGTGTTTTAAAAAAGGGGAAAAAACTTTTCATGGGCTGTAAAACTTTTAGCAGGAAAAGTCAACAGACTCTTTCTAAAGCAGATTGCTACATTGCTCGCCACGGAAACAATTAGAAACATCAAAGATTTCAAGAGTGACTTGTTCAGTTTTAATGAGATTTTCAGCACTGTAGTAGATCCCCTAAATCCTGCAAATGTGATGCTGTTGGGGAGTAGGACTCATGGTAGGGATATATAAATATTCCAGTAGTTCTTCTGCACTTTTTTTTTTTCTCATTTGTCAATAGATGACAAATTTAGGCAGGCAAATACAAACTGTGTTGAGTAATAAACAAAAACATTCATCCAATGGAGATGATAATCATTTGGATATTGGCAAAATGCCTTTTAAAAACACCACACTTATTTAACAAGGAAAGGGAGTATACGGTACTGAGGGGTATGTGATGATATTATTTTGTTTTTAAATTTGGTTTAAATTATTTTGTTGTCATTACAGCCTAAATGTTGGCTTCCTCACTTAGAGTAAATGGTATAACTTTAATTACTGGTTATCACCTGTGTGTGTGTAAAGAGCCGTCAAGTCAAAGCAGGCGACTTATGGCAACCCCTTTTGGGGGTTTTCATGGCAAGAGACTAACAGAGGTGGTTTGCCAGTGCCTTCCTCTGCACAGCAACCCTGGGATTCCTTGGTGGTCTCCCATCCAAATACTAAGCAGGGCTGATCCTGCTTAGCTTCTGAGATCTGACGAGATCAGGCTAGCCTGGGCCATCCAGGTCAGGGCGGTTGTCTCCTACAGAACAACAAAAATTTAAAGACTCTGGGCAGACATGGCTAATTAATGAAGGTGAGCCCACATTGCCAACAATCTTCTTACAACAACCTATTTAACAAAAAATAACACCGCTCTGTTTAAAATTCTTGCATGGAATCAAACAAAAACATACATACCACATGATAAAGTGGTTGGTACAGAATGCTGCAATGCAATTATAGCTTGAGTATCCCTTATCCCAGGGGTGGGCCTGGGGACCATTTAAGGCCCACAAAAAATTTTGGTCTGGCCCTTTATGGGTCCTGGCAGATTTCTAGCTCAGAAGGATCTAAGGCTGGGGATCCGCCCCCTCCCACGGACAGCAATAGCCTCTATTCCAAATCAAATCAAATGACCTTTATTGGCATATTCTCAGAAATATAGCATAGAAATAGCCTCTATTCAAGGCGGATGTGAGTTTGTTTTGCCGAGAAAAGGAACATTTTCCCCCCTTGCAGAAGAGTCATTAGCTATGGAGTTGCTAGGACTGCCCAAGAAACTGTATTATCCCTTTCCTACCCGGGCCATGGAGAAATGTATTCCCTCTGTACTACAAGGGGGCTGGGGGCGGAAGTGGTGACAATGGAGGGGTTAAAGGAGGAAGGGCCAGAATGCGCGGGGAAAGGGGGGCAAGTTCTTAGCCAATGTGTCCTCATTTCATTCCTGCAGGCGGAGGTAGCAGGAGCCGGCTGTAGAATCCGGCCCTGACCATGTGGAGTAGGAGCAACTCCAGCTTGTAGCTGGACGGCTATGCCCAGCTGGTGCAACAGACCATCCTGTGCCACCAGGTGGGCGAGTTCACCACCGGTTGGATGCTTGCCTGCTTGCCCACACTGGGGGGGGGGTCATCTGGGGCAGCTGCCTGCTTGGGGCTTGGTCAGCTAATTTTTAAGTTGACAATTTTGTATGGCCTGCGAATGATGTTATAAATATCCAAATGGCCCTTGCCAGAAAAAAGGTTCCCCACCCCTGCCTTATCCGGACATCCAATATCCAGACTGATCTGAAAACTGGAGCGTTTGAGCCAGCATGCAGGCACCTCCACACCACCCGGCCTCTCCTGACTTTGGCCATGCAAAAGATGAAGAGAGACGGCTAGGCCAGCCAGAAAGAGGAAGTACAGCTCCCACTTCCTCAATGCTCTGGGAACAGAGGAGACAAGAAGGAGGATGGGAAAGGGTGGGGAGAAAAAAAAGGAAGCCAGCTTTCCTTCCAGGGAGGAGGAAAGTACCACTGGCACATATGCTAGAAGCCGCTTCACTTTCTCTGCCTCAGGCTGGGGACAAGATATCCCAAAATATTCCAAAATATAAAAAAGGTCTGAAATACGGACCATTTCTGGTCCCAAACAGTCCAGGTAAGGGATACTCAACCTGTACTGTTGCCAGCTATGCACAGTATGTATATCACACGCATTATGCAGTCATTCCATTGGCCGTCTATATCAGTTACTGAGTTCAGTTTAAGGAACTGGCTGTCACATGCAAGTAACTTCATGGCTTTGGACCCACATGCTTGCAAAACTGCCTCTCATCCTATGCTCTGCTATGACAGCTTTTTTTCATCTAGGCAGAGCTTCCTTGGGTTGTCACAATACAAATCACATCAACAATAGCCCATACACATGTATTTTTGGTTGTGGCCCCCAGCTTGTGGAATAGCCTGCATAAGGAGGTCAGGAACATGAAAAGATACATGTACACTAGACACAGGTGAGCTCAGATTTCTATTAGCAACATAACTGATTAAAATGAACATTGGTTCTGCTGGGAGAATCACTCCCCTCCTTCATGTTCCAAGAGAGCATCCACTTTTGGGTTTTTAATGCTGAATATTACGGTTTTTTTATGAACTGCCACCAACCAGTGTTTATTTCAGACTAGGGGAACAGGATTTTTAAAGGGTTTTTCTATGCTAGAAAAAGTCATGTAATGTAAGACATAGACGTTCCCTTCTTTTATACCATAACTGTAACACTGATTTTATAGTTATAAACTTTTCAGAAGAAAATGTTCATGACCTGACTCTCCAAGCGATGAATTTTTGAGTGCAGGAAAGTAGATAAATCATATTAGTGCTTGAATAATGAACCAAATTAATCATTTCTATAACTAATGATTTCTGACTGCATTGTTAGACTTCATCGAAGATATAAAATCTAAGGGAATGACAAAATCAGGCTGCTGGCTAATTTTACTTTCATGAACTTCGATTAGCAGAAATTTTCTCTCTAGGTTTAACTGGGTTTTTTTTAAGGAGGGAAGAAACAAAAAGCTATGAGTTGTGTGAAATACTGTTTTTCTTAAGCTAAATTATTGGAACCATTATTTTCGGTATATTTATGCTAACAGTATAATGATTTCTCTGTGTCATGATTTATGCCTCAGCATAGCGAAACAATGTATTCCCAACAGTCTGAAGTGGGGCTATCTCTGCTGTTGGAAAACAAAAAGAGCCACATGACATCAAAATAATATAATAAAGAGTCAGGCGGCAAGAAGGTGGTGGTTCTTATTCTGAAAATCAATGTGTTGTGTGTGTACTATCCATAAAACAACATTTTGATTTGACAGTATATCATGGACCCAGCTCATGAGGTATAGCAACGACTGTGGTACTAAAGAAAAATACTATAATGGTGCTTACTCAATCTATTCTGCAGTCTGCTTATGACATGCTCCAGGATTACTGAGAGAGTGAGTGACTTCATAGCTCTGCTTCCAGGGGGGAGAGATACATATCTCTCCCACATATAATCATGCCTCTAAAATAGGAAAGAATGCACATCTTCTCTTGTTTGACATATTCCTCCCTTCAGACATGACAAAGAAGACAACACCGGAATGAATGCTCTCTGGCTTCAAATCCAAACAAGATAGAAGTGATGCTGGCTAGGAATACTCTGAAGGAGGAGGATTTGTCAACAGTGGATGGAATATTGTCGGGGTTTTTTAGACCACATAAAGAGCTTGGAGGTATTCTTGGACCAATCATGATGTTAGAAAAACAGGCTGGAGTTATCTCTAGGAGTTAGGAGAGTTTTAGTCCATCTACGTTTGATTTGTAAATTATGATGCCTTCTAAAATCTGCTGACCTGGACTTTCTGATCCATAATTCTGTAATCAGTAAATTAGACTATTACAATGCAGTCTACATAGGGCTGCCCTCAAAGACAATGTGGAAGCTACAGCTTGGGCAGAATGAAGCTGAACACTTTCTTACAAGGAATTGCCACTTAGCGCATATTATACCAATTATAAAACAGTTGTGCTGCTTACCTATTTGCTTCCAAGTGCACTTTAAGGTGTTGGTCTTTCCTGTCCCTGTAAGAACAAGAATAACTCCATATGCCAATCTCCAGAGGTACACTCTGCAGGTGCACTGATCTCACTGTGGAATTTATACAGACACTCATTGCATGGAGAATGCACAGTACCAGTGGCTGGCTGTGGCTTCCAATTTAGAGCATTCATCTTACTTACCTCCTCCCTTTCTTAGCAGCAACAACCAAAAACTGATGAGTAAGGGGAGTGATGTGACATTTTAGGAATGTTTGTGCGTATGCTGGAGTATGTTAATATGATGATTATCATCTATGCATATGGTGGGTTAGATTAGATATATTGAGGAAGTCAAATGTGACCAATGGGGGGGAGAGATTCTTGGTCCTAACTTTGACTGCCATAGGTTGAGGGAAAGGTCACCATAGAGAGACATCTCCTTTAAGAGCTGCTGCCATAACAACTGATTGGTAGCCACTCTGGGTAGCTCACAGAGAGACAGGTCCCAGCCACAATAATGGACCAAGTACTTCCCTGCCTCTTGCATAAGAGGCTGAGACAAGCCAAGAGCAGCACTGGAGAGCCAGTGTGGTATAGTGGTTAAGAGTGGTGGTTTGGAGCAGTGAACTCTGATCTGGAGAACTGAATTTGATTACCCACTCCTCCACATGACCAGTGGATGCTAATCTGGTGAACTGGGTTGGTTTCCCCACTCCTCCACATGAAGCCTGCTGGGCAGCCTTGGGCTAGTCCCAGCTCTCTTAGAGCTCTCTCAGCCCCATCTACCTCACAGGGTGTCTGTTGTGGGGAGAGGAAGGGAAGAAGATTGTAAGCCAGTTTGATTCTTCCTTAAGTGGTAGAGAAAGTCGACATATAAAAGCCAGCTCTTCTTCTTCACTGCCTTTAAATGAACATGAAAGAGAACCTATGATGTGAGCATTGGCTACGCACTCCACCCTTTATGGGAGAGGAGTTAGCAAGAGGAGGAGGGGAAAGGATGCCTGCAAACTTTCTCCCCTCTCTGTCTGAAACCACATGATTGAGATTCTGGAGGCTGAGCCAGCAAGCTGTCAGAAATCACCCCGTGTTTTCACCACTGACCATCACCTATGAAATCTACTACTGACCCAAGTAAAAGCATTCTGGCAGATTCCAACTTCATTTAAGTAAAGTCTGTATAAACTCTTTGAATATGTGCTGCGTTACATATTTGCAGTGAAACCACCGTACTGGATAAAATTGGACATGACTGAGCACCTTATTAAATTTATGTTGTGGAATATTGTGAATAACTAAAAGAATGACAAGGACACTCTTCTTTTGTGCTTTCCTAGCTTTCCAAATAACCTGCTACACCACTCAAAACTTTACACTGAGTGAGCTAAACTAATTAGATCACATCTTTATTCTGCAACAGTTATCAAAAGTATTCATTGGATTCAATTGCACGTCATAGTTCTATTCCATTAATTGACTGTCTTTCTTTGATTCTGCTGACCAGAACAATCTTGAGAGAAACTTTGAAATGATTGAATATTCTGATCAAGAAATCTGAACTGTTTTCCCCTATAAAGGCAAAAGCCACAGTTCCATCAATCAAAAGGGGGAAAAATAGACTGTTCCAAACCAGCTTATCAAGACTAAGTAGAGTTGCTGGAATCTTTCATTGTATAACTGTATTATGTGCAGGAATTCAGTTCAAGGCTTCTGATGGCTAATTTGTGGAAGCTGAAATATTTTTGCTAAACCCACATCAATCTCTCCTCATTTCAAAAGCAGCTAATATGAAGCTTACCACATTGAGCAGTCAGTACTGTCTGTAAGGCTGAGACTAATTATTAAGTAGCATTTCATACAAGCTGTGCAGATATCCAGGAAAAGGAGGAAATCAATTATTAAAGCAAAGTAAGAAATTTATTTGCTACTTCATCTGCTGTCAAATATGAGTGTAGGTGGAAACCTTAATTACAAAGCATCACCAAGGAATGTTTTTTTTTATAAACTGTGTGCGAAAATTCATAATCCCCTCCAAATAATAGCAGTATTTACAATATTACTGATGTTCCAGTTTAGTTATGATCATATATAGGCCTATTTCTGCATTTTTATTTATTTGTTTCAGGGGGGAAATCTCATTGGTTTTCATTTTGTTTGCTAGGGCAGAATGTAAGATAGGACAGAATGTAAAAGTCTGCATAGAGCATACCTTGAAATATGTAGGCATGTATTTACGTATGTTCCTATATACGGAAAGGTCCTCCCCTTGACATATGGTCATCCAGGCAGCTTATACCATCCAAAAATATGACATGTTAGCAACATGTACCCAGATGATAAAAAGATGTTCCAGTGTCCTTTTCTCCATCTTCTTCCTATGATGGCTATTTGTCTGTTCATCCTACTTTGGAGTTTAATTAGGGAGGGGTAAAAATACCAGCCCTTTCAGAAATAGGTTGACACACTTAGTAGCCAAATACAATCAATCTCTGAGGGAGTGGGGCTTCTTTTTCTGTGCAGGTGCAATGTAGACAAAGCTTGCAACTTCCTTCCATTTCTCTAATTGCCTCAGCAGTGACCATTGAAAGGTAGAGGTCAGGGATCCAGCCTAAGGACATTTATCTGGAAGTAAGTACCACTGGACACAATGGGATTTCTGGGTAATGTGTTTTAGGCTGGGTAGAAGATTAACAATAGATTAAGAAGCTTTTTGATACAGATCTGAAGGCCAAACATAGTTTAAACATATCACTTATAGCCTAGGTGTAGGGTTGCCAGCTCTGGGTTGGGAAATACCTGGAGATTTTTGGGGCAGAGCCTGAGGGGAACAGGGTTTGGGGAGGGGAGGGACTTCAGTGCCATACAGTCCAATTGCCAAAGCAGCCATTTTCTCCAGGTGAACTGATCTCAATCGGCTGGAGATCAGTTGTAATAGCAGATCTCCAGCTAGTACCTGGAAGTTGCCAACCCTACCTAGGTGTCTTTATCCCTGCCACCAAGTTCCACTGGATGGTACTTTGTGGATGCTGTTTTTGCAGGTCCAAGAAGTCTATTTTCACAGCTAGTGGGTAGTATGTCATCTCTAGGAGTCCTATTCAACTTCATATGGAGAAAACTATACCATAGCCTCATCCTGTGCCACTTCTACCTTTCTCCATCCCTTTGTTGTCTGGTTCTTCCTTTGAGTAGTATAATGAGAAGGGCAGCTGTGTAAGTGAGAAGACAACACTACTTATGATGGCCAGCAGCTGAATACTGGGAACCATCTTCAGGGCTTTGCTTGGAACAACTATTTCCAGGATTTAATGGGCAGGTTGACTCTCGCTGTTTAGCACCCAAAGCTGCAAAATTCAATGTGCATGTGTGAAGGAACCTTTACACACTCTACTTAAAGCAATTCCACTAGTATCTGCTACTTGTTTAAATGTATGTTTGAACAACTTCGAATTGCCACTCAATATCAAAACGAGTAGGAAGAAAAAGCTGGGCAATAATATGGGTCTGACAACCAACTCAGCCTTGAAGCAGAAACTGCTTGTGATCAGTTCCAGACATTAACTCTAAGACATTTCTAATGCAAGTTCTTCTAGGCATGACACCCAGCGACACCAAACTGGCATCTAATATATAGCCAAGAATGCAGCTTTATTGCAGAGGTATGCTTAAATGGCTTCAGGGGAGAGTGGGAATCCAAAAAAGAAGCAACTTGCTTTATCCGTACTTGCTAGAAGGAAGTGGTCTGTGCCAGCTATGATTATCTATTGTCATTCATGAAAGAAAGCAGGTATTCGTTGTTTCATTACAAAATGTCAGGTAAACTAATGGAAAAGTTTTCCTATTTTGAGTGGATATGAATTTCAGATTGGTCAATATAAATGGCTTCTTGTAGAACTGGAGAAAATACAACTGGAGAAGACTGCCCAGAGTAGATAGAAAAGTCATCCACTGTTGCTTTAAACACTGTTAAATATGTTATCAGGGTGCTTGGACTTTGTGAGCAACCCCCCAACTCATGTATGAAAAAAATAGTACAAGAAAACAAATAAAAATGCATGAAGATAATTATTAGTTCACCGTACAAAAGCCCTTCTGGATCAGACCAATGGTCTATTTAGTGCAGCATCCTGTCTCACACAGTGGCCAAGCAGTTGCTCCGGAGGTCCTATACTGTTCTCAGGGGAGAAACTAAATTGAAATGGTGATTTGTGGGCTTACATCTTTGACATAACCCCTTCATTTTACAACGCTGTCACAATGACCATTCTGTTCTTTAAAATATTTTTATAAGCTTGGAAGGCACAGACACTTTTGACTAGCCTTCAACAACTCTGAGTTTGATAATGTTAAGAAAAGGATTTTTGAACATGTGAAGTAATAAGTAATTCATGTGAAGTGCCCTTGCAAATGTCTCTTTGCTGTATTTCCCAGAAGGAATAACCATAATCATGAAATATTCATTATGAAGTCAAAAGTTCAGGCATGGTCCGTTTGAGTTGTGAATGGATGGCTGCTTGCTTTGGTTGTGCAGTGGCACTCCCCACACCCCAAACTTAAAGACAATATTCAGAGAGAATGTACAATTATTTAACACAAATAAGTTTTGTTAAACAATTCTCTATTTTTTATCCTGAATTCTCTGTGTATCAGGAGGCTTCTTTTCACCTCCGAGTGGATTTAGAACTGTTACACCCAGAGTAATGATACATGTCCTTGCTCTGATCTAATATAGGGCTATTCACACACTGAAACTGACCACTGTATAGGCAGGTCAAAGGGAATTATGGGAACAAACCCCCCTGCTCCTTCCCATTAATCAGCGGAATGAGGAGTTTTCAGCATTTAAATACAATTGTTGTGCATCCAGCCCTGTGTTCCTTGTATGTTGTCTTGCATAAGTGCCCCAGAATTTTGTCTTGAACAATCACTATTTCAACTGCATGTTGATTATTGTCCTGCAGGGTATAAAACAAGTGTATGATCACAAGTTTTGTAGAATCAAATGGGCTTACAATAACTTTCCCTTCCCCTCTCCACAAACAGACACTCTCCACAAACAGGTGGGACTGAGAGAGCTCTGAGAAAACTGTGGCTGTTTATGCATGGCAATTTGCTGCGCCTTCCATGCTGAAGTGCCCCGCAGCTTTTTTTTGAGTTTTGCATGGGGAATCGATGAATCAGACGCCACTGCGCAGCCAGTGCTCACAAACCACACATTTTGGAAGAGCACTTCTAATGCGACTTTTTTGGACCGCCCTGCCGTGACTGCGAAGAATCCACGCTGGGATGCATGAATAATTCTATCCGTGAATAATCTTGTCCCCGCCTCTCCTCCGCCCACCCAGGTCTTCCCCCGCCTTTTTACCGCCTACCCAATCTTCCCGACCCCATCCCCTTTCCAAACCTGCCATCAAAGGAGGAAGCCATTTCATTGTGCATTCGCTGCAACCCCCCCCCCACCTTCGTATGTGCCCCGAGACATCATCAGGCTGAGTGTGGCGTGAATGCAAACAACTCATGAGTTTTTAAAATTATTTTGTTGCCTTTATCAATATATCGTTATTTCACCACTGCAACAAAGCATTTCCCCCTCATGCTTCACTCCTTCTCCAATCCTGGCAACTTTTTTCCGCACTTTCATAACCCCCCCACCCCCATCCTATAGGGCGGGAGCCTTCTGCAATTTCGTGAGCCATCTTTGTTGTTGAATATCTATGATTTTTTTGGGAATCATGATATCTCTGCATGGGAGGTTTTGACTTGAATTTGCCGCTCTGTAGATGCATATTTTCCCTTGAATTCTGAAAACAAGCAGGGGTGCTTGTTTTTGAGTTTTGAGAATTTAGGTGGGGAAAATGTGCATCTAGAGAGCAGCAAATCCAAGGCAACACCTCCCATGAAGGTTTAGGTCTGATTTCCCATGTGCTTCACTTCCTCTCCATTCCTGCCTAGTCCTTCCTTCTTTGGATTTCATCATTGCCTCAGTCCTCTCACTAGCAAACAATTGCTGTCTCTTTTAAAATGGACAGGAACAACAAGGCTTTCTCCCCGTTCACCTCGGTTGCACTTGCTGGCCCCTGCCACTCAGTGCCAAGAAGATGCATTCAGCGGCAGCCACCACTGCAGCCACTGAAGTGGCATCCCGCACCCCACAGCCACCCCATGAGCACTATGCCCTGGCCACTGCCTCCTCCGAGCGGCCGCTGCGGTGCCTGCAAGCCGAGTACAGAGGAGGCAGCTGGCAGGTCAACAGCATCCTGGTGCCCAATGGCTTCTCCATGCCTGAGTAGCCCCGGGGAAGTGGGAGGACACAAGCAGCCCAGCCCGGTCCCCTCGTCATCGTCTAGCAGCAGCAGCGGCAGCCTGGAGGGCAAGGACAAGGGCAGCTGCCGCAGCAGCCAGTGTGGGGCTCAGCTGACAACCTGGACCAGCTGGGGGCATTTGATCACTTTAGCAATATATCGCTATTTTTGACTGAGATATTAAAAAAAACTGAGAATGACATAGCCCTTTGCGATCTTTCCACCTGAAAAAAACATGTTTATTTGCAATGGGGGGGGGAGCAGCAACGTGCACATGTGTGGGATGTCAGAGGGCGGGGAAAGAGACTTTTCCACCCCGTTCCAAAGGTGGGTGAACGGCTGTGATATGATCACCTTTGAGATAACCCAGCCCTCTCGGAGCAAAGTTCTGCGCGTTGGGATACCATTGCATAACACACAGCTCCAACCAACATCGGATTCGGTGCCGTGAATAGGCATTTTAAAAGGCGGATTTAAAAAAAGAGCTTTGAGCAAGCAGAAAATTTATCCATGCATAAATGGCCAGTGTCTAGCCCAAGGTCACCCAGCTGGCTTCATGTGTAGGAGTGGGAAAACCAACCCAGTTCACCAGATTAGAGTCCGCCACTCATGTGGAGGAGTGGGGAATCAAACCTGGTTCTCCAGATTAGAGTCCACCACTCTTAACCACTACACCACACTGACTGACATTATGTTTTTTTCCAGCACTTGGGTCCAAACTCATTGCCTGCTCCAGCAGAGAGGGAAATCTAGTGCAGGGACCAGGGCAATGTCCCTTATTGTTTAGAGACAGTGCCGAATAAATGTGCCATTGCAAAATGCATCCATTCTAACCTCACCAGACACTCCTCCTCACTATTCCCACTCTTCTGCTTGATTTGGATTCCTGTTTAAGGCAGAAAAAAAAATATTCCAGTCAACCACATTTCTGTTTCATCTTGTACACCTCTTCAGCCAATCAATAAATGTCCTCCCCATTTTCTTGCAAAAAACAAGAACACTATTTCTTCTCATAATTCATCACATGGTACAATTCTAAGAATTCTTTCCTAGGAAATAAGACCTGAGTAGGATTGCTCTCTTAGCATCATATATTACTGATATTATTTATTTATTTATTTAATCTATTTACAAAATTTGTACGCTGCCTTTCTGCCCAATGAGGGCCACCAAGGTAGCTAACAGTTAAAATACGGCATGGTAAAAATATCATTAAAACAATTCATTAAAAACAAAAACAAAAATAAAATGTCTATTAAAAGGATGCAAAACAGTAATTAAAGCATAGGGCAGCAAGGAGAAATTATTAAATAAATACCAGACAAAACATAAAGAAGTCTTCATCCACTTTCAGAAGACAGTGACAGAAGGTAACAGATGAATATTCCTAGGAATAGAGATCCATAGTTTTGATGCCATTGCTGAAAAGGTTTTCTCTCAATTTGCTACCGAACTAACCTCAGAAGGTGGGGGCATCTGAAACACAGCCTCAGGAGATGCCTTTAATTGCTAGGAGGTTTAATAGGAACCAGTCAAGTAAGTTCACATTAGGCTGGAAGAACTACTTTGAGTTTCCAATAGAATTTGAAAAGAGTTACTTAATACAGATTAATGTCTGACACAGAATCTGGAAACTGGAGTGACCTCCATGTAAACTGGATCCCCAAAACAATTTAGCTGGAATAGTAGGTTGTTGGGGTTTTTTAATGGACATAAATATAGACTCAATAAACAGCTATGATTAAAGATGAATAACTGCATACCTGTGTATAAACCAAGACATTAAAATAAAAACAAACTCCTTGTTGATAAGGCCATCTTCTTAAAATAGAACTGAATTGCAGCAGAGAAAAGAATATTCCTTTGAGAGTACACAAATTACACCAACATATTACACAGTAATTTGCTTTGGTATTGTTTTGCTCTGTGCTATGTAAGGCAACCATGGGAAAACGTTAGGCACACTAGAATAATAGTATTTGAGTCTGTAGAAATGTACATGAGAAGAGCTTGACTAAAAAGAGTGATGATTGCTTAGAATTTACTCACCTTTCATAAGTAGCGGCTTTAGTTGCCGTTGGATAGAATCATATGCCTCCTGCTCACACTGGACAGGTGACTTGCAGTGCGATCCTAAACAAAGTTACACCCTTCTAAGGCATGTGTGTGGGCTAAGTGGCGTCAAGTTGCTTCCGACTCATGGCGACCCTATGAATCAATGTCCTCCAAAATGTCCTATCTTTGACAGCCTTGCTCAGATCTTGAAAATTGAGGGCTGTGGCTCCCTTTATTGAGTCCATCCATCTCTTGTTGGGTCTTCCTCTTTTCCTGCTGCCGTCAACTTTTCCTATCATGACTGCTTCTCCAGTGACTCTTGTCTTTTCATAATGTGACCAAAATACGATAGCCTCAGTTTAGTCATTTTAGCTTCTAGGGTCAGTTCAGGCTTGATTTGATCTATAACCCACTGATTTGTTTTTTTGGCCATCCACGGTATCCGAAACACTCTCCTCCAACAACACATTTCAAAAGAATCTACTTCTAAGGCATAGAATCATAGAGTTGGAAGGGACCACCAGGGTCATCTAGTCCAACCCCCTGCACAATGCAGAAAATTCACAGCTATCTCCCACACACCTACTCCATGCCCAGAAGATGGCCAAGATGCCCTCCCTCTCATGAACTGCCTAAGGTCATAGAATCAGCATTGCTGACAGATGGCCATCTAGCCTCTGCTTAAAAACCTCCAGGGAAGGAGCACTTACCACCTCCCGAGGAAGCCTGTTCCACTGAGGAACCGCTCTAACTGTTAGAAAATTCTTCCTAATGTCTAGACGGAAGGCAATTAACTTCAATGGACCTAGAACAGTATAAATCTGCTTTGCACTGCAATGTTACTATAAGCACATGAATTTCAGCTTTATTTACTGTTAACATAACTCAGTCTGAAAAGTTAAACTAAACGATCTGGGGGCTGAAAGAAGACCCCAAATAGTAAAAGCACCTGCAACACATACTCAGACAGTAGTGTAGTGAGAGAGAGAGAGAGAAAACTGCATAGGGTGCAGTTTGGGGTTTCAGAGCAACCAAGAAACTTACTCAGAAACAAGAGGAAGGGAAAAGGGGGAAAGGAGAAACCACGGTGGCTTATGTAAAGAAGAAACCTAATAGTGGGAAGGCAGGAGGGGCAAGCAGCAGAAGGGAAGATGGACTGGGCCAGCAGTTGCAGGAGTGGGCAGAGAAAAATCAATAAGGCTCGGGGAGGGGTTAGAGCAGAGGGAAGGCCAGTGGATGAACACATGAAGCAGTCTTATATAGAATCAGATCCTTGGTCCATCAAAGTCAGTATTGTCTACTCAGACAGTCAGAGGCTCTCCAGGTAGAGGTCTCAGGTAGAGGTCTTTCACATCACCTACTTGCCTGGTCCCTTTAACTGGAGATGCCAGGGATTGAACCTGGGACCTTCTGCATGCCAAGCAGATTTATTTATTTATTTATTTTACTGCATTTCTATCCCGCTCTCCCCAGCCCAAAGGTTGGGCTCAGAGCGGCGTACACTGTCTAAAACACAATAAAACAATAACCCATTAAAATACAATTTAAAATAGCCCAATAATGCCCCTCAATGGCGGCAAAACTCCAGAGACAGAATTTGCAAGTAATAAATTAATCTAACCACACCCTAAGGTGGTATAAAAGGGGTGGTGCTCAGCAGCAGGGAAGGGGGGGAAGGACTAGGGAGGCCAGTAATGATAACGAGAACTGTTGCTGATGATAACCATAAGCCTGTTGGAATAGCTCCGTCTTGCAGGCCCTGCGGAACTCCTGAAGGTCCCTCAGGGCCCTGATCTCACTAGGGAGGCTATTCCACCAGGCAGGGGCCAGGGCCGAAAAAGCCCTGGCCCTGGTCGAGGCCAGCCAGATACTCCTTGGGCCAGGATCACCAGCAAGTTGGTATTATATGAACGTAAGCTTCTCTGGGGAACATACCAGGAGAGGAGGTCCCGTAGATGTTCCACCACTGAGCCAAATCCTTCTCTGAAAAGGAATAGGATTCTTCCCTGGAAAAAAAAGCAAAATAGAGGTCTGTGGGGGAGGGTATTGTATTTTCCTTCTCCCACAATTCCTTGTTGGACTGTCTCAGCCCCAAGGATGGCTGGAAAGGTAAAAACAGTTTGCTTCTACGCAAGTGGCACTGTTCTCTGTTGTTAGCACCACACCTCTGTTTGTGTTGGCCTCTCTTCCCCCCTCCCCCTTCATCTTGATGACTAGGACCAGTTCCTGTCTGCCAGTGCCATGAGAAACATAGTTAGCATTGCCAACAACCTGGAGGGGAAAAAAAGTCCTGTCCCTTTAAAAGAGACTTCAGGTGATGAAATGGACTGGTGAAGCTTCTCAAGGCATGGAGGTAAGTAGCATCCATTGGTGATTAACAGCCAATTAAGCTTCTATTTGAAGAACCCGGTGGAGTAGAGTGGTAAGCTTCAGTACTGCAGTGCAAGCTCTGCTCACGATTTGAGTTCGATCCCAACGGAAGTTGGTTTCAGGTAGCCAGCTCAAGGTTGACTCAGCCTTCCATCCTTCCGAGGTTGGTCAAATGAGTACCCAGCTTGCTGGGGGTAAAGGGAAGATGACTGGGGAAGGCACTGGCAAACCACCCGTAAAAAAGTCTGCCTAGGAAACGTTGGGATGTGACGTCACCCCATGGGTCAGGAATGACCTGGTGCTTGCACAGGGGACCTTTACCTTTACCTTTTAAGCTTCTAATAAAAGGAGAAGCCACTTTTTTCTCCAGGATGTCGGCAACCTTAAACAGAGTTTGACAGTGTAATCCAAAGGGGGGAGGGCAAAAGGGCTTAGGAGCTGGCGTGACTGCTGTGACCCCTGTGCCAGTGTTAGTGCCACTTGCACCATGCAAGTGGACACTAATGCCGGCACCAGGCCACTTACGCTGGCACCGGGGAGTAAGATGATTGAGGTTTATGGAAAGCTAGCAGGTTTTAAAATAAATAAAAATAAAAATAAAATATTGGTTAAAAATATCACACCCTTGCAGCAGCAAGAATTAGCGGGAATTACAGGTTTTGCTATAGAGCATAAAGTAAAATATTTGGGAATATGGTTAACTTCCAATAATTTTAATTTATTTAAAAATAACTATGAGAAAATATGGCATCAAATAAATATAGATCTGAACAATTGGGAAAAAATACCCCTATCATTATGGGGTAGAATATCGGTCAATCAAAATGATGGTATTACCTAAGATGCTTTTCTTATTCCAAAATTTACTGATTATTAAAGGATTTAAAAATTTTAAAATTTGGAAAAAGGATATTTTAAAATTTTTGTGGGGAAAGGAAAACATAGAATAGCGTATAATAATCTGATTCAATTAAGAGAAACAGGAGGATTAGGACTACCAGATTTGCAACATTATTATGAGGCTTCCTGTTTTCTCTGGTTAAAAACTTGGATTAAGCTAGATAATTTTCGATTATTAGGGTTAGAAGGTCATAATCTTCGTTTTGGTTGGCATGCATACTTATGGTACGAAAAGGAAAAGATAAATAGGGATTTTAAAATCCATATTATTAGAGCTGGATTATTTCAAATTTGGATAAAATATAAGAAGATTTTAGAAAATAGGACTCCGGGATGGATTAATCCAACAGAAGCTTATATGAAGAGGGGAATACAGTTAAATTTAGATATAGAGATGTATAGGAATATTATTGAATGGAAAGAGAGCAAATGGGTTTTAAAAAGTAGGGAAGAACTAAATATAAAAGATTGGTTTGTATATTATAAGCTACAAGATATTTTTAATAAAGATAATCAACTTGGATTTAATAAAAATAAATCCGAGTTAGAAAAAATATTAGATAAAGGAAATAAGGGAATGATCGGTAGGATGTATAAACTATTGATTACAATTAATCTAGAGCAAGAAAAAATTAAGCAAGTCATGATTAAATGGATGCAGGGTTTAGGATTTAATATAGATTTGGACAAATGGGAAAATTTATGGAAGAGGGAATTTAAATTTACCATAACTAATAAAATTAGAGAAAATCTGTACAAAATGTTTTATAGATGGCATATAACCCCAATTGTGCTATCTAAAATGAATAGTCAGGATAAAGGAATATGTTGGAAATGTGGGAAAGAAAGAGGAATTTATATGCATGTCTGGTGGACGTGTAAAAAAATTAAAAATTTTTGGAAAAAAGTAGTGAAAGAAACAAATAATTTGATCAATGGTAAAGTGAAAAGGAAACCATCATTTTGTTTATTGGGAATCCCACCAAATAATATTTATGACCGGGATAGGATTATTTGCCAATACAGTTTTGCTGCTGCAAGAATTGTGATAGCTAAAGTTTGGAAAACAAACAAATAAACCTTCAATTATAGACTGAAGAGGGAAATTATGGTTATATATGAGGATGGCCAGATTAACGGAATTTCTGCATGGAAATGATATGGAAGAATTTAAACAAACATGGTCTATTGGGATAAGATGGCAAAAATGGACTTTACAATGTTATTTAGTGAGTTATAGAAAATAATTTTTTAAGCAAAATTAAACTTCAGACAATTGATTAATAAAACTACCAGACACTTCTTCAGAAGTCTGGTGACGGGTCACTTGTTTTTTCGGTGGGTGGGGGAGAAAGGGTATTTTTAATTACTTAAATTGATGACTGTATTGAATATTGATGCTGTACAAATACCCTTCTACACTTTTCTCTTTCTTTCTTTTTTCTTTTTTTGACAGTACTGTATTTTCTTTTCTTTTTTTTCCTTTTGTATATTGTATGGTTTGTTAAAAATTCAATAAAAATTATATATATAAAAAAAAGCTCCCTAAAGCAATTTCATCCCAGGAATGCCCCCATGTTGTCAGCATAGACTTACGCCGCAAAAACGGTGGCATGGCCCCATGTAACTACATACAGCAGTTCCATTGGGGCTTGGGGGAATTTCCTGATCGGTTTGCTCATCACAGCTCAGGAAAACAGAGCAGCTGTGCCATGGCTGTGCTGTCCCCAGGCATGCCAGAACTAACCCCCACCTCCACCCCAGGATTGCACTGCTCATCATCTCTAAGGCAAATGCCATTTCTTTACTATCAGAAAAGAAACAGCAGGATGGGTTGTCACCTCACCTTAACCTCACCAAGCTCACTGGCTCCGAGAGAAACCAAACACCTCTCTTCACCAAGCCCTCAAGTCATTAATCAGGATCCCTGAAGTTAATAATCAATGTACATTCAGACACAAAGAATGCTGCTGCATTAGCATTCCAGCCAACAATGAATTGGGCTTATATTAGCATTTGCAGCTAATATGTTCTTCACACTGATATAGTTTGGACTTCAATGAATTTCATGCCAAAAACACAAGCTCAACCAAGTAACTTTCTATGGTTTCACCATACTCATGTCATCAGCAATTTCACCAGATTTACATTATGAGATTCATCACTGTCAGCAGTTTCTATTACTGCTGAAGAGTCAGTACTCCCTTTCGCTTTTGACTATAAAAAGTAGTTTTATATGAGATAGAAGGGATATTATGCCCTTTTTTTTCAATACTAGTCATTCCTATAAGTCTCTAAATGTGCAAAATTCATCACAGACCTTTTTCAGAGTGGGAAACTGTTCTAGAAAATCATAACTCGCACTTGGCTATGCATCATGTTCTAAACAGAACAGGGCTTTCCACCTTAGACCCTTGGCTGGACTTTTTATGGTTGTGGTTTATCCAGTATTTTAAATTATCTTCCTCCTTTACCGTGTGCTTTATGCGCTTCACACTCATACACAAATGATCATACAAGGATCACAATTTGTTTTCTATGTGTGGAGAACTAGACATATTTATCTGCACAACAGTATATGAAATATTATGAGGTCTTGGGATGATAAACATTTGTTTAAATAATCCTAGAATACTAGTATGCTGCTGTGAGAAGTGAAACAGAAAATTCCATTTGTAAGTATTTATGGGGCACAGGATTGACAATAATGTGTGCTCTTCTGTGATATAGTCACAGTGAACGAGTCAACTAATAATAATTTAACAGCTCTTCTCGGAATATGTTGGTATAATTAAAGATTCTGTCAGTGATATCAGATGTGGCGAGGAGGAGCACTAGGTAAAATATTAACTATTGGATCTGTTCCTTTTAAAACTTGGGGGGGAGAGAATGCTTTAAAAATGCTAAAAAAGAGACAGTATTCTGAGTATTCTTTTTTTTCCAAGGTTAATAAATACAGGAAGGAAAAAGACTTACAACATAGTGTTCATACGTTTAGAAGTTCATAAAGAGAAAGATTTCTTACTGAGTTGGCAATATTTAGAATTGCATTGCACTTTTCTGGTCTCAGAGACAGAACAATTTGACTAGTTTCAACTACAATACATACAGTGACAGCCTAAGCAGGTCTACTCAGAATCTTACTTAGGGGCTTTTCCACATGTGTTTGATTTTGTTGTTGTTGTTGCTGCTGATGAAGATGATGTTGGTTGTGGTTCCATACTGCTTTGGTTTATCCCCTGATTTCTGCATGCATTTTTGTACCTTTAGTTTTACTTTGTCCCCCACCCCCAAGTTTTCCCATTTCTTTTGAGACCACTTCTACCCAGTCTTTTTCTGGAAGTCAATGTTGAGTCATCTTTTTCTCATGCGTCATGTTTCTGCCAGTTTTCTTTCTCCCACCTTTTCCCCACACACCTCCAGCCCACTTTTCAACGACTGAACTATTGTCCTCATCAAACCACTCCATCTCTTCCCTCTACCCTAAAGACATGGTTTCACTGTTAATAATTTTAAAAGCACTAAAATGTCATGTATCACTATACTGCTGTAATGATAGATCAAGCAGGTTCTGTGAATTCCCAGCATTTTTGAAAAGTAAGTCTCTAGTTCCTTTCCTTGTGAAGATACAAGGAAAAAGGCATAACTCTGCAAGGGAAGGGAATAGAGACTTACTTTAAAAAAAAAAAAAAAAAGCTAGGAAATCACAGAACCTGCTTGACCTATCATTACAGCAATATATCAAGACATTACAGCAATATATCACCAGTGAAAATATCACCCTCCCTTGAAAATCCTGATTATTTAAGACATGTGGGGAAGAAAATAAACTGACTCCGCAGCTGTGAAAATGCAGAGGGAGTGCAGATGTGCTTGTGGATTGACTGTCAAGAAAATCAGGAGTAAGTCTAACATGTGGAAAAGCCCTAGGTCTACTAAAGCAAGATTCTTCCAGGGAAGGGTTTTTAGGATTGCACTGCTGCTGATTTAGGAATAATCCTCACCAAACAGGTAAACATGCATAGGATCAAGCTGCCCTTGTGGAACAATGACATCTGAATGTTACCCCTCCAATCCAGTCTGGGATCATAAACACACAGAAGTAGCCACATGTCCAGGTCACAAAGAGGCAATTGCACACAGTTCTACATGCCAATCCAACAGCTGATGTTGCACATATATACCCCTAAAGGAAGAAAATATGGGGGGGGGGGGAATGCGCTTTGTTCATGCTACTTGTAATGTCTACATGTTCCAGGTCTAGACCAACATTCCTCACCCCAATTAAATCCTCCAAAAAGCTTCTTTTTTGTCTTCATCTGTCATCGGTCAAACCAACTTCTTTAAATTCTTAGTTGGACCATGACATGCTTTATTGACTGGATATCTATCAGGATGTCTACGCAGAATCCTACTCAAGTCTATTCAATGGGACTCACTCACAGGAAAGCGTCTTTGGGATTGCACTGTATGTTTCTATTCTAATAAAAAGACTCTGGGTGGGTATTTTGTATAACTACCGTCATGTAGTTATACATAACTGCATAAATGTTTAATTGTAGCCCTAATTGAAGCCTAACTGGACTCACCTTGTTCATCCTTCTTCGGCATGCTGGGTCATCCTTTAATTCTGCCTTGCTGGATTTTTCCTCCCTTTCTGCCCCTGTAATCACATTCCACACTAATATGATTACCCAGATACATGAAATTTGCTTCCATGTTGCTCTCAACCAAGCAAATGCTTCTATTTTGCCAACATAGCACCTTCAATGTTCTATGCCTAATTACTCACTATGTGTAATCCAGCTTGAGTCCCTGTGAGAAAGGTGGACTAACACATACACATCCTGACACATATGTTGCACAAGGTAAAAAATACATTAAAATATATAAAAGTTTTTAAATGATACTTCTTTTTAACTGTACTGTTTAGATATTATATTTTTGTACGTTTGGGTATTTATGTATTATGGAATGTATTGAATTTGTTTTGCTCATGACCTGTTGGTCCACGAGCATAAAGAATGGAATAATAAAGGAAAGGAAGTATATAAAAGTGAAATGTCATCACACTTTATAGTGAGCAGAAGATGCATGTTACTCAAAAAGTTACAAGAAAATCCCTAATGATGTTTGTTTAAATTTCATACTTTTTCTGTTGGGACCATTCCTTTACCACTACGTTCTGTCTTGGCTTGTTCCTGGACCCTATCTGACCCTGCCTTCCAGCCATGCCCTGGTGCCTGATTTTAAAGAATCACAGGCTTGTACCACTATGTATCCTGCAAAAATACCTATGTTTGGGAGGAAGATGTCATTTGACAGCTTGGATCTTCATCTGGCCTTACTCAACTTATGGAATTTATGTTTCTGGCCTGAAGTATGCCCCTGCACAGCTCCTTATGGGGAGGCTCTTACGCAGTACTCTCCCAGCCACTTCTGTGGTTCTCACACCCAGACTGCCTGTAGCTGTACCACAGAAATTGATGGCCCTTCAGGGTCACCAGAAGGCCTACTATGTACAAATGGACTGGCCAAACCACTCTCATACGTCATCGAAACATCAAATGAATAGGAGGAACAGGAGGCATTTGAGAAAAGATTGCTCCTCTGTACCCCCATCATCCACTCCTATCCATGAGTATGTTGATTCAGGACCAACCCTGGCTGATACTTTGGATCGGACAGGGGAGGAAGATCATAGCGATTTGGCTATGTTCCCATTGCCAGATGATAACTCCCCAGATGAAGGTGTGCAAACAAAGAGTGGACAGCTGATTTGGTTGCCTGCTAGGTTTCAACTTTCAAGATCATATTTTGGGTTAGCAGTACAGGCAAACCCCAGTGTCAGGTTTAGTGCTGCCACTATCTGATTCTATATTTAACAGCATCTGGACTACACCTACGGTTGCCAAACTCCAGGTACTAGCTGGAGATCTCCTACTATTACAACTGATCTCCAGCCAATAGAGATCAGTTCACCTGGAGAAAATGGCTGCTTTGGCAATTGGACTCTATGGCATTGAAGTCCCTCCCCTCCCCAAACCCCGCCCTCCTCAGGCTCTGATCCAAAAACCTCCACCAGTGGCAGAGGGACCTGGCAACCCTAACTACACCATCCACACCAAAGTGAAGAAGGGGGATGTGGTATATTTACTGTGATATATGTGTATAATGGTACAGTTTGCTTCTCCCCCATTATCTATGGGAGTTAGTTGGGTCCCACGGGGTGGAGCTCTTGTTACTGGGTTCTAGTTCTTCATTGATATTGCTGTGGACTATAGCTGGGGCTTGTGGAGTTGTTGCTGTACAAATAAAAGCTGGGACAATATACCAGGGAAAAGATTCACAAAGAAAAGTAGAGTATTGCATTCCTGCTAGCTTTTTCCCCATGGATTCGTTATGTAAAAATCCGTAATGATATTTAAATAGTACTTTTGTGTGGTTGAAAAAATGTTACATTATATCCAGCCAATTGTTCAGTGCTGCATGGGATATTGTCCCAGTTTCCTGTGGATTTGACCTTATGGAAACTGTGCTTCAAAGATTTATTTCTTATTATTCGTTAACTTTCAGACTTTCATTACAACTTAGAAAAAGTTGCTGTGTAAGAAAAGGTTCACACTGATGCTCTAGGCATTGTCTAGATTCCAGTACATTGCATTTGTAAGGCTGAATTAGTTTGCATCTCCCTTATTTTATGAAAATAATTATTCCACTTACAAATATGCTGATTAAATTAAATCTTTGCATCTTTCCAGAATCATTATGATGGTTTGAATAGAACTAACTCTGCTGAAAAGAAACAGTTAATTATATTACATTTGTACTTCCTGTGACAGAATTCACCGTGTCACCTAAAAGCCTCTTCATGGCGTTGCTAGTTTAGCAATGACAAATAACATCCATGCTGTTATAAAACGGCTTAATTATGTTCCTACATTGTCTAATTCTTTCATCTTGGCAAGATATTTAATTTTTTTTTTTTTACTATTCAGAAATTGTAGGAATCGACTAACAGGACATATTTTCATAATGATAAAGCCACACAGAGAAAATGCATTGTTAATGATAAGCTTTCTATTGTAGCAACCAGTTCTCAGTATATGAATTGTTAACTGTGATGAAGATATGCTGAAATGTAAAATATACTGAATTGGCATTATTGTGTTAATTTCACAGCACCAAAAAAAAGAGACAAATGTGCTCCCCCATGGGTAGAGGTTAATGACTGGAGTTATTAATTAATGCAGCCTGTTAGAAATGTAATAGCCTGGCTCGAGGGTATTTTTATATAGTCTCTCTAAGTGGACACCTATTTGATTTATACTAGATTTGCATTGATGGTTTTCAATGGCCCTTCATTTTTGTGACTTTGGCTTAATGGTTTATTAAATTAAATTGTCACTTAACTCACTCCTTCCTCCCTGTTAATCTGCCTAACTAAATTAGCCTATGGAGGAGGGCATTGTCATTGATGTTTTTTCTTCTTTCTGACTTACGCGCATAGTTTACTTTTATTTTAAACCCTGGACAAGGTTCAATTAATTTATCCCCCCTACCGTTAAGGGTTTTTTGATAGCAAAAACCTTGCACTGGGTAGGAGTTCTGTGTGGAATACAATATGTTCATTGCATGCCCTTTGATCACTTCATCAGGGATAGTCTGGATTTTTGCAGAGATGAAACTGATCAGTTTAAAAGGCCAGCATGAAGGAAACCCCATACCTGTATCACCAGTGACGTGAAATACTCCAGCTTGGCAAAACAGTTGTAAGCGTCAAGAACCATTGTAAGTGTCGAGCCTTCGTGTGCAATGCAAGGCATTCTGAAACACACAAGAGAAATCAGCAGTTGTACTTGTAGATACTGAAAACTCTATTTCAATATCTCCAAGAAAAAACACACACCTGAAAACGATTTTTGTCTCACTTCCTGAGTCAGAGGATTCCCCTGTGGAATTGCATTTCCTTTTATAAAATACCTTTGTAGCTGTGACCCAGGGAGCCTTGATACCTTGCTCTATTGTCTATTGGATTGTCCACAATTTCATAGGTGTAGATAATTCACAGTGGGTAGCCGTGTTAGTCTGTTTGCAGTAGTCAAAAAGGGCAAGAGTCCAGTAGCACCTTAAAGACTAACAAAAATATTTTCTGGTAGGGTATGAGCTTTCATGAGCCACAGCTCACTTCTTCAGATACAGCTAGAATGTGAATCCATCGGTCTTTAAGTAGAGGAACAGTATGTAAATGTGAATAGCAGGCTTGATGGGATTAGGTGTGATATGCAGAAGAGTCTGTGATGTCCAGGGGAGAGATAGGTGTAGAACTATGTTTATCTCTCCCTTTCTAAAGGATCTGGTTAGCATTCCAGTAAACTACAGACTCTTTCGGCTGGAAGCAATCATAATATCACCCTGGCCGTTGCCGTGTTTTTCCTCATATAATCAAATCTGACAGATAGATCTGAGAAACCTGATGCCCTAGTTGTCATAGGCTTATTTAATGTTGTTATTACTGTTACTCTTTTTTGTTGTCATTCTGTTGTTGGAACTGCTTGTGCTCAAGACTGTTGTCATAAGAGTAGAGAATAAAGAAAGAGAATACCTGAATACAACGGGATACAGAACAATAGTAAAACAGTGTAGGCAGCTGGCACTGTGATGGATAATATTAGCCTTACATTAAATTTAGTCATCTCAGAGATTGCTCCTCATTTACCCTTTTCTTCTTCTCTTGACCCACATGTGACTTGATACCATCTAGGTTCACATGTGAGTAGACTCCTTGCTTGGCACTTTACTGCTAACATCTGTCCTGGAATCTGAGTTGAATAGATGTTAGCTTTCCCCCCCCCCTTTCTTTTCCTGTCAAGTCACAGCCAACTTATGGCGCCCCCATAGGGTTTTCAAGGCAAGAGATGTTCAGAGGTGGTTTGCCATTGCCTGCCTCCATGTCATGACCCTGGTATTCCTGGTGGTATCCCATTAAAACAGGGCTGTAACCCATTAGCAGGGCTGACCCTGCTTAGCAGCCAAGTTTTGACGAGATTGGGCTAGCCTGGGCTATCCAGGATGTTATCTACCTTTTGGAAACCTGCCTTGAAGAGGAAGTGCTCTAGTTTATGCTGTTTTGCAGAACACAGTGGTTTTAAAATGGTCTCTGAAAATTTTCTTTTCCCTCATGTGGGAAAGATTAAAAACTTCTGTTTGCCTTTTGTAATTAGCATCAAACATTTTAGCTGTCCATAATATTTGCATGCCATTTTTTTATTATTATTTTTTTTTTTTGCTATTTGGAGAAGGAGCATGAGACATTTCACACTGTGGCTGCAGTCATTAGGCCCTGCAACGATTAGTAATGTGCTTCCGCCATTAGACTGCAATTATATTTTTGAACTTGTCTCACTCAGCAGTTGAAATGTGAACAGCTTTGTATTAAGACATTTTAATGAAATGAGAAAGAGGCAGCACTTCATATCTAATCCACCCCAGCTGAGGAGAACTCAGTGTCAGTGTCAAGCAGCTGTATAAATTTCTCTAAAGGTAAGAAAATCTCTAAGTGCTTTGTTGATCTATATTCATTGCCTCCTAAGCTTTGCCATTAGTCCATCCAGCCCACTACCATGTACCCTGGGTAGCAAACACTCCAGTTCCAAAGCAGAGATCTTATCTAGTTTTGCTGCTTGTGATTTGGGCAACATCATCTTTTCACCCTTACTTCATTGAGGTTCCAACATTTTTCTCTCCGTCAGGCTTTGATACCATAAGTTAGGTAGGCTGGGAGAAAGCACATAAGTACAGGGGTTGGGTCCTGTTGAACACATGATTTTGTTTAAAAGTAGCAATTTCTCTCTCACACACACACCTTTTACATTAGGGTTGCCAACCTCCAGGTACTTGTAAAAATATTTTTTCTATCTGCTCAACTGAGGTTGTGTTAGAGAGAATCTATTTTCAATATATATTTTCAATATATATCTAATAGCAACTTTGTATTGTAGTTACCTTATTGGGTGTATTTTTGCTGGTGCCTTTACTTTGAATTGCTAAACTCCTGAATAGCCGTTTTTGATTACAACCTCCAGATACTAGCTGGAGATCTCCTGCTATTACGACTGATCTCCAGCCTATTGAGATCAGTTCACCTGGAGAAAATGGCCACTTTGGCAATTTGACTCTATGGCATTGAAGTCCCTCCCCTCCCCAAACCCCACCCTCCTCAGGCTCCACTGCAAAAACCTCCCGTTGGTGGCAAAGAGGGACCTGACAACCCTACTTTACATATGAATGGAAAGCTGCTTGCCATTTTCCTGTGAAGGGAGATCTTTGCTTCAAGGAAATAGTATGGCTGCTTTTTCATGTAATTAATAATGCCAACAGATATCAGAAATTTGCTCCTTGTTCTCTCATATAGGGGGAAGGAGGGAGAAAGATGTCAGACACTCATCACAGAGCTCTCACTGTGGTCTGGGTTGGTCCAGCATTTACTTTGGGGAGGATAATTATTTGCCTCAACCCAATCTTTTCTGCCTACCTAGTTACCAAATATTTGGCTTTCTCCCCATCAGGCAGGCTGCCTATCAGAGAAGGATGGTGCATGGACTAGCCTCTGCCTCTAACCCTCTATCAGCCTTTCAAGGTGAACAAGCACAAGCATTTTATCCAACCAGAACACACACACACATTTGATTGATTCATTTGGAAAATGTATCACCTGATGAAGGAGGCTTACAATTTAAACAATAAAACAGACACATTAAAACACAGGCATTAAAACCAGACCTAGCAGCACCTGGTTGGCCACTGTGTGAACAGACTGCTGGACTTGATGGCCCTTGGTCTGATCCAGCAAAGCTTGTCTTATGTTCTTATGTTCAGACCACAGAAATGTAAAATAAGCCATTAAAAACAAGCTAGGGCATATAAACAGCATAGAATGAACATGGAGCAGCCTAAAATGATGTTGATAAAACTGGCCTCAGGCCAGGAGCAGACTACAAAGCATATAAAATAAATAAAGGCCCAGATACAAAGGGATATTTTGGCCTGGCACCTACAGGAAAGTAAGGTAGTAGGCACCAGGTGAGCCTCAAGGGAGGATGTTCCAAAGGTAAGGTGCCACAATTGAAAAAGTATTGTCTCTGTCCACCAACCACCTCATTTCTGCAGTCACAGGGAACAGCACTTCAGAAGATGATTTTAACTGGCAGGACGGACAATACAGGTGGAAGTGATTCATTAAGTACCATGGCCTGAACGCTTTTTCGATATTAAAGATAAAAATCTGCACTTTGAACTGTGTCCAGAAACAAATGTGTAGCCATCAGTGTAGATTTTTCAGTGAAACAGCCCCTGTATTCAACCCCCAACAGTAACCTGACAGCTGCATTTTGAATCACTTGACATTTCCAAATATTTTTCAAAAGAAGTCTCATCTAAAAGTGGGTTGCAGTAATCTAACCCAGATGTGACCAGAGTACAGATCACCGTAATTTTAGCCCATCTTGTAGCCAAGAAGTTTCTAAAATGATTTATGAACAGCATTTTCAAAGTTCGTTATATTTTGAAGAGATACAGAGTAGAGACAGGAGAACTTACCCAATTGGTATCCTGTGATGCTGTGACATTACTTCTAGTTGCATAACCAGAAGTGACATCACTGCATCAATCTGTCCATTGCAATAAAGCCATTACAAACACATTCGCAGTTTCTTCACAAAACTTGGGGGTTCTTGCAAGAAGTGTCCCCTCAAGCTACACTGAAATTTTGGGACCTCAACCTCCAAAAATGCCTCCCCCCGGAGCCGTGGAAAGCCACGAATGTGTTCTTAATCGCTTTATTCCAATGGTCAGATTGGGGGGACCCTTTCCAGGCCCCATAAGTCGGGACCCCGACCCAATCTTCACAAAACTTGGGGGTTCTTGCAAGAAGGGTCCCCTCAAGCTACACTGAAATTTTGGGACCTCTACCTCCAAACATGCCCCCCCAGAACAGTGGAAAGGCACGAATGTGCACACGCACCCCCCCCCCACGGGGATCTCTCTCACACACAAACAGACACTCTCTTTCTCTCCCCGGGCCGCGCAGCAGCTGGGCTCACGCACTCAACCGTGACTGATTGGCCAGAAGAAGACCCAGCTTGGCCACCAATTGGCCGCAGGAGAATGCTGCTTTGGGGGTGCCGAATTTATTCAGTGTCTGCCCAAACTCACCGAATTCGGCTCATCATTTTCCTGCCTTTTTTGAATTTGGTTCAATCCGAACTAGAAACTGCCGAATTTGGGAAAATTTGGCTGTTTTCAGTTTGGGACAAACTGAATTGACAGCCCTAGCAGGGAGGCCACAAGGATTTGGGATTGGGCCCATCAACACAACGTTGCCTTACAGGCAGTGCACATTGCAGGGTCCAACAAAGTGTTAGCAGACGATCTAAGCAGAAACTTCGCTCCCCATCATGAATGGTCACTAAACTGGGAGTACCTAGAACCAGTGTTCCTGCGTTGGGGTTTTCCCGATGTGGACTTGTTCGCAACCACAAACAACGCCAAGCGTCAACCTTTTGCTGAAGGGCAGGGTTCGACCCATACTCCATAGGGGATGCCTTCACAATCCCATGGGACAAGGGGCTTTTCTATGCCTTCCCGCCCTTGCCCCTCCTAGTGAAAGTGGTCAAGCGGATCCAATTGTACAAAACCCATTGTATCTTGGCCCCTTTTTTGGCCCCTACAGGTTTGGTTCACAACCGTTATGAAGCTAGCACAGGGCACGTGGTCTCGGTTCCCCCTTGTACCTGACCTTTTGTCCTACAGAGCGACTCCTCACCAAGATCCCAACAGGCTTCGACTAACAGCCTGGCGGATCCTGCCACTAGAGTAGGTTTTTCTAAGAATGTGTTAAAGGTGCTACTTTGCTCTAGGAAACCTCTACTGCCCATTTTGCTCTACTACCCATTATTCCTACACTTGTAAATGGTTCCGTTTTTCTAAGTGGGCTAGAGCTCAGTGGTTGCGGCCCCCCTCAGCCCCTTTACCCAAGGTTTTAAGAGTACTTGTTTTTGCTGAAGGAGACAGGCCTTTCTGTTTCTTCAATTAAGGTGCATATGGCCGCCATCTCCACCTTTCATATGTGGATAGATGGGGACTCCCTTTTTTCACATTATACCTCTAAGTAGTTTTTGATGGGTATTAACAATTTGTTTCCCCCGATTCCTAGGAAAATTGGTCGTTATTGTTGGTCCTCTCTAGGTTGATGTTATCACCCTTTGAGCCAATAGCCACTGTCCCTCTCTCTGTTTTATCTAAGAAGGTTTGTTTCTTAGTGTCTATAACTTCAGCTCGTCGAGTTGATGAACTGGCAGCCTTAAGGGCCTCACCACCTTTTACTCATTTTTTTCCAAACAGGGTGGTCCTTAGGCCCAGTTGTGAATTTTTACCAAAGGTGGTGTCTAAGTTCCATCTAACCCAGACAGTTTCATTACCAGTTTTCTTTCCGCAGCCTACTTCCCCTGCTGAGAAGGTGCTACATTCGCTTGATGTTAAAAGAGCTTTATTGTTTTATTTACGGTGTACAAGAGACATTAGAAAATCTGACTATTTGTTTGCTTTGTGGGACCCAAGAAGGGTCGGCCGGATTCTTCTGCTTCTTTATCCAGGTAGATAGTCTAGACCATCCAGACCTGTTACAGACAAGCTGATGTGCAATGTCCTGATTCACTCAGAGCACATTCTACTAGAGCACTGTCATCTTCTGCAGCCTTCCAGAGTGGTGTTCCCTTGGAGGACATTTGCAGAGCAGCCACGTGGTCTTCTCCGGATACTTTTGTTCATCTCTATGCTGTGGATGCTGAAAGTAGAAAAGATGCTGCAGTTGGGAGAGCAGTCTTACATTCATTGTTTGACTAACAGCTCACTCCCTCCTCGGTGAGTAGCTATATAATCTCCCAATGTGGGACTGTACAGAAGCTTGTAGACAAAAACAGAGTTTCACTTACCTGTAACTGTTGTTCGTCCAAGGTCTTCTGTGCAAGCACACATTCCCTCCCTCCTGCCCCACTGTGAGCTTCTTACTGTTTTTGCTTGCTTGCAGATCAACTTGGCAGGAGAAAGAACTGAGGGAATAGGGGGCGCCACCCTCTAGAGGGCTCCGTTTCAGCGGGAAAACGGACGCATGCGCAGAGAGTGCAGTGCCCCCTATTCTAGCCTTTAAAAGCTATGGGACTTCCCAATGGCAGGCCTGAGCATGCGCAGTCCCAATGTGTGCCTGCACAGAGGACCTTGGACGAACAACAGTTACAGTGAAACATTGTTTTACTATTCCCTTTAGAGTTGTGCTGAATATTGCTGTTACCTTGTAAAAAGATTAAAGCACCTGTTGCCAGACAGTACACAACAGGTACATTGCTCCCAAGGTGGACTGAGTTGTGTCTTTTCTAAAATCTTAGATACTTTCCTACCTACCCAGACACCTGTCAGATTTTACTAGAGTCATTTTTATGACCCTTGAAAAGAAGTGTAAGTAGAAACACATCAGAAGAAATAGCTCTTTTTGTGTGTCTTTTCTGACAACAGCAGCTTTTGTCTTCTTTGGCACCGACTAACTTCACAGATATTTTGACCCTCATTTTGTTTGGATATTGCTACTTCCATGCTAAACTACTAAGAGATGAAAGGGTGAGACCAGGGCTCAAGCACGGGATCATTTCTTATCCCTTCAGAAGCTGAGGTACTATGACAAGAGACTCACTTAAGACAGTACAAGTCTTGCATTTCGATTCAGATTCTTCTGACAGATATCCCAAATCACAGTCAAGTCATGAGACATGTCTCATCAGATCTACTTAGTGACTCACTCTGCCACCCCTTTGGCTCATATTCATGGTATTAACTTCACTAACGATCTGAGGTAGTTAGAATTTTAAAAAATGAACTCATAATACAGTAATGCTTGTAGCACATTGTATCAATTTTCAGAGCAGCCTCGCAATTACATAAACATGGCAAAAATATCTGTAGAACTTGTTATTCATATAACTTGTCTAAAGATAGTCCCAAGAGCAGCATCCTGATTTACTGTCAGAGCATGAGTATGGATTTATCTCTTGGAAATTTCCCTGTAACTTCCCCATATCTTGGAGTTCACAAGATCATCTCCAACCAATTCATATCAAATATTACCCTAAAAGATTTTTGATTTGACTGATTTGTGTAGTGGACAATTAAGGTTTCCGAATTAAAATGCAAAATCCAAAGCAAACTGCGATAGACGGAAACTTCTGTTGAGTTTCTCCCCCCCCCCCCCCGATGCATTGTCATCTACTCAAGAAACAGCTTGGCTGCAATCTTTAATTCATAAGAACACAATGTTTCTGTACTATTAGCTTGGTTTCTCTTAAGCCAATTTATATCTTTGCACATCAACTAAACTTTGATTCTTAAACATGTACTCTTGCTTCACAGCATGTGAAAATTCCGCTTGCAGATTCCAGGTTGTTCTTACTTTATATTCTTTCGCTTGTTACTCTTTAGTTTCATCCTAGAGTTTTTATTCAAGTGCTTTAACAGCCCATTCCTAACTTTTCAGCAGCATGGGACAGCACAGCCGAGGCACTGCTGTGAAGACTCCAAAGCCATTTCACGGCTGCCGACAGGTTTAAAAAAAGCCTTTTAGAGGCTTTTTTTTCCAGAATGGGGCTTTTCACCCCATAGAGAACAGTGATGCTGTGCCTGCTAAAAAGCAGTAACAGCAATGCCATTCTTGATGCTGGCGTTCCAGGCTGAACAGGAACAGGAAGCTGCCTACAGGCAGCTCCACCCCTGGCACATCCCGGGAATGCCCTCAGGACACCAGCACTCCACCTGGAACGCCAGCACGGGGATTTGTGCTGGTGGGATGCTGGTGGAAGCCCCAGCCGGCGTTCCTGGGCAGTGCTGCCGCGGCAGTGCCAGAAGACCAGCATCTTTCATCTCTCCAAAACTGTCTCTAAGCATCTGTTCATGGTTTCTATAGCCTCCCTGGGATCTGCTGGAAGCAAGAGAGAATTGAGTGTCATCCACACATTCGTGGTAACTCAGCCCATATTTCTGGATGACCATTCCCAGCAGTTTCACATAGACGTTAAAAAGCATGGGAGACAAGATGGAACCCATGAGACCCCTGAAGGTGAGAGGCCAAAGGACCAAGCAGTAATCCCCCAGAACCACACTCTGAAACCTATCATTGAAGTAGGACTGAAACCACCTCAAAAAGGTACCTCCCAGTCGCAAGCCCAAAAGGCAGTCCAGAAAGATACCATGATGGTATTGAAAGTCGCTGAGAGGTCCAGGAGATTTAACAGGGTTGAACTCCCCCTCTCTGACTCCTTTACTTAACTTTACTCTAGACTCTTGCTCAAGAATGGTACATTTAAAACTGGATAGTAGCTATTCAGCTCTTCTGGGTCCAGAACAGGTTTTTTTTGGAGTGGATGCACCACTGCCTACTTCAAGTCACATACTGTCTCCTGGACCCAGTCCACCACCACAGCAGATTTAAGCAGCCTGGAGGGACAAGGCTATACAAGCAGATGGTAGGTCTCTTCCAAGTCCACATCCTCACATTGAACATGCTGAAAAGTATCCTACAAAACTGGACAATTCAGCACCCTGGGACCATCTGATCCTGTTACAGCCGGTACTGTGCTGCCCAAGTCAGAACAAATGCAAGAAATTTTATCCACAAAGTATTGAGCGAAATGGTTGCAATGGGCTATAAAGCAGTACACTTCCTTGTGTAGGTGAAAACCCACTGAGCCCCAGACCACCTGGATGCAATGGTGGCAGAGGAACATTGCTTCTTCTCTGCCACCACCACCAGTGAGTGGCATTTAAAAAGAGCTCTAGCTTGTGGTGGCTTGTCAGATTCCTCAGGAGTCTTTCTCCACTGTTGCTGTAGCCCCATCTCCCTTGTCTTTCCATCATCCACAGTCCCTCAACAAATAAACAGACCAGAGAGTAGGCACCTGGGGCAATCGTGCCAATTGCACAGGTCATCGTCTCATTCCAGAGGTCAACCAGGACATCCATAGGAGCACTGACCGTAACAACAGGAAAATCCCCTAATACTATCTGAAATCCAATCAAATCCATCAGGCGGTGGGAGCAGATCATCTTAATTGATTCCTCCACCTTGTGGAGTCTTGGTATCGCTGTAAATCCAAACTCCAGCAAGTATTGATCTATCCATGACAAGGGGCCCGCCTTCAGTCCCCTCACCTTCAAATCACTTTCTTCCTGCCTAGAGCAGAACACCACATCAAAAGGGTGAATGTTTTACCTGCTTATTGTGCAGTTGATGTCAAAAACAGCAAGTATATCACTGATGCCACTAGAATTTAAAGTGTACAAATAAAAAATAATAATTGTCTTTTCAATAAGGTATCCACTCGAATACAAGATATCAGCAACAACTACCATCATTACGTTTTGGGGACTTGGAATACACTTCACAATTTAATAGCATATCTGTCTAAATCCTAACATGGAATTTCATACATGGATGGATTCTTCTTTTTAAAAATGGAACTGTACAATCCTTGCCTTTCAAAAGCCAGTGTAACTGTCACTGAGCATTTTGAAATTGTCTCTTTCCTGCTCCAATTCTGTTTTGCTAATGAAAAGATTAGACTATTATTGTCATGCAATCAGATAATCCATGTACGAAACTAATGTCAAGGATCTGATTCAGTGACTGAGAAAATCAGGGAGCAGAGCAGACAAAGTCTGTAAACTGCATTAGATGAGAACTGGGAGTGAAAGTATCCCCTTAGCAGATGGAACATTGCTAACTCATATAAAGACAGCTACTGCTACTACAGAATTCCCTTAATAATAATTGGAGAGTACAAATTTATTTATTTCTGTTGTTTATTTCTGATCCATAAAGCTGAGTTCACAAAAAAGATGGGAGTTATTTAAAATTTAAAACTTGGCTTAACTAAGAAAAAGTGAAAGCCTCAACCAAAGAAAATTAACTGACTCATGCTTTAATTAAATCCAAGGCACTTTTTGAGCCCAGTCCTGAAGAAGGGGTAGATCTGCAACAGCTGGAAGCTGTGGAGCCTAAAAAAAAAGCTTTTAACAAAATAAAAAAATTATAAAAATGGGGAAAATGCCTCATTGAAATCAACGAGGCTGCACCACCAAAGAAGATGGCACAGCCCTGCCGCCACTCAAAGGGGCATTCCTGGGTGAAAGGGCTGTGAAAGCTGCTATAGGTATTTCCACCCACGGGAATGACGTGGAAGCCAGCGGATTAGCAGTCTGTCCAGGATAACACCATCAGAAAGTCCTCTGCTACTTAGAAAAGTGTAATTTATTTCACAGTGCAAAGATATAATACAGATACTTCTTACACACTCTCCGCTCATAGCATCCCACACAGAGCTTCAGTTCCACTCCATTATGTACACCTGGTGGATGCAGCCACCAATCACAGTAGATGCCTAGTCATTCTGACATGTCTCCTGTATTGCATCAGCCACCTGGCCATAACCGGATCAGGCCAGCTCCCTCTAGCTCTCCAGGGACTTTCCAGGCTGATTGCATCATTACTAGATCCATCTGATCTAACCTGCACCTGTCAAACTAATCTGACAGCCTTGTAATATTGACAAGGAATGCCCTGGTGTCTCCTAGTACTTAGCTAAGTACTTAGAATCCTTAGAATCCTAAGCTAAGTACTTAGAATCCTTTTTGCATAGTTATACCTTAAAAACTGACTCTTGTATTAAAGACACCCATCATTTAATAACAACAATAGAAGGATTTAAGATCCCTAACCAATCGGTGCTGGGTACATTAGACGTTAACGCATTGTACACAAATGTAGCTACAGATAGAGTAAGGAACGTTATCAAAGACCTATTGGATTCCCGATATGATCCACAACCATCTACACAATTTTTACTTGATTTATTTGACATTATTACAGAACACAACTTTTTTATCTTTCAGGAAGAATATTATGTACAGACAAAAGGAGTTGCAATGGGGAGTGCATGTGCTCCGTCCATTGTGAATGTATATATGATTTACTTTGAATATAACTTTATTATTTCCTCCTACAACCCATTTAAACACACTATATTCCTTTACAAAAGATTTATAAATGATGTTCTGGTGGCAATGCAATATATAGAAAGCTTCTCAGCATTTAAAGAATGGATTAATATACAAGATGATAATATTCACCTTTCTGGAGAAGCTAATATAACACATATTTCATTCTTAGATACAATAATTTACAAGAAACATGATGGATCCCTTAATATCAAGCCATATAAGAAATCCATTGATAGAAACTCCCTACTACATTATGATTCATTTCACCCCCTCTATTTAAAACGCAATCTTCCATATGGCCAATTCTTATGTTTAAAGAGGAACGCTACCGATCCCAAAGATTACAACAAGGCAGCTAACCAACTAGCAAGAGATTTGAGTATAAGGAAATACCCGCAAAGAATAATACAAACTGCTGCCCCAAGAGCCTTGAATAAACCATGCACTGAGTTATTAAAGGATAAAATAGATGCCCAGGTGTCATGAGTCAGCCTGCAGAGAGTCAGCCTGCAGAGACCTCCTCTGATGAAGAGGAGGTAGAGGCCAGAATAGAGGATCAACCAAAGTCAGGAGATGACTCACCATGTCTGCAGCCTGCCAACTCAAGGACTCCAGTTGGACCTGACACCTTGCAACATGCAGTGTCTCCAGAGGCCTCGCCAGGGCCACTGGAGCAGAGAAGAAAACAGGTCCGTCTGGCAATGCAGCAGAGACGGCAGAGTGCTAGGCTGAAGGCTTTACAGAGGAACCTCCCCAGTAGCAGTGATGAGGAAGAGCAGGGCTGAAGCACCACCTGTGAACTCAGCCTCATCAGCATCAGCTGGCTGCTACAGCAGCAGGGGAAGGGATTTAAGCCATCAGTTAGGCTTGGCTGTTGTGCAAGCAACTTGTCACCAACCTCCTTGAGTACCTGCCTTGTTTACCTGCCTTGTTTCCCTGCTATCCATTGGATTCCTGGTATCCTGACTTCTTGGACTGGCTCTGACTAACGCTTTGGACTTCCCTTGCCTGTATTGATATCTCAGACTCTGCCTTCACTGTGAATGACCTTGGACTGTTCTCCAGACTACGCTTACAGCCCTCGCTCCTCGCCTGTACCACGACACCAGGAATCTAAATTGTCATGCGTTTTACAATATACTTCGGCAGCCCCTATGATTAGGAGAATAATTCTGAAACATTGGCACCTAGTATAAAACCTACCGGGATGCAACTTACCACCAAGGTTTGCTTATAAACGAACACGTTCAATACGAGATTTTATTGTCAGTAAATATGTTGATAAAATACCCCAACTAGATACATCCCTACCGGTAGGAAATCATAAATGTGGCCATTGTGCCTATTGCAAATATTTATTACTGGTACGGGAAGTGACAAATCCAAAAACGAGCTACATGTTTAAAATCACTTCCTTTAAAAATTGTATTTATGCCATTAAATGTGTTGCGCACAGCTTGTCTGGAATTCAGAAGTTCACCTGGTAGCAACTTCACTCCACGCAGTTTTGCTTTGTACAGTTTATTTACAATATTTACACAGAGTCTTTTAGCAGTCAACATTCACTGCTCTGACTATCAAAGTGCTTCGCCCATCACCAGCATTCCTAACAGGACAATCTTACATTCAGTGCATAGACTTATATATGCATTCATGACCAATCACATTTCACCTGAGATGAGTCATTCTGGAAATCCCCATTTCTGGCTGTACAAACTAGCTCAGACCAGCATAATCACATGACTCAGCTGTCAATCTGATCAGTATGATCTATCTAACAAAATGCAGACTAGCTTAACTTAGACATATGTTGGTACATGTCATATTTGGTACATCGGTAAAACGAATAGGCCTATAAAACATAGAATTGGAGAACACTTATCCAGATTTAGAAATTGGATTTTGGAAGCTCCTTTAACAATGCATTTTATAGGGGGGGAAAAAACACACGGACACTGATCTTTCCTTTTTTATCATCTGGAGATTTATTAAACACAATCATGACATCACAGATATAGAATTATTGTTAAGACAGCAGGAGACCAAATATATACATTTCTTTGGATCTTTATACCCTGTATTATGGTTTAAATACTTCACTGGATTTATACAGCTATTTGTAATAGGACGCTGTACCTTTAAGGCTTTGTACATACAGATGCGTGCAATTAGTCGAGCGGTTTTAACTCAACCAAGTTACACGTTGAGCAATAAGGACAGTTGTTCCCACCCAATGAAGGAGTGCATTACTATACAGCCCGAGTGTGAGTAATTTTGATTTTGTTCTAATTTATAACTGAATACAGCATATATGATTTGTAATGCATGAGATTTTTTTCCACCTAGTAATTTTTTGTACAGTGGCAGCTGATGAAGACCCCCTAGTGGTTGAAACAGGGAATATCGGGCGCCCTGTATCCTACATGATCTGCCATTGCCACTCTTGTGATTTATGAGATATATACTCAACAGAGCAGCAACAAGAAGAAATCTACTATCTACACTACCAGAGCCCAAATACTGTTGTGACTGTATTACCGTCTCCTAGGCGCAAGTTAGTGATATATTCGCAAAAGACTCTTGGTTTTGATTTTGAAATGCTTGTGACTCAAGAGCATACACGATAAAGTGTTATGATTTATGATTTATAATATTTACTGCACTGGCAATGAATGTGTGACTATATATGCCTAATTGAACAAGGTTTAAAAATTGCATCATTGGAGAATGCTTGTTTTTTCTGCTATTTTGGGATTTGTTAACTAACTATATAGCAGGCTAACTTATATTTATTCAGTACCTGGAGGTTGGCAACCCTAATTTAGAAGGGCAGAACTTTGCTTAGGACCATACCATTGCAGAATAATCCTATGCATAATTACTGGAATAACTGCATAGGATTGTTCTGTTAGTTACTTTTCAGTCAGTAACAGTGCAGTTATAGGCAAATTTGCCAGCCTAGTGCCTAGCTGTATGGGATGCTCCCAAACCGGGCACATAGCTCATTGTTAAGTGGGAAAACCCTGCTCCTACTTGAAATGCCTATACAATGAAAACACCACAAACAAGCTTGGAGGAAATGGCACAACTTTATTGATTGCAGTCGCAAGGCATTGGCATGGTATGGGGGCGTTATCCTTCCATTGACCTGCCACCACTGCAGGCTGATGCCCAACTCCCCAGCACATTCTGGGACCCCTAGAGATGGCAGTTCTTGGGACTCAAGAGGGAGGCAGTCAGCTGTGTGTGCCCCTGCCACTTGGAGGGAGGCCATCCTGACAGCACATGGCAAGGCATGCCCCCTGACCGCTCCTTGCTGGGGTTATCCCTGGCAGCCCACCATCTTGGCATGTCCCCTTCTGGCCTCCCCCAAATGCCCTTATTGGGATCCTCCATGTTGGGAAAAGGGGCACGCAGGCCGGCTTTCCCCCCAAACTGGATCCGGCCCCCATGCCAAATCGCCAAAGTTGTGTCGAATGAACAGAACCAGTACAACAAAGAACTTCAACATACAACGTGATACAGCAGTAGGTGGGAGGGACAATCGGAAGCTGACTGAGAGCAACCCCGGGCAAGGACTCCTTATATGCGAGGAAGCCGGACCTGAGTGAAAACCTCAGGTCCGGCTGCAGGGAGCCCCCCCCCTCTGGAAGCCTGAGCCTGATTGGCTTGTTTGAACCAGCTCCCAGCCAGGTATCCGGCGTCGGGTCAGACGCCTCGTTTCTTGCTGCCGCTGCCCCGAGCGGCCGCAGAGGAGCCCGGCTCTGGCCAGAGGCCCCGGGCTCCCTGCTTCTAGTGGACGCCCACCCCCGGAGTAGGGGGATCCAGCTTTCCCCGCACCCCCACAGCCCAGTCCAGCCACCTTGGGCTCTTCGGGAGGGCTGAGTCAGAGCCCCGTTTCACAAATACATAAACTGAAATGGTTTGAGGTTTGGGACTTTTATTACCACAGATTTTCAGTTTGAATGTTACATATGAATGGTAGACTGTATACCAGGATAACAGAGGTGAAGGTTACTCATCCAGTTATTCTACTTCCACATTAGATTAGGATGTTGTGTGCAAGCAAAGACAGGCCTCTGTCCCAAGATCTGTGAGAGAAGTATCATTGCCCAGGTTAGGATGTAGCTCACCGATGATGTGTTGGAGTGGGAACAGTAGCTGATAAAATCAGTCACATTGTTTTTCCTCAGGCCTGTTCTGTACCAAGCCAGTTCTAGAGTTCTGGAGACCAGATTTGCCTTGTCAATCTGTTTCTACTCTTCTGTGCAAGGACCTCATACAGACCTCAAGGCAAGGAAGGGAACAATAAATTCATCAGCCCACCTATAACACTCATTTGTCTCACCTAAGAAATTTTCCAAACAGAACAGTTAATATGATCCAGTGATCCATTTGCATAAGTCTCACAGATCTTTCTCCTCCCTTCCTCTTGACTCTTGGAGATGTCTGGGATCATGTAATCCACATGGAGTAATCACCATGTGGTTGGTGGGTCATGGTTACGGTTGGCAGCTCCAGGTTGAGAAGTGCCTGGAGTTTTTCAGGACAGAGCCTGAGGAGGGCGGGGTTTAATGAGGGGAGGGGCTTCAATGCATAAAGTCCACTTGCCAAAGTGGCCATTTTCTCCAGGTGAACTGATCTCTATCAGCTGGAGATCAGTTGTAATAGTGGGAGATCTCCAGCTACTACCTGTAGGTTGGCAACCCTAGTCATGGTGATGAAGTAGAAGGGGACAAAATATTTCCCTCAGCCGTCTTCTGTCAGAGCAGCTCTGTTGATGCCACTTAGCATTCCTAAAAAGATTGTTATCACCTATAATGGCTCCTGCTGTGAAAGGTCAGTGTGCTTACCTTGCACACATGTTGAGTTTTGCATATGTCACAGACTGTACCATGCCTTTTACATTTAATTGTTACACACATACGTTCATACATTGCTCCAGTCCATAGCTTAACTCATAGTGATTCGCTAGTATTTTAAAGTGACAGAAGACTTCATTTTGGTGTTGCTGCACCAGATGAACAAAGCCCCCCCCCCCTTCCAGGAAGTAATCCTCCATATGATTCTGCTTCCTGGCAGTTTTTTAAAAAAAAAACCTTTCTGTACAGCCTCTTACTATAGCTGAACAGGAGCAAAAGAAACAAAATGGCACCCCCCTAATACAATGAAACTTGCCTAGATGTTTCATAACAAGGAAGTCTCATACTTTTAAATGGTCTGCTTTCATTATCTCTGGAAAATGGAATAAAAATACAGAATGAGCTTTTAAAATAACTGCTGTGTCCCTGAACGAGAAAAGCTTTCTTCCTGCTTATTCCTCATATTTTACACTGCTTAAAATCTAGTTCAGATTGGTTCCCCCCCCCCTGCTGTAGAATGGACATGCATCATACACAGCACAGCAGGGTCCTAAAGGCTATTGACTATTGGACCAGGACGCTCTGCTGGATGATGCAATTTTAATGACTTTTTAAAGAACTATGATTATATTAATTGACCAACGGCTCAACATGCAACTTTATGTGGGTGGAAGCTCCCACCATTAAAGAGTCTCATTGACTTTCCTGGTTTCTCGTCTTCAGGATCTGTTTATAAAGTTATTAAGTATCTGAACAGAAATGTGTATGCCTGATCCAAACATCAAGCATCAAATCTTGATAAGGCCTAACAAGCCAGAATCCCCTCCAAGTATTTTTTAATAATAATACACACAGCATGCGTTTCACTTTGCCACACAGAGAATAAAAAAGATTTAAGTTTTCGAACCTGTGTGGTTTTGCCCAGCTAAATTGATCTTCCCACACTATAGGGTTGCCAGATGCCTGTTAATGGTGGGCTGGGAAAAGCAGACCAGCTAAAGGAGGGGGACAACAATTATCACGTATGCACAGCAGGATGCGGCACAATACTGTCCCTTTTGGGGTAAACCTGGAAGTGACAGGGATGCTCTAGACATTCCTCAGGAAACTCTATGGTTTCCATAGAGTTTTTTGAGAGATGTGCTAGAGCATCCCCATCACTTCCGGGTTTACCCCAGAAGGGACATAATTGTGTGCACGTGCTGCGTGCTCATGAATCACCCCCACCCCCACCCCACTGAAGCTCCCGGCAGTGGCAAAGGAAGACCTGGCAACCCTACCACACAGCAGCCACCTTTAGAAGACATCAATTGATTGAAATCGATATTTAGTGGGACAGTAAGTCCACTGGCCCTACCGCTCCTTATGATTGTGTACATAGCCTGTATATGTTGCGTGTACAAAGAAGCCGTCTTCACTTCCAGTTGCAGTAAACAGATATGTTTGCATGTGTTACTCTTCTTTATTTGGCCTCTGTTCTACAATCCCAGCCCTACTGCATTATTTTGGATCACTAGGAGTCTGCTGTAGATTCAAAAGTTGTTATATCTTGTAATCCTCAGATTTAAGTATCCACAGATGGGGCCATGTTGAGAATATTGATGATACCCACTTTCCCCAAAACCCACATGGCCCCAGTGTAGATGCAATTTCTATTTATAAAACAAGATGAAACCATCATGGATCTCCCAATATTCTCTGTAGTTAGGTGCTTAGATTCAATACCAAACTCTAAGATGTACATGTAACTGAATGCAGAGACAGAAGCAATGGGCAGAAATATGGCATGGGGGACAGCGTTGGATTAAGGCACATTTTTGAAGTGGCTTGTGTATTTCACCCACTTGAATTTTATTTTTTTATTTGTTTTTACCACTAAATGAAACTCTGTTTTATAGAATGTGGTTGTTTAAACTGGATGTGATTTAACTTGCAATTCCAACTTATATTATTGATAAGGCATAGTGGTGACATCTTTTTAATGTGTGAAACTGTTATTGAGAAAGTCAAAGTATTTTCAGGTGTTTGCAAAAAACATTTTGGCTACTGTTGTTTTAGTTTCTGTCTGTACCTTTACTACTTCCAAAAATGCCCCAGATTGACCCATCTCAATAAAAAAAAAGTTTCAGTCTGACATCCTTTGTCCTCCAAGGCAGAAGATTAAAAAAAAAGAACTGTTTATGATTTTCCTGGACTTGAATAGTATGGAGACACACATACACACACACATACACGTTGAGCACAGTTTTTATTACATCCTGTTAAATTCAGCAAAATGTTTCGGCTGACTTGCAGTTCCAACAAGGGAGCATTTAAATATACTTCAGGGTTTCACAAGAACATCAGATCTACACAACAGGAAACTTACTTTGGAAGCCAATAACCATCTTTTGAATTTCATGTACACAAATATTTATTATGGATTCCTGGAAAAGAATTGAGTTTAAACATTTTAAAATAAAAAAACCAGTCCAAAGGCTCAATCAACCTACTCCCAAAATTATTTTTGGTGATTATAAAGACATATGCCAAATAATTTTTAGTATTAATGTTTGGATGTAATATACAGATTTGCTAAATAACATGATGAACTTGTGTGGCAGCTCATTTAGGCCTGGCTATGGAACTGAAACAGCCTTGGTTGTCATGGTGGTGGTTGACTTGCGCTAGGGGATGGCAGAGGGAGTGTGACTCTATTGATTCTCCTGGATCTCTCAGTGGCTTTTGATACCATCAGTCATGGTATTCTTCTGAACCGCCTATCTGGACTGGAATTGGGAGGCATCATTCTGCAGTGATTCCAGTCTTACCTGGAGGGTAGGTTTCAGAAGGTGATGTTGGGACACTGCTGTTCAGCCCCTTGGCCTTTGGCCTATGTGGTCCTGCAAGGTTCCATCTTGCTCCCTATGCTGTTTAACATCTCCATGAAATCACTGGGTGAAGTCATCCTGAGATGTGGGCTGGCTTGTCACCAATACACTGATGACACTCAGCTGTATCTCATACTTCCACTTGATCCCAGGGAGGCTGCATAAATCCTGAACCAGTGCCTGGATGCAGCTTTGTAATGGATGAAGGCTAATAAGTGGAAGCTTAATTACAGTGGAGATTTTCAGGTTTGAGAAATTTAAAATTATCTCCAAGCTGATGATAACTCAGTCAAATATGCCCAGATGGCTGCTTCAGGAATGGAACTTTTAAAATAATAGTTGATTTGTCAACTGGTTTGTACCCTGCTATCTAATGCAGGACAATGCAATCTGCCCTATCACAGGGAAAGAGGAGCCATTATTCTTCTAAACTATTATGCATTTCTATTCATATTTTGAAACAGTGTTTTGAGATTTGTCATCACTCTACGTTATCATTAAAAGAGGAAGACAAGGGTTGTTGATAGCTTGAATGTCTGAGCTCCCTCTTGACAAGCATGTACTATTTGAAATCAATGAAAGCGTACAACAATTTTAAACATGATTTGTGGTCCAATGCATCTTAGTGGCCATTTTTCTTCTTTGTGCTAATTATAGAACACATGTTTGTTTAGAATAAGCATATGTTTATTTCTATAGACAAGTTTTTAGATTGTTAAAATATTTATGCAACAAAGTAGAAGTGCAATGGACTTAGAAGGAAGTAACTCTAGTTAGGCTGGCACTGAAAACCTTTTGAGCCAGGCCTACAACTAGTGTTGCTCTGTAACTGCAATGTATGCTGCCTGTACCTACTGGGACTTTGGCTAGTTTCTTTTTTTAACAAGGTGAAAACCCAACGTAGAGAAAGCAAAGTCTATCAAAGTATCCCAAATAAGTTACATGGATAATACTGGAATCATAAAAAGAATGCATTGAGACTCAACTTCCAAGTTATTTTAATTACATTTCATACAGATAGCTCAGGAGAGGTCAAGTATCAAGACATTTAATTACAATATCCACCCACCTATATCTGTGATAAAATGTAGTTTTAAATGTCGCAAAGGAAATTACAGATGAGCCAGCTGAATACAATAGCCTGCAAATGGCACTAATGAAAGATTCAATCTGCTTGAAGACAGGAGGTTATACACAGACATCTGTTCCTGTATCTCTCATTTCTGTTAACATGCAAAATCTGAGGAAACTAGAAGACTACAATAGTCCAGAACATTTAATATAGGACATTTTTATTAAAATACCAGCTCATCATATTTTAACATATGTGTCCAATCATCCTTAATATATGCTTATCTAAAGTTAGTTTATACCAACAGTTGCCAAAATGTACCAAAATTCAACTTTATGCTAACCACAAAAGTAATTGTGGTACTTCCCAACAGGAAAACACTGCTCATATGGGCCAAATCTCAAGGCCACCATAGAAATGTTTTAATGATTTAATGTTGTTTTGGATGTTGTAGCATTGCTAGGGTTATGCAAAAAAAAAAAAAATGGTAAATTTCGAGTCTGGGTTGATTGGGCCCAATTTTTCTTGGTAACCCCAGAATAAGCCCAATACCCATAACGGTAAATGCAGTTTTTGGCTTATTTCTGGGTTTACTGAAAAAATCATGTCCTTTATAGTATTTGGGGATTTTTTAGAAGCTCCTATAGGGACATTTTTGGAGGTAGAGTCCCCAAATTTGCAGCATGGTTGCAAGGGACTCTCCTTAGATGGCCACTGATGTTTGGTGAACTTTGGGACAGGGGGTCCAATGTTATGGGCCTGCAAAAGGGTCACCCCCATTCTCCAGGCATTTGTGAGCTGAGCTGTAAAGAGGAATCAAGAGAATTTCTCTTAACAACACTACTCACAAGTAGTGTGGGACCTTTATCTGGGACCCTGGAAAGTTTGCAGGTCAGAATACACACTACAGACCTTAACGGGTGAGAGTGTTCTGACTTTGTATAAGGCAGTTTCATGGGTTCGAAATCTGAAGGATTCATATGTGCATTCATTTATTCTGCTACATGTACAGTTCCATGTACATAGACTGTAGTAACAGGGCTTGGGGTAACACACTGCTGAAAATTGGCTCCAGCCTGCCCCTATATTTCAGCTTCCCAAAAGTGAACATGCAAATCCAACATAAGACAGATGTTCAAATGTCACCTTAAATGTCAACTTGCAGACACAACGTTTTGCTGGATTTCAGATTCCATTTGATTGTGTTCTCAGGCATTGCCATTGAGTAATATAAATCATATTCTTCCCTGTTCACCCAAATCAAGATGAGTGGTGTCTGTACACACTGTGCTAACTGCACCTGGCAATTGACAGCAAAATTGATAAATAGGAAATGAGAAAAGTGGTCTCCTGGCAACTCAAAGCATCCTTACCAATTAGAGTGTGTTTTCAAGAAAACAGTTTCTCACCGACAAACGAGGAAGCATGTCAAACACACAACAATTTCTTTACACATCTTAAATGAGTAAGCTGTGATCTCCCACAGTTCCTATGAACAGTGTAGGAAAATTCCTTTGGCATTCAGAAAATTGCCAGCCAGGAATTAATGGGATTCGGAAATTGCTGGGCTGTTTTAAATGCAAAGAAACCACTGGAGAAGTGTAGACAAACAGACAAGCTGGATGAGATGCTGGTGTTTTCAACTGGTTTTCAACTGGTCAATAGCACATGGTTGGGGGGAAAGAAATCATTCAAATCAGGGCCAAAGTCATCGTCCTGACTTTGAATTGATTTATGGAGCTGGTATTTACCCTACACACACAGCAGCTCCAGAGGAAATCGGCACAAAACGAAACACTTCCTTTTCCCCATACCGTGGACTAGTTTAAATCAGTACTCCCTGTGGCAGCTATTTACCTGTTTAAAATGACTCATTTACAGGTCCTCTTGGAGTGTTGGCTAAGTAAATATTCTTTTTTAAAAAATACACAAGGGAATGTGAGTAAAAGGCTTGGTTTCTTTACCACTTGAACACGAGGCTTCCATATACTGAATCATACTTTGTGGACCATCAGGATCAGTACTGTTTAAGACTGGCAGCAGCCCTCCAGGAGCTTAGGCAGAGATCTTTCCCATCACTTGCTACTGGATCTCTTTAACTGGAGATACTGAGGACTGAACCTAGCACTTTCTGCATACCAAGCAGATGCTCTACCACAGAGCCATGGCCTTTAAGCAGTCTTGTGCCAGTGGGTGAAGACTTTTGTTAGTTTCATCTCAGTGACCTTTCCTTCCTGCCCAATGTTTTAATTGCTGTTCTCATGTTTTGTATGTGCATTTGGTTTTAATTGTCTTAATGATGTGTTTTTGTTAAGTTTTAATAGTTTTTAAGATGTGTTTATATTCTTTCTGTTTTAAATCTGCTAGCCGCCTTGGTGGCCCTCATTAGGGCAGGGTATAAATTTTGCAATTAAATAATAAATATAAATAAAGACTTGTGGCTTCCCTATGGTCATTTTTAAAAGCCAGAATCTCTATCCATTAAGTATATTTTTTTACCCTACCCTTCCTCCAGGGAGCTCAAGATGGCATACATGGTTCTCTTCACCATTTCATTCTCAGAACAACCTAATAAGGCTGGCTTGGCTGAAAGAAACTAACAGATTCAAAGTTACCCAGCGAGCTCCATGGCTGAAAGGGTATTTGAACCTGGGTCTCTCAACTCTTGGTTCACCACTCTTCCAAGCTTTTTAGGGTTGTCAATATCCAGGTGGGGCCTGGAGATCTCCCAAAATTGCAACTGATCTCCAGATGACAGATATCAGTTCTCCTGGGAAAAATGGCTGTGTTGGAGGATGGACTCGACAGCACTATGCCCTGCTGAGGTGCCTCCCCTCTTCAAACCTCACCTTCTATGGGCTCCACCCCAGATGCTATTTAATCCCCAGGATCACATAGATGAGTAGTCCAGCTCTGTGTGGGTAGTGGAATGCTAACAATGATCTGATCATGTGCAACCTTTGAAATTATGATTTTTTTCAATAAATGGGTAATGGCAGCCATACTCTTTTGGAAATGTATGAAATAGGCCAAACTTCAACAATATGCCGACGGCAATTTTCTCAACGACAGGTTGCCTGATTTCCCATTAAACTAAAATATGCTGACAAATAGTACACAGAAATAAGTATAGTTTTGTGTATGTTTTTTTCTGCATTGATTCTGCCACAATGCACTGTATGAGCTTTGCTAGTATCGCATAGAATGCTTTATCTATCGAAACCTATCAGGGGTTCTATTGGAGGTCTGTGAATGCAGGGGAGAGCAAACTGCTAGGCCAACCATCTGGTTTATCATCCTTCTAATTTATGTAGACATTTGTGAATTATACAAACTACTGTGTACAGTGAGGTTTGGCATTGCACCTACTGGCCCCACCCAATATCACATTCATATTCCTACATTTGGGTAGTTTCCTTATGTAGGTTCTATTTGCAAAAATGAGAGAATGAGTTATGCATGTATATTTGCATATAAGTCCCCATGCAAATGAAAAAAAATGTTGGTGGGTGGGGATTAAGACAGCAGATACTTTCCCACTCCCCACTCCTCCATACATTCATTGGTAAGCTCAATGAGCATCTAAACAGGGTTTCTGTAAGTGTCTTTTCATTAATCAATCTTGTTGATAGATAATTTATAATTACTGTAACTTATTCTAAGACTTTTGATTAGGGTAGGCTATTATTCATTCTAAATGAATAATAGCATAGATTTATTAATATGAAATTCCAGTATCCATCACCCACTCCCAATTTCCTAAAAGGCTGCAATGTGCTAATCACCTCTACTAACCATCATTTAGATTTTTGTCTTCTTAAAAAATGCACTTGTCCTTCAAAATGTCAGTGCGACAGAGAACTGCGCACATCAATTCTGTATGAGATGTCTTTTGTTTCTTTTATGACTTGATGATTTCATCAAATGCATTTAAATGAAAGGCACTTTTATTCTGTATTTGTAGTCCTTGCAAGATTTTATGTTGGTTTTGTATATCACCATACATAGGAATTGAGCAGAAAAGAGCAAGAAGAAATCAGAAAACTGGCTTCTAGATTACAGTACTGATCTTGAAAAAAACATCATTCTCCAGAACTAATAGAAGAGCCAGGGCTGGGTTTTATTTATTTTTTGCATGCAAAAAAAAAAGTTTATTTATCTTTGTCTAGCTACATCCAAAAGCACCACTTTTCCTCTTCCGCATACTCATGCTTTTAATACTGATCTTAGGTCCCAGCCGAATAGATTTTGATTTATATTGTTGGCTCTCCTTTGACTTCCCAGCTACAGTGATGATGACTTAAGATGACCAATGTGCAGTAGAAATCTTTTTAAAATCTCCTGTATCAGCTGAGTTCTTCCATGTTGTTTGAGATCTCTTAAATTTTAGACCTCAACCAATGGTAGATGAACAACCTAGTGTGTGTTGTGATGCATTTACTTTATTCTTCACTCGTATTCAGTTCAACTTTGGCTCCTCATTAATTACAGATTCTGCATTGGCAGTATCTCAAGCAACCACTTGCTTGGAACCTTTCTGCTTGAGCCAGCATGGTGTAGTGCTTAAGAGTGGTAGACTCTAATCTGGAGAACCAGGTTTGATTCCCCACTCCTCCACATGAGTGGCGGACTCTAATCTGGTGAACTGGGTTGGTTTCCACACTCCTACACATGAAACCAGCTTGGTGACCTTGGGCTAGTCACAGTTCTCTTAGAGCTCTCTCAGCCCCACCTACCTCACAAGGTGTCTGTTGTGGGGAGAGGAAGGGAAGGAGACTGTAAACCGGTTTGATAGAGAAAGTTGGCATATAAAAAACCACTCTTCTTCTTCTTTGTCGTCTTCTTCTTCTTCTTCTTCTGTTGACAAATTCCTTGGAATTGTGAAACCCACTGCAGGCAAACTGAATAATTGCATGTTATGACTGGTTAAATTCAGTCAACAAAACTGGAGGAATTCTTGGCCAGGATTGTGAATTCCTTATTAGAAGAGGGTGTGCTTCCTTTAGTACTAAACGAGGCAGTGGTACATTCACAAAGGCCAATTTCAAACTTTTTTTTTAGCACCAAAATGATCACCCAGTAAAAGAACAGCTACAAGCATTCCGATATGATATGTCTGAGTGCTCTTATATGTATAGATGGCATTAACATTAATTAGACAGATTAATGAAGGATAGCTTATATGTCCTGCTTGTTGGCTTTCCAGGGAAACAGGCCGGCCACTGTGTGACACAGGATTCTGGACTAGATGGGCCAGTGGTCTGATTTAGCTGAGCCCTTCTTGTGTTTCCTCAGTCCGCTCACTTCACCTTCAGACCTGAGCATGATACAAAGACTGCATTGGTAGCCCTACTGAATGCTCAGTTTTACAGATAGATTTGGAGAAGTAATATTTTATTAATGCAACTGGTCTTCTCACTTACTTTACTGTTAGATCATCAGGTAGCTCTCCAATAGTTATTATTATTATTATTATTATTATTATTATTTTGTCTTGGAGGAATCAGAGGCTATTGCTGCAGATGTTGCAACATCCCAGTGAGTTTTATTACATAAAGTATGACAAGGTTCACTGCTGCCACCAGCATTTTTCAACATCTGTATGAAGCCACAGGGTGAGATCATTGATAACCATGAGGTTTTCTCAGTATGCTGAAACCCAGCTTTATATTTCATTGACAAAATGTATGGTAGCATCAATTTTTGTCTTCATCTGGTACCTGAAAATTGTGGTGAGGTAGCGGCAGGTAAACAAACTGAAAGTGAATTCATGCATATCCAGCTGATGGCATTCATGATGACAGGCCGCATCATGTTCTCTCCCAAGTATCTCACCCAGTCACAGCCCGTAGCAGCAGTGCATTCTATACTACCTGCCCATGAACACGGACAGGTGAACAAAGGGGGGGGGGCAAAGAAAAAGAGTCCTTCCATTTAGCAGCCGCCTAATCTGAACAGCTACCCAGGGAGAAGATTTACAGTTGTAAATGCTCTTTTGGGCTTTAAATCTGTAGCAGAGTGTGGATGGGAATGATTTGTATTGACGTGGAAATACTGATATGGTGTTTCTAGCCTTGAGCTTTCCCATTACAAGTGTAATGGCTCAGTAAGAGTTTGTCCCCCTCAGAGAAGAATTTGATCAGAAGCTCAGTTTCCGATGTGCACAGGGCCACTGGAAACTGCTTTGGTAATGGAGATTATGAGAAATAAGCTTGTCCCCTGCTCTCCTTCTCTGTCCCTCTGCACTGCTATGTGTGGTATGGTGCTAAGTATTATTGCTTTCTTTTTACAGAAAAGTGCTGATTAGCCATCCAGTGTAATGCTATTGAATTTCTCCTTCTCTAAATCCCTGCTTGGGTGCAAATGCTTTGCCTCTTCGGACATGTCTAACTGCAGAAGTAGGGCTGCCAGGTCCCCTCTCTCCTCCGGCGGGAGGCTATGGGGCAGCGGTTGGGATTGTGTGTGTGTGTGCGCACCAATGCACATGCGTGTGACTTCCGGTTTAAAACTGGAAGTGCCGCCTTGCAAGGGGCCTTTTCCTCTTAGTTTGGGTGGTAAAGCGGCCCTTAGTTTGAGTGGTAAAGCAGTGCATGCATGTTTGCCTGCCAACCCTCAGCTGGTCGGGGGGGCAGAATTGCCGGGGGTTTGCCCGCCACCACCGGGCACCTGGCAACCCTACTCAGAAGCCAACTGGAAAACAGGTAAGATGACAGCTGCATGTACCCAAGCCTTTTCTGTTGTGGCTCTACTTGGTCTGGAAAGCCCCCACTTCTGCCATTACACAGAAAGGGTACAATGAAAATGTTCAGGAAACTACTTCTATATGTGTCTGAAAATTTTCAATAATTTTCATTGATATTTTTATTGTATGTATTTTTTCTTTTTAGTTCTCCAATTTTGTTATTCTTTTTTAATGTTTGTTCTATGTGTATGTCATTTTACACCTTTATTTTCATAAGCTAGATTCCATGCATCGTTTTTGTGTATCATACTGCTTACTGAATTTTTTTTATTTGTATGATTTCCCTTGAGTCACAGCAAGAATGGCAGACTATAAATGAAGCAAATAAATGAATGGATTTCACTTTCAGCTTATAATAAAAATGTGACTTTATGGAAACCATTTTTTTCCTAGTTGCTATGGTGGTGGTTTTATCATGGACTTTGCCTAAACCGACTAAATCTTAAGCAGTATCTTAGAATGAGGGCCAGTTCAAACATGTATGCATTATTAAAACTGTTGTGAATAGTCAGTGGGCTTGTCATGGGTTGAATCCAAAAGTTGTTTTTTTATCACCAGTAAAGAGAAAACTAACAAGTCACAGGGACCGGACGGTATTCATCCTAGAGTTCTTCAAGAACTCAAATGGGAAATTGCTGAACTTCTAACAAAGATATGTAATATTCCCTTCGATAATCCTCTGTACCAGAGGACTGGAGAATGGCCAATGTAACACCCATTTATAAAAAAGGTTCTAGGGGGGACCCAGGAAATTACAGGCTAGTTAGCTTAACATCTGTACCGGGTAAATTGGTGGAAAGCATTATTAAAGATAGAATTGTCAAGCATATAGAAGGGCAAGGTCTGCTGGGCAAAACCCAACATGGCTTCTGTAAGGGTAGGTCCTGTCTCAATAACCTATTAGAGTTTTTTGAAAGCATCAATAAGCATGTGGACAGGAATGAGCCTGTGGATGTTGTGTATTTGGATTTCCAAAAAGCTTTTGACAAAGGCCCCCACCAAAGACTGCTAAGCAAACTTCATAGTCATGGGATAAGAGGACAAGTCATGTATTGAGAGCTGGCTGAAAAATAGGAAGCAGAGAGTAGGAATCAATGGTCAGTTCTCACAATGGCGGGATGTGAGCAGTGGGGTGCCTCAGGGATCTGTGTTGGGACCGGTGCTTTTCAACTTGTTCATCAATGACCTGGAGTTGGGGTTAAACAGTGAAGTAGCCAAGTTTGTAGATGACACCAAATTATTTAGGGTGGTTAAAACAAAATCGGACTGAAGCGCTCCAGAAGGATCTCTACATACTGGAAGAATGGGCATTAAAATGGCAAATGAGATTCAGTGTGAGTAAGTGTAAAGTGATGCATATTGGGGCAAAAAATCCCAACTTCACATATACACTGATGGGATCTGTGCTGGCAGCGACAGACCAAGAAAGGGATCTTGGGGTGGTAGTGGATAGCTCAATGAAGATGTCAACCCAGTGTGCGGCTGCTGTAAAAAAGGCAAATCCCATGCTGGCCATAATTAGATAAGGAATAGAGAATAAAACTGCTGATATCATACTGCCCTTGTACAAATCTATGGTGAGACCACGCTTGGAACACTGTGTACAGTTCTGGTCACCACACCTAAAAAAGGATATTACAGAGCTTGAGAAGGTGCAGAAAAGAGCAACCAAAATGATTAAGGGACTAGAGCAACTGTCCTATGGGGAGCGGTTAAGACACTTAGGGCTGTTTAGCTTAGAAAGAAGGCGGCAAAGGGGAGACATGATAGAGGTCTTGTCAGGCCTAGCCTGTGCAATGTACAGAAAATGCCAGGCATGGTCTGACAGAGGATGTTGTGCTTTCTCCAGGTGCTGGCCAAGGTCAGCTCTACTGGCAACTATTTGTTTTGACTCTGGACTCTGTGGGAATCTTACCTTGATGGGAGGGGGGTTGCCATGGCATCCTGAACTGTTCCATGCTCTCTAATATAGACCCTGCACCATGCTTGTAGTTTTCATTAGTGCCAACTTGACTCTTAGCTGCTGTAAACCTGTAGATCTTCCAATAAATCAACTCTCTTTTGGACTACTCGTCTATGGATGCTTGTTTATGGGATTGTCACGGGACAAGTGCTCACAGGTCTATAAAATTATGCATGGTTTGGAGAGAGTGGACAGGGAGAAGTTTTTCTCCCTCTCCCATAATACTAGAACACTGGGTCATCTGCTGAAGCTGGAGGGTGAGAGATTCAAAACAGATAAAAGGAAGTATTTTTTTCACACAACACATAGTTAAATTGTGGACTCCCTGCCCCAGGATGTGGTGATGGCTGCCAGCTTGGAGGGCTTTAAGAGGGGAGTGGACATATTCGTGGAGGAGAGAGGTATTCATGGCTATTAGTTAGAATGGATACTGGTCGTGCTGCATACTTGTTCTCTCTAGTATCAGAGGAGCATGCCTATTATATTGGGTGCTGTGGAACCCAGGCAGGATGGTGCTGCTGCAGTCGTCTTGTTTGTGTCTTCCTAGAGGCACCTGGTTGGCCACTGTGTGAACAGACTGCTAGACTTGATGGGGCTTGGTCTGATCCAGCAGGGCCTTTCTTATGTTCTTATGTAATGATACATGAAAGTCAAGAGTTGGTGCTGCATTCCTCAGCTACTGAAAATCCATTTATAAAAGGATTTGTATGTCTTATATAGTACTGGGGTTTTATTTATTTTTTGTGCCATCAAGTCATGTCTGACTTATGGCGACCCCATAGGGTTTTCAAGTCAAGAGACATTCGGAGATGGTTTGCCATTGCCTGCCTCCGCACCAGGACTCTGGTGTTCCTTGGAAGTTGCCCATCGAAGAAGGAGGAGGAGTTGGTTTTTATATGCCAATTTTCTCTACCTTTTAAGGAGAATAAAACCAGCTTACAATTTCCTTCCCCTCATCTCCCCACAACAGACACCCTGTGAGGTAGGTGAGGCTGAGAGAGCTTGAGAGAACTGTGACTAGCCTAAGGTCACCCAGCTGGCATCATGTATAGGATTGGGAAAAGCCACCTGGTTCACCAGACCCCAGGTCAGGGCATTGAGCTTTAGTGAGAGCCTATTTAATTGACAGACAATATTCAGCAGCTACCAGTATTCATGTCACAATATATTCCATTTAGTCATTCACAAAATTTTGAGGGAATATTCAGCAAAACATGAAAAGCCCTGATAAAACCTACTGACTAATTTCTAGCTGAGATGATCAGTCCTCCCTAGAGAGTGTCTGTAGGCATGTCATCTTTACAGCGTGCACTGTAAAGTCATAGCAAATAACTTACAATAGTCACACTTTACATTAATGGGACATTCAATTAATGTGAATTGCAGTAAATTCCTTGCAGAAGTATGTATGAGACCTACATTAATTCCAGATGAATTCATTATGATTAGTGCAATTACCATGAATGCCAATGAGTTAAGAAGGAGATGACACTTAAAAAAACTGTCACCATTAAAACTTTAAGGGAGCAGTTGTTGGAGCACATTTTCAGAGCAATTTCTTTGTCTGCTTTGAGTTAGAACTGGTTAATATGCATCATGAAGATATATGAATATCTTAAGTACCCTCGAACTCCCCATACTACACCAGTGGTTCATGATGACTTAGGCATGTATACTTTATTACAACTTTCGTAACTTATACGGACAAGGTTGCCTTCCATACTGCTCTTTCTTATTAAAGTTGTTTGGCTAAGATATTAAAATCATGTATTGTTATCATCCTGTATTCCCTTAGACATCTTGCACTGATGAGAAGGGCCCTTTGATACTACTACCAAGAGTTTTTCAACACAGAAAACTGTGTGTACAGCAATGAAACGTCACTTATACTGTTATTTTGGGTGATTTTATAGTACAAAATTATGTGAGCCTTCTTCATTCAAAAAGTTCTCTCTCAGTCCTTTCACAAGTGAATTTTCGGCCAGTGGTGTATAGTAGATGTTCTTTTCCACACTCCCCCCATTGTGCCCAGATGTTTCATAATGTGCATGGTTGTTGTTGTTGTTATTTAATTTCTACCCCGCCCTCACCAGCCAAAGCCATACCACAAATTGAACAATTCAATATGACTAATGGTGCACTATTAGAGCCCAGGCCATCATCATCAGCCCAGCAGTGCAACTAGCCCAGCAGTGCAACCATGTGATTTAAAGAAGTCTAATCAGAGAAAAAAGGGGTTCTTGACCAAGGTCCCATTTAGCACACATTAGTAGACATGAAAAGAAACCTTCTCTATATCTGACTATGCTTCAAAGTGCTCTAAAGAATCTGATTTCTATATCCAAATGCACATAATAAGTACTCTGATCAGTCATAGCATACTTCAGCCCATCATCTCTTCTATTTATTTTGATCCAAATATTCCTTTGCTGCTGGATAAGTTCCAAAACATGTGCCTTTCTCACACTTCGAGCACAGATGGAATTGTATATGGTGCATGCACTTTCACTGGAGTAATATTATATTTTTACTACACACTTTAAACTATTTTCGTAAAATTTGTGCATAACGAAAGTTGTGGGCTTAATATCATGCATAAATGCCATGTGTCCCATATTGTCTAGCTCACCAATAAAGATCCTTTGCCCAAGCCCTGCTGTGTGCCCCTGCCTGCACTGGGAAGGTGGAGGCAACCAGGAACAGTGTCACCACTGAAGGTGCGGCATTCAGGCAAGCAAGCATAAATGCTCTACGGTAACAAGGGACTGTTAAGGTTTTAAAATAAGCTGGAGTTTGCAAAGATGGAAGGATACCCAAGAATTGGGTAGAGCATACTCTCCTAGCATGCATTATAGAGCTGGAGCAATCTAATTTTTTAAATGTTGTTCCTGATGGCTAATAGATTTACTTTTCCACATACCTAGTAAGGTATCCTTGGATAGGCCAAGGTTTAATAATTTCTTATCAATTTCTTGCATCCAGCAGGAGCAAAATTGGTGTAGTTTGTAGATCAGCCCATCCTTCTTAGTTTAAAATATGACCTTTACAGTGCATTCCTGAGAGGAATGCCTGCGCAGGTCTTTGGAAGCAACTCATTGGCGCTGCCTCCAAAGGAGGTTTCAGCCCTGCTGAAACCTCCCAGCAGGGTAAAAAATCCCTTCATAGGGTTGCACAGGATATAAGCCACCTAAAAAGGTGGTGTATCTTGCAAAAATCAAAAAGGGGGGTTCCCAGCCTGAAAGGCCGCCTAAAGGTGGCTCCTTCCCCAGCCTGGCACCTCCCGGGATGCCTCCCGGGATGCCAGTGCGGGCTTTGATGGCGTTCAGATGCCAGTGAAAGGCACTGTCGTCCTGGGGCAGCGCTGCCACAGCAGCGCCCTGCGACCAGCATCTGGGCCTTCCCTCCGGCATTCGGGCCACTAATGCTGGTATAAGTTGCCTGGATGCCGGCGTGGGGGCCCCAGACACCGGCACAGTGCCTTCCTCTCTTTGGCTTTGGCTTCTATAGAACCTTGACCTAGTTCTAGCCTTAAACTTACTCCAGTTACACATCTTGGGGTCCCTTTCCCCTTACCTTAATGGCTCAAGATAAACAATACAGGTAAGGAAAGATGGACAAAGGTTTCTCTTTCTTGAAACACAATATAATGAAAAGCCACACATTTTGCCATTAGCCAGTGTTATAAAATAAATTGACACCTATTGAATACAATGGGTTTTTAAAAAACTTGGAAATGTGTAAGAAAATGAGATTTATCTGTTGTAATGTTTTTGCTTATCCATTCTCTTCACTCATGTTCTTTTCTCCTGAATCATAAAGGAAATTGATTTTCGCAAATCGTTTTTAAAGCACACGGTATTTAAAAGCACTTTTAAAGGATCAATTTGCTTTAGGAATCAGTATAAAAAAGAACATGAATGGGGGCAATGACGAGAAGAGAACATGGCATCAGATAAATCTCATTTTCTGTATTGATTTCTGGGAATACACCTACACAATGAAGCTTATTGAGGCCAAGTTTAAAATTCCCAGCTGAATAGAGTTCCTATTGGAGGTCTGAATGGTGCTGCTTTGCTACTCTCCTATTAATCAGTGTTCCAGTATCTCTTCAGTGGCTTCACTGCAATGATAGCAAATAAGCAATATTTGACTATGTTCCTTCCAACTTATCAGTTGGCCTGCGTACATGAAGCTTCCTTATACCGATAGAATCCCACTGCTAGTCCATGTAGCCTATTGATTTCTATTCCATCTGGCATTGATATTCCCCAGCCCAGCCATCTGAAAGTCTGTTAACTAGATTTGTCAGGCATTGAACTTTGTACTTTCTGCATGCAAAGCATGTGCTCTGCTAGTATGACCATATGAATATTGATGAAGATGAATATGGTTGTTATGAATAATATCACTACACTTTTTAATCTCGGAACAGAGACCTGTCTGTCAAAGTCAATTGGAACTGAATTCTTAATTTGCCAAAATATCATTAGAAGCTACAGCTTCAACACTATTAAAGTTGTCAAACTATTAAACAAGTATTAAAATTTATGTCTTCTTGTAACTGTACTTTAAATTGCAGAAGACTGTTTTGTAGTCATTGAATGGCCAAATGTTACAGAGAGAAAAAAATGGAAATTGACACATCAGTAATTTTTAAGAAGCCACATACTCCAACACCAACTTTTACGTTAAACTTTAAGTATCTATGATATTTCTTGGGTAACTGTGTTCTAAAATTAACAGCCAAATTCTGAACAGGCTTAATGGGAAGATCTAATGCAAGCAAACATTATCTTTCTGGAGATGGATCTGAGTCCAGTAGCACCTTAGCAACCAACAGATTTTTTGGGTATAAGCTTTTGAGAGTCAAAGCTCCCAGGAGTTTTGATTGTCAAAAGCTTATACCCCAAAATTGTGTGGGTCTCTAAGGTGCTACTGGACTCAAATCCAGCTCTTCTACTGTAGCCCAGCACAGCTGTCCTTTGAAATTATCTTCCTGGTATCATTGAGCTTCTCTGGGATGAAATCCACATCGTTTTGGTCTTGTTTGGATATCTGAATCATATGTAGCTGCACCACAGGCCACATTGGTGAGACATTGGTATTGATAATGGTTATCTTGTCTGTCCATTTTATGAGGTTTAGACATACAAACCTTAATTAGAGAATTGTGGAATCTTGTAATAAGGAAGTGGTTACAATTTCACTAGTGCAATTTCTCAATGCAGTCTGATTGTAAGCTTAAAACATAGAACTTCAGAGTTAAAAAAGACTTTGTTTCCATTTACATATTTCCCACCACAATTGTAAAAATGTATAGCAGTTGAATATTTATAAACAACATTCTTGCACTCTGTCCTTTATACCTAAGTTATAATCATGCTTGGTCATATTTTGCATTTGATATTAAATTGTTAGGCTAATCAGGAGCTTTTCTAACAATGTCCTGAAACAAGGCGCATGTTTTGAGACCATTTTTATCTCCATACAACAATCTCTGTTATGTCTTTAGGGAGGAAAAGATCATTGCTAGAGGCACTAGCGGTCATAAAAACTGTGTTTATTGGAACACAACCACCAACTAACAGAACAAGCCACAACTAGGCCTCATTAACTCTAACCCCTCCTCCAGTTACGGTCACAAGACCTGAGCCTCTCCCTTCTAGAGAGCCTCTTGGAGTTTTCTTTAAAGCAATAATACCAATATACAGGGCTGCCAGGTGGGTGCTTTTGGCGGGCAATTGCCTGCCAATCCACCTAGCCGCCCCAAAGTGGCAGCTGCATGTTCACACGCGCACATGATGATGTCATTTCCGGTTTTACTTCCAGAGGCGCCATATTGCTGAACCCAATTTAAGACTTCACCTAGATTATTGTGTTCAGTTTGGAGCACTGCAATTTAAGAAGGATGTAGACAAGCTGGAACGTGTCCAGAGGAGGGCAACAAAGATGGTGAGGGGTCTGGAGACCAAGTCCTATGGGGAAAGGTTGAAGGATCTGGGTATGTTTAGCCATGAGCATAGACTTTCCGATTTCAGGGGGGGCTGGGGCTGGCCAAAAGGCATTGCTATGATGTCATGGGGAGGAGCCAGTGACATCATAGGGAGGGCCATGGGATTTCCCAGGGGGACTCAGCTCCCCTGGCCAAGTTCGGGGAGAGCTCGAGCCCCTCAGCCCCCCCCCATAGTTTGTCTAGCTGTTTAGCCTGAAGAGAAGAAGACTGAGAGGGGCGATGATAGCCATCTTCAAGTACTTGAAGGGCTGTAATATGGAGGATGGTGCCGAGTTGTTTTCTGTTGCCCCAGAAAGTCGGACCTGAACCAACGGGTTGAAATTAAATCAAAAGAGTTTCTTTCTTGACTTTAGGAGAACTGTCTAACAGTTAGAGCAGGTCCTCAGTGGAACAGACTTCCTCAGGAGGTAGTAAGTGCTCATTTCCTGGAGGTGTTTAAGCAGAGGCTAGATGGCCATCTGTCAGCAGTGCTGATTCTATTACCTTAGGCAGTTCAAGAGAGGGAGGGCATGGAGTAGGGGTCTCCTGGGCATGGAGTAGGGGTCATTGGGAGTGTGGGGGGAGGTAGTTGTGAATTTCATTCATTGTGCAGGGAGTTGGACTAGATAACCCTGGTGGTCCCTTCCAACTCTATGATTCCATGATTCTGTGAAATCATGCAACTGTGAAAATTATGGACAGAAAGGTACTGGCTGGATCTTAGGGAAATATTTTCAGTAAGAATAGTTGAGCAATGCAATTGGCTGCAAAGGTAGGTGGTGAGCTCCTTTCACTGGCAGTCTTCAAGCAGTAGCTGCACAAACACTTGTCTGGGATGCTTTAGGCTGATCCTGCATTGAGCAGGTGGTTGAACTAGATGGCCTGTATGGCGCCTTCCAGTTCTGTGATTCTATGATTCCCCATGCAGCCATAACTCACCTTATTGAAGGAACTGTGGCCTGCTGCCACACATCACCACCAAAAGAACAGCTGCCTCATCTGGCTTTTGCTGGCATGGCCTACAAAGACACTGGGAGTAAGGCCCAAGCTGCAAGGATTGCTGCTAGGGTTGCCAATAGGGCTGTTGATTTGGCAAAAACCGAACTGAAAAAAAATACTGAGAAGATGCAAATTTGGTACAATTTGGGTTCGGGTTTACCGAGTCCACAAAATCTGGGAGATTGGCAAAGCCGGATTTGCCATTCCTGAAAAAGCCGGATAAAAATCTGCCGTTTTTGGGAATGTATTTCTGTGGCTCCTGGGGGGCATTTTTGCAGGTAGAGGTCCCAAATTTTCAGAGTAGCTAGAAGAAACTCTCCTTGCAAGAACCCCCAAGTTTGGTAAAGATTGGGTCAGGGAGTCCAGAGTTATGGGGTCTGGAATGGGTCACTCCCATCCTCCTCCATTGAAATGCATGGGCAAAGTGGCTATGTTCAGATTCCTTAGTGTGATCTTTGCAATGTATCTCAATGGAGAAGCTGGGCTGTAAATGGTGGGAAAGTTCACCTTGTGCTGTCGAAGGCTTTCACGGTCAGAGTTCATTGGTTCTTGTAGGTTATCCGGGCTGTGTAAAGACACTGTCCTTCAGTGTTACTACTCTGAAGATACCTGCCACTGTTGCTGGCGAAACGTCAGGAAAGAAAATTCCAAGACCACGGTTACACAGCCCGGATAACCTACAAGAACCAATTCACCTTGTGCCTCCATAGAGATACAATGTATCCAGATACTTCTCCCCTCTATTTTAAAAGGCCACAAAGGGGTGGACAGTCCAATGCTTACGGCTACTTCTGGTGTGCCACATCTGTGGCCACCTTTGGGCATGCACTCCAGAACTGCTCCTCACATCTTTGCACTTTGAAAAACTCTGCTCTTGCTTCTTTTCTGAAATTAAAAATTGAGTTTAATGTTTTGGGCTCCAAATACATTAAACAACACTAAACTTCATAGGAGGATTCCATTAGTTTGAAACTGAGGTTTTCTGGACCTATTCACTGTTGAAAATAGTGTAGAATTATTTCTGATATTTTTTAAATTTTAGAAGTACAGGAGGGAATGGCTAAGAAATATTTTCATTTATACAAATCTTTATAGTATAAACTAGGGAGCATTTAGTAACTTTCATTATGAGTATTTGAAATAAAAGTTGATTTTTTGTAAGAATTATTCCTCAACTCATAAAGTTGATGTTCATATTGTGCTATGCTCCATGTTATCCACATTACTATATTGTTCCCTAGGAATAATACTTTGATCTCACTTGGCCTGTACCCATCCCATAAAATAAGCCATGGCAAAAAGTCATCTGGGAATTCTTCATGTGCCCGCACTAGGATTGCCAACCTCCACGTAGTAGCTGGAGATCTCCCGGTATTACAACTGATCTCCAGCCGATAGAGATCAGCTCACCTGGAGAAAATAGCTGCTTTGGCAGCTGGATTCTATGGCATTGAAGGCCCTCCCCTCCCCAAACCCTGCCCTCCCAGGCTCTGCCCCAAAAACCTCCCGCCGGTGGCAAAGAGGGACCTGGCAACCCTAGCCCGCACACTTGAAAACACTAAATAAGCCAAACACATTTCAGAGCAAAAGAAGTGTTTAGTTTTGGAAGGGCAATGATAATCACAAAACCTCTGCAAGTAGCAATCAAGAGAACTGATTTACCCAAAGCAGAGAAAGTTCTACCAAGAAGGCTGCTTGGCCTTCTGGTCTGGTTTGATTATGTAGTTCACAACAATCAGTGAGAGATACATCAAGAGTAAGCAGGTAGACAACATTAAATCACTCCTGTATCTCTACCTACAATGCCATCTTTGTGGTTTGCACAGTTTCGCAGAAATAAACACGAGTTTCTTTGATAGCAAGCAGTTAATCTTATAGAACTTTGGGGATGTGTGTACAAAGCAGGTGGTTTGGGGTGCCTTGTCTCCTGAAAGCCAGACACAGATTCTTAGAACCACATATAACATTCCAAGACTAGAAGAACAGCTGAGCTTTATAAACTGGACAAATTTGTGTAACTATGAATTTTGAAGGCATCACTTGGGTGAGAAGGGCGGAGGAGTCAAATAATCAATTTTAAATGGTCACAGAAATGATACAAGGGGTATGCAATTTGTAGGAATTTAATGAAACCATTAACAGTTATTATTAGAAAAAAAGAAATTAAAATGTATGTGACATTTGTAGATAAAAAACAGAAACATCTAAAAATTGCAAAATATACAAAAAAATTGAAAATACAAAATCAGAAACATTCTCTTTTAATGTCTAGTTATGTTAGGTTCAGTTAGAGAGAGTTCTTCAAAACTCTGTCAAATTAGTCCTCTGTTTAGGCCATTTTCAAATTTCTGTCTGCTGAATGTTACCTAAGGACCAGGGGCCAGCAAGGAACTAAGGTATCTTGGCTACAGAAGCCCCAAGTACACACCTTCTAACATCTGAAGATCTCAGGAAGAAAAATGTTCATGGCATTAGCAGGCATGGATTCATTTGCCCTGGCTAGGGTTGCCAGATCTCTCTTTACAACCGGTGCAAGATTTTTGGGGGCCATAGAATCCGATTGCCAAAGCAGCCATTTTCTCCAGGTGAACTGATCTCTGTTGGCTGGTGATCAGTTGTAATAGCAAGAGATCTCCAGCTACTACCTGGAGATTCTGAATTGCAATCAGGTAAGGGCGTGTTGAACAAATAATTTGGCAAATTCCCTGCGGAAAATATATATCAACACGCAGCCACTTTAAACAATCTCTATTTGTATTTCAATACATCCAATTTCATGTAGTTACATATTATACCACTAGCGAAATAAAGTATACAGTAATATTTCTACAACATAAACCATGTGTTATAGGTAAAGAATATTCCCACTGTATATTACTAAAACACTTGCACTTTTAAGCTTTCAAAACGCCAAAGGAATTGGAACAAAATATTTCTCTAGCCGGCTGCTGCAGTTCGCCGCGCTGCGTTAAAGGAAGCACTCACTGCTCCGGTCAGCTGACCGCAGCTGACCAATCGTGCAATGTCCTCCGGAGCTCCGCGTTGCTGTTAACTCTTGCTTATACAGCAACTGCTGGAAAGAATGTATACTGCTCACAGAAGATTTGTTCCATAAATTCAGTTCACAAGGTGCAGATGCGCCACAATGTGACAAGATCCCGGGTTTTTTAATCTTGTTTCGTGGGTATAGAATTCTGCTTCTTCAGACTTAATTACATCTTGAATCTGACCGCAATTTTGCAGTTCTTAGAAAAAGACTTATAGTCATAATTGTTCCAATTCCTTTGGTGTTTTGAAAGCTTAAAAGTGCAAGTGTTTTAGTAATATACAGTGGGAATATTCTTTACCTATAACACATGGTTTATGTTGTAGAAATATTACTGTATACTTTATTTCGCTAGTGTTATAATATGTAACTACATGAAATTGGATGTATTGAAATACAAATAGAGATTGTTTATAGTGGCTGTGTGTTGATATATATTTTCCGCAGGGAATTTGCCAAAGTACCTGGACGTTGGCAACTCTAGCCCTGGCCCCTTCTTTCAAATGAGAGACATGGCAACATTAGGTGGGGCTGGAGGAATGACAGTGGCAGCTATTTAGGCAAGTTACGCCCCTTTCCAGGCTTTTGCTGCTTATCCACTCCACACACCCTCCCATGGGATATCATGGGATTAGACAGTTGCTTGTAAAAGGGCCAAGCAGGAAGTTGGAAGGGGATCCCCAACTGGCAGTTATGAGAACCATTTTTAATCTGCTTTGTTATGTCATCATAATAAGGGGTTGTTTAGATTAAACAGACCTAGTGTATCTCTGGTTAAATCAAAACTAGTTGGGAAGAATAAGATGGGTTGCTCACAATATGTAGAGATAATTGGCAACCACCCTGAAACACTGGGCACAATGGAGAGTTGTGTCCTGAACAGCCTAATGTGACCTGAACCCGCCCTGAGCACGGCCATAGCTGGGATAGGGCAGGATATAAATCCAATAAATAAATAAATATCACAAATGAGCCCCATGGTGCAGAGTGGTAAGCTGTAGTACTCCAGTCCAAGCTCTGCTCACAACCGGAGTTCGATCCCAATGGAAGTCGGTTTCAGATAGCCAATTCAAGGTTGACTCAGCCTTCCATCCTTCCAAGCTCAGTAAAATGAGTACCCAGCTTGCTGGGGCTAAAGTGTAGATGACTGGGGAAGGCAATGGCAAACTGCCCCATAAACACAGTCTGCCTTGTAAATGTTCAGATGTCAACCCATGGGTCAGTAATGACTTGGTGCTGGCACAGGGGACTACCTTTACCTTTAATGGATGGGTGGGTTGTGATTGGAGCTAAGTGCCATTGGAGCTAAGCAGCAATGTTAAGCAGTGGCCTTACAGTACATCCAGACAGCAGATGAAACCTAGCACCTCTTGGCACATTAAATGTGCAGGTGAGAATAAACAAGTCTGGTGGAATCACTGGCCAAGTTTGGAGGTAGTAGATCTGCCTGACAAAGGCATGCTAGCATAGCCTACCCTTGAACTATGTCAGCCCATTTTAATAAATTATGATGTAGGTCAGTCATTAAAAAAAACACTACTTAAACCCATGCTGTTGTCTCATGTCCTTATTTGGGAGGGGGTGCCTGGGCAAAACCATGAATCCAATACATTTCCCTCTTCCCAAGGTGTTTAAAACCAACCCAGCTAAAATTATCCGAGATGGCTGGTACATATCCAGAAAGAGTGGGTTAAAGGCTGCCAATCACAAATATTCATACCAGATTTTGAAACTATTTAGAAATGAGGATAACTCTTGAACTAAATGCCCGAGGATGTCTGGACCATTCAGTGAGCTACAGAATGATATAGACCATTTCCCAATCTTCTGTGGGGTGATTTGGCCAAGACTGCAATAAGAGTTTTTGGTGCCAGATAACAGCCACCAAGGAAGTGCTACATTCACACATTCTTTAGCAGACAGATTGCTGATAAGGAGCAGGGAGGGAGCTTGGCCTGTGTACAAAAATGGCATTTGATCAAGTCAGCACACCAAACCATAAAATTCAGCTAACAAAAGCTGGAGTTTTATAAGAGCCAATGTCTCTGAATTTTAAGGCTAACATCTGCTTTACTTTGTTAATAATCCACAGATGATACCCAGGAGCTATTTGTCCTTTTACTATTTTAGTCAAATTCTGCATGCATTGGTGAGGCCAATAGGATTACTATTACTTGAGTTTGCTGGGGCACACATTATTATTCTGTTATTGATTATTATTCTGCCTTGCCTGATCCCACATCTGTGGAATTAATGTGATTTGCTGACAGTCTCCGTTGTATCATAACAAAAAGACAAATATTTTTTATACTTCAGTACTGTTAGTCCTCATTTGGGAGTATTTTTTCATGCACATGGTTTGAATATTAAGATGTAAGTACGTTCAGTCTTTGCCAAGGGCTACATTTATTTTTTTTCCCTCTCTCCCCACAATTCCTTTTCTCTCTGCTTTTTCTCACATTTGGCATATGTGATTAGACTATAGTGGCTGAATTATTCTGTGAAGTGGCTTTGTGTTGCAAGCAATGTAAGAGGTGTGATTTAGAATCCTGACTGTGGATGACCTCATTATTACATTGCTCTACTGAAGTAGTTTAGAGTCACATAAGCTCCATCAGGAGGGCACCAGAAGACCTAGCAAGAAGATTGCCTTCCTAAATATTCTGTCATTAGGGGAGGAAAAAAAGATTTAGTGTAAAACATTATTTCCTTTACTGGAGCTATCTAGTGTGGGCTGGCAAACTATCTCATAAAGCTAACTAAATACACACAATTTTACAGTTACTTAGAACTGAAGTGTTGTTGTTGTTGTTTTAATAAAAAATTGCAGAACTATGTATGTGACTAGAAAAAAAATCATATTTCTAGGGTCAATGCATTCAGACTTGTTCAAGAGCCAAAGGTCATGATGGCATGTCATGCCTTTGTTTACCACTATACATTCTCACATAAGCAACTCAGTATTGACACATGGCAACATTAGGTTGAGTTGCTTATTAATATTGAGTTGCTTATGTGGTGCTTATGTGAGAATGTATAGTGGCAAATATAGCCAAGTTGTTAAATAAGCAATCACGTTGTTGTTTTCTTGTTACTTTGTTCAACATGAGGGTATATTGTTGTTGTTTTCTATGTCATACCTTTGACCAGATTTTGTTTGCATTTTTTCTGGTTCTGTAATCCTAATGCTACTGCATTGTTCACTGGAGGTCTTTGCTGTCTGATTGAATTGCTTTTCATACCTTGTAATCCACCTTGAATCTTAGTGAGAAAGGTGGGCTATAAATAAAGTTATTAACAACCACAACAACAATGATCAGGAGACTTTGTCATCAATTGTCCCCTGGTAACAGTGTCTTGAGTAAGTACCCCTATGTGATCAGGTTACAATTCAACATGTCACTAGCCACAAGCTTGTCCCACCATGGGAAGTCCCTCTCCCAGCCTTTTGTGGTCTTTTATCAAGGAGAAGCAGAAATTCTTCAGTTCTTAAAAGAATCTAATTTTAAATCTTGTGTCTTTGGCACCCCCAGCAACATAAAAGGGAGAGAAACTATGAATATGGCCAAAAAAAAAAATAGTCAGTGAGAAAAAAGGAAAACTAGTTATTTTTTTCCTTTGACTAAAAAGACACAAATTTTCTCAAAATCCAGATTCTGATTAGAAGGGGAAAGTTATTTGAGAGTGGCAGAAGTCAGGGGAGGGGCTGTGGCTCAGTGGAAGAGCATCTGCTTGGCATGCAGAAGGTTCCAGTTTCAATCCCCGGCATCTCCAGTTAAAAGGTCTAGGCAAGTAGGTGATGTGAAAGATCTCAGCCTGAGACCCTGAGAGCCACTGCTGGTCTGAGTGGACAATACTGAGTTTGATGGACCAAGGGTCTGATTTAGTATAAGGCAGCTTCATGTGTTCATGTGTTCATAAGTTACATTCAAACCCTGGTAATTGCAACTGAATAACAGATGAGCTTTACAAATTGATATAGATGAGGGAATAGATCCCCCCCCCCAGCTTAAACCTATATATATGGTAATTCTTCAACACATTCTGTTATGCCTTATAGGGTGGGAGAGGACCAGTGCTGGAGCCAGTAGTAAATATAACAACGGTGTTTATTGTAACAACCAACAACCAACTAACTAAATAGGCCACGACTAGGCCTCAGTAACTCTAACTCCTCCTCCAGTTATAGTCACAAGACCTGAGCCTCTCTGTTGTAGAGAGCCTTTGGGAGTTATCCTTAAAGCAAAAGTACCAGTATTCTAATAGGGATTCAATGCGAGTTCCATTTCTGTCAGGGCAGTTAAAGAGTTAACTTGTTTATATCAACAGTTTAGATAGTCTCAATGTGATGATGAAATGACAGATGTAAGTATTCTATTGGCTAGGGAATCGCCATTGCAAACATGCAGAAAGGCACGGAGTCAGAATTGTTTATTACCCTGTTCCTTTGTTAAAGGTGTGAAAACTTTGGGGCAGGATGCGTTAGTTACTTTTGAATCTCACAGAAGCAAGATGCCTGTTCTTAGCTCTCCTGAGCTGGGACACAGACAAAAGGGATTTAAGCCTTAATACCTGCTAGCATTCCTAGCAAGATTTATAGGGAACTAGAAAGAAAGATTGTTACTTGTTTCTACTCCATACAAACCTCCCTGTTTTTAGGAAAGTAAAGGAGTTTTGTTTGATTAAGAGAAAAGTCTTTGACTGTTTTATTGTGTGCTTGACCTGATTCTCTCTAACCACAATCACGATCCATTGGGCCTTGATAAAACTCTACATATACCACACATTCTACCATACATAACACACCAGAGTTTTGCTAAAATCCTCTTTACCATTTGTCTGGATGATATATATTACCAAGTTACCCTAAAGTCAGAGAGTTCACCATAAGATCATTGGTACACCTCTATGGACATAGTGAGACAATCTCTTGGAGAAATGTGAAGACTAATAAACAGTGGCAGGCTGTGATGGGTCAGATGAAGGTATGTAGGAGGAAAATGGCACCAGTCCTCAAACTAATTTGTAAAATTATATCTGAGTATTGACATATTGGTACTGTTACACTGTATTTACATGTTTTCTGGTTTGATTCAAACTTTGGTTTTTATAAAAGAAACCTGGGTCTCTTGAGCATGTTAAAAATTCACTCTGAGGGCTTCGTTGAGTGTCATACTGTGCAAAGAAATGGAATTTCTGAGAATTCTGACATGAATGATAAGGAAAGGGCTGTACTGCTGCCAGAATTCATGCATCCCAGAGGGCCTAGCTGAGGGTGGCACAGTGCTTTTCATCAAGGAGGAAACATGGACCTTTTGTGTTGCTGATGGCGAAGGGTTGAATGAAGACTGCAAATAGTAAGAGTTCCAAGTCAAAGGGAAACACACTCATGGTGGTGAGGCAACAACTCTGTCTCCATGGTGGAATGCACTGCCTTGGAGGGTGGTGGAGTCCCCGTCTTTGGAGGTCTTTAAGCAGAGGCTGGATGGCCATCTGTTGTGAGTGCTTTGATTGTAGGATCCTGCATTGCGGGGCGAGGGTTGTGGTCACTGGGGATGTAGGGGGGGAGGTAGTTGTTAATTTCCTGCATTGTGTAGGGGGTTGGACTAGATGACCCTGGTGGTCCCTTCCAACTCTATGATTCTATGATTCTGTGCTTGTCTGAATGTTTGATCTTCCCTTGGGAGTGATTCCATTGTTGTACTGGACCCCCATACTCAAGTCTGCTCTATGCAGATAAGCAAATCCATATAACATTGCCAACCATCTATGCAAATCTCAGGAAAACCTAAGACTTTCAAAAAACTCTGACTTTAAAAACCTTAATCTTGGAGTACCCCCATCCCCAGCAAGTTAGTAGCAATATATGTGCATGAGCGGATGTCACAAAACAACAACAACAAAGAAACAAAAAACACATACAGAAGATTTGGCATACTGTCCCTTTAAGGAATCGGGTTAGCCACTCTCGAACACACCTGGAAAAGATTGAAGTATAGGACATTAGTGATGTGGTCTGCAAACTGTAGTCACTAGGAGTATCCAGTCGGGAACCAGTAGAAGCAGACAGCTGCAATTAGAAGATGTTAAGATTGTGAGCTCTTCGGAGACACTTTTGGTAAGTTGTTTAATAATGGGTAAGAATTTTGCATGACAGAATCTTTTGCAGTGATTATTATATTGTACAATTTATGTATTTGGAATAGCACTCATTGGAGAGGAGTCAAATAGAACTGACAAAGTCAAGAGACGAAACAGAGCACAATTTCTAGAAAGCCGTTTTCAGCATGGAAATCTTCAATTTGACAGTCTCCTCAGAAGTGCTTAGCTAACAACTGCTTGGATGGACACTTACCTTTGATTTTTGAAGACTGGATGACTATGGACAATTATTTGTCAGAATCTTTGACAATTTGTTGTATAAATTCATGAACTTGGGCAGCGTATTTATACATATAGAATTATATGTCACTATAGAATTATTTGGCTGTCTGATTCATAGGGTTGCCAGCCTCCAGGTGGTGGCTGGAGATCTCCTGCTATTACAACTGATCCTAAGCACCAACTGAATCTCACAAAAATGATCAAAAGTAATCAAGTATGCAGGCTCAGCCAGCTCCACCACCGCTCTCCTCAGCAGCCAGCAGCAAAAGCCTGCCCTAAGGAAACACGCCCAAAATATAAGCTGAATAGTCGAGCCTCCCTATTGGCTGCCGATCCTTTTTGGTACCCAATAAGGTTTCATGCCTCCTTTGAATTCCAGTGGGCCAGGACATTAATGCTGGGAATTCTACTTTCTTTTAGAAACAGTCTTAAGAAGGAAGAAGCACAGCCAGGGCCAGCCTTAGACCAAATGGCATCCTCCAGGAAGGTTGCCAACCTCCAGGTACTCAATCCAAAGGAAATAATACTCAGTACACAGCCACTGATAATTACAAATATTCTACTGTAATTATGACATGAACATCAATGTGTATACCAAAAATACACAAAAACCAGTTTGCACCCCCTGGCAGACCTAGTTTCTGGTTCTACCTCCCTTTTAGAACCAATAGCTAAATATTTGGAAAATATATTACACCCTTTTCCCATTAAAACACAGTCTTACATCAAGGATACCAAGCACTTCATTCAGAAAATAGAAGGGATTCAAGTTCCCAAAGGTTTCATATTGGCATCTATAGATGCAAATTCGTTGTACACTAGTATTCCTTTGGAGAAGGTCCGTTCAGTAATAGCAGAATTGTTATCATCTAGGGAGTCCAATACACCCCCTGCTTCCTTCCTACTTGACCTTTTGGATTTGGTTTTTGAGAAAAATTTCTTTAGATTCGAGTCACAGTTTTATTTACAGGTAAAGGGAGTCTCTATGGGCTCAGCATGTGCGCCATCTATTGCAAATATTTTTATGATTTTCTTTGAGAAACAGTTCATTTACAACAGTGACATTTACAAACAACACATACACATTTTTTTTAGATTCATCGATGATATTTTAATAATAATTCGAAATCAGGAAATGTATACACAATTTATACACAGTTTAAATGATTGTCATAACAACATCAAATTTACAGGTCTCACCTCATCTAATATGGTTCCATTTCTAGATACACAAGTATATATTAATGAAGAATCTAAAATAGCAATATGCCCTTATAAAAAAACAACAGACAAAAATGCCTTATTAAATTATGGATCCTTTCATCCAGCACATTTAAAGAACAGTCTCCCATATAGCCAGTTTATTCGATTAAAAAGGAATTCCACTAGAGAAACTGATTTTATGAGAGCAGCAGAAGAATTGAGTGATATCCTACTTGCCAGGGGATACCCCAAACACATCATCAACAGGGCATATAATAGGGCTAAAAATACAGACCGTGCACATATATTAAACAATAAAAATTCCATCAGCAACAAAACATTAACCTTTTCCCTAACATTTACCCAATTAGCACCTGCCATTGAAGGCATAATATATAATAATTGGCATCTAGTAAGCCACATTCCAGGATGTAATTAATTACCAAAATAGGCTTTAAAAAGACTATGGCTATTAGAGACCATCTTATAAGATCAGATATTAATCCGAAGAGATTTCCACAACCCATAGTCAAAGGACACTACGCCTGTGGGAGATGTGTCCAATGTCATTTATCCTTACCTGTGAAAGAATTCATATACCAGCAAACAGGTTTTCATTTCATACTGAAATCATTTACCAACTGTGATTCTAAGGGAATTATTTATATTATCAAATGTAATTGCAATTTAATTTATATAGGTAAGACCTGTAGATCATTAAAATATCGGATCGGAGAACACAGGTCCAGAATTCATAATTGTGTATTAGAAGCGCCATTGGTCTCACATTTCATACAGAAAGGCCATAGAGATATTGATTTACAATTTTTTGCCATTTGGCAATTACAAAAAGGCCCCTTTGTAAATGCAGAACTCATACTTGGCCAGCAGGAGGCACGTTTTATCCATCTCTTCAATTCTATTCATCCCTATGGATTAAATTCATCATTGGACCTATCTAGCTTTTTATAATCATTCTCAATATAAATAATAAAAAACCAACTTACCGCTATTAGGAATCATGTTCTTCTCATTATCTGAAAGAAAAAGGAATAAAGTAGTAATACTGATTAATTGGAGAAATGCAAATGACATTATGTATGTAAGTTTTTGAAGGATACTTGCCTCATAGACTAGCAATTGTAGCCTTAAACAATTATACCTGTAAATGTGTTTAAGAGCATGTTAAACTTAGCTACTAATCATAAGGACTAGGAGTCATCTTATGAACTGCAATATTGCAGTCAGGTAAGAAGTTTTGTTCACATTTAAAGTTAATGGGTGTATATTTAATTGGGGGTGGATTAGCATTTTAATATGTTTATTGATGTTGTAGATTAAATTGCACAGTCTGAGGAAGCAAGTCAATGTGAAACAAGTATATACCGGAATCTTCGTGCAATATTATCGTCTGTGATGCACATCACTAGTAATTCATAAGTCCACGCTAGCTGATACAGCAGATGGGAGATTCAGGCTAACTAGCCGATCCAGCAAGCGGGATTCCAGCTACGTGATTGGCCAGCACCAACCAGCTGATCGCAACTCTGTGCGCATCCTTTTATTACAACAGGACTAATTTTGCTTGGAAACATATATAAACCATCTCTCCGGAACGCTCCACTTACTACCAACAGTGTTTTCTGATTCCAGGATCACCGTGAACTGAATTTATAACCAAAGATAGGTTAATTGAATGTGAAAAGTTGGTAACTTGTATACACATTGATGTTCATGTCATAATTACAGTAGAATATTTGTAATTATCAGTGGCTGTGTACTGAGTATTATTTCCTTTGGATTGCAAACCTCCAGGTACTAGCTGGAAATCTTCCACTATTACAACTGATCTCCAGCCAATAGAGATCAGTTCACCTGAATAAAATGGCTGCTTTGGCAAATGGACTCTATGGCATTGAAGTCCCTCCCCTCCCCAAACCTCACCCTCCTCAGGCTCCACCCCAAATATTTCCAGGTATTTCCCATCCTGGAGCTGGCAACCCTAATAATTAATCTCCCCCTTACTCCTGTTTGTTCAACTTTTATTATCTTATTATTGCATTTATAGCCCATTTCCCAACTTTGATACATGATGTACATTTATAATTTATATTTATCCCCTTCATATAAGAACATAAATTTGCATGCTGGGATCTGTAAATCCATATTTATTTACCATGTATATAAGCAAATAAACACAAATTTGTCTGCATTTAATATTGATCTCATGAATATTTTCATCATCAACAATATCATACCAATTCACATGCTTACTGTTTGCTGAATGGGCACTGATGTGGTAAAACTTCCTACTAATTAGAAAGGGGGGGGGAAACACAACACTCCCAATGTAGGTTCATATTGCCAGCTTGACAAGGGCTGATTGCTGTATGTTCTGTTTCTTTCAGCTATTGAATGGATGGTTCAGCAGGGAAACCATGCTGGTACCTCCAGCTCTGGCATCCCAGGTGATCACCTGATTCACTGATCTGAAATTTGGATTTGCAGTGTAATCTTATGCAGAGCTGCCCCAGTCTAAACCTGTTGAAATCAAATGTGTTTAGGCTTGAAATAGCTTGCATAAAATTTCATTGTAAATACATTATTTCCTTTCCCCTAATTCTAGCACCTATGCACTATTATCCCCAACTCTGTATGCATTTGCAGGCTCGGAGCATGCTATTTGGTCTGCAGCAACTGCCTCAGAAGGATTATCAGGGACTTTGCTTCTTTAATGGAGACCATTCCAAGCATCTCAGTACTAATTGGCTACTAAGAAGCCCCTGGTATCCAGGTTTGCATAAGAAACAATTATAACTCATAAAGACCTCAGCTATGGAACTTTTACTCAGCTGGAATTAAATGCTTTTTTAATGGAAATGGAAATGCATGTATGATGACTCAACTTTTCTAAATAGTGAATGTTTTCCACAGCAAGGCTGCAGGGTTCATGTAAGAGTGTTCTGAAAAATAATCTGCTGTAGCCTTTTGCTCAGTATGAAATGGTAATTTCATATTAACTTTAAATGTGCTATGGGACCCGTTTCTACCCAAAACACAGGGCTTCTTATGTTGAGCTCATTATTAGATATTTATATCTGATATATATTAGCAGGTTATTTGGTGCACAGGGGAACTGAATTATTTTAAACATTAGGCATCTGTTGAAAAAACTCTTTAAGGAAGTAATGAGCTTTTGCTTTTTAAAAAAGTTACTCTTTATGTAAAGGAATCACTGCAGCAGAAAGCTAACACTTTCCCACCCGAGTTGTACAAAAACCCTCAATTCACTTATTGGGGGCTGAGATCATCAATCAAGTTTTGTTCTAGTGAATTCAAAAAGAAGGGAGGAGCCACCTTTTGAAATCTCCTGAATTACAATCAATCTGATCTTCAATTTGGTTCTTAGAACAGATGTGCTGCATCTTTTGGACCAACTAATAATGTAACTGGGTTTTAAAAATATTTATTTTCTGTAAAGACCCTTGACCACACTTAAATAATCTTCAAAGTACCATAAATTGAGCTCCTGCTGTGGAGTGTGAAAAACTGCAGCTGCCAGAATTCACTACTCACACAAATCATTAAAAGTATTATTTTCTGAATCTGGTCACCCCACATATTAAAAGAGAGGGTTGGTATTGAACCATGTTGCCAGCCCCCCCTTTCATCTGCCCAACCTCCCTCCCAGCCTGAATGGATGTAATGCCAGAGTAACACCATGAGCAAGTCCCATGAGGCACACACCAAACATGGGGAGCTGAGCATTGCCATGTTTTGTGTCTCACAGGGAACTGTGCAGCGGGGAACACAGCAGAGGATCCTGGGACAACAACCACAGCGATGCTTCCAAGGAAGACTTTCTGGGAGAAATCAGGGCGTGCCAACAGGATGACAGCTGTCAAGCCACATAGGGTTGCCAACCTCCAGGTGCTAGCTGGAGATCTCCTGCTATTACAACTGACCTCCAATCGATAGAAATCAGTTCACCTGGAGAAAATGACCATTTTGGCAATTAGACTCTACAGCATTGAAGTCCCTCCTCTCCCCAAACCTCGCCCTCCTCAGGCTCCCCCAAAAAAACCTCCCACTGGTGGCAACCCTAAAGCCACACCAGGCAAGAAGACACAGATGCCTCATCCTGTATTGTCTTTTACATGATATGCAGTCACTGACTATTAACACAATTTGAAAGCTAAGTGCCCTTTGACAGTCTGGAACCTCTGATGCAAAGCTTCCCATTGCCCCCAAAGCGCCTCCCCAATACACGACTCACCTTAATATAGCCAGTTTCTGTAATCCTGAATTATAATTCAATCAAAAGCTGCCCTTCCTGGTGTAATTTTGTCAGTTCTATAGTTTTCTCTTGATGACTCTCAAGTATCCTTTTATCCTCTGTCATAATCTTTCATTTCCTGAAAAGAACCTATTTTATGCTATGGGCCAAAAACTGTATAATGAACTGGGCTTTAGAACTAGTAAGAAGAGTCTCTGGTCCTGGATACCAGCTGAACTGCAACAGGCTCCCAGTTATAATGGCATACAGAGGTGTATTCGGGCTCTACACACCTTCTAAAAATGTGAGTAGTTAAAGTAACATGAACAGCCTTGAGAGCATGAAAAGTAGAGGGAAAGCATATATAGTCTGCAGTTCCACAAAAACCTCTCAGGGTTATAAATGGATGATATCCAGTCATACCAACTGTACCCTCACAGTAGGGTTGCCCGCTCCAGGTTGGGAAATACCTGGAGACTTTGGGGGTTGAGTTCAAGGAGGGCAGGGTTTGGAGAGGGGAAGGACTTCAATGCCATAGAATCCAATTGCCAGTGCAGCCTTTTTCTCCAGGGGAACTGATTTATGTCACCTGGAGATCAGTTGTAATAGTGGGAGATCTCCAGCCACCACCTGGAGGTTGTATGGAAAAACTCACAGTACTGATAATAAAAGTAGCTAGAAAAAAGAACCAGTACCACTCAATATTATACAAAGTCTATTAAATACTAAGTGCAAACATGAAACAACAACAAAGTTACAACTATAAACACAATATATACAAAGTGAATCAAAGAGCAGTAAACTGCAACTAAAGTAATACAAGCATAATAGCTGTCTCCAAAGAATCAAACGCCAGTCCAACGTACAAAAGGAAGAAGAACGCGATCTTCTCATCCAAAAAAGACAGTTGTTCCAAGGTAGGTAGCAAGAAAGTCCAAATTGAACAGCAAAAGGCAGCAAAAAGGAAAAGCTACTCCGGATATTTTGTAGCGCTTTCACCAAAGCATAGCTTTATCAGCCTCAGTTCCAAAAGAACTCAAAATTTGAAAGATGACTCTGAAACATTAGCAGCCCATTTTTTTTGTGGGAGCCTAAAATAATTAAGATTAAAATCTTTAAAATTGCAAAATTTATTTTCAAAAAATATTAAAATTCTATACTTTGAAGAATTCTTTTCCTACTCGGTTGGGACATAGACAACTAAAAAGATTATAAACCTCCCAAACATGTGAGTTTTTTGGAACTGAGGCTGATGAAGCTATGCTTTGGTGAAAGCGCTACAAAATATCTGGAATAGCGTTTCCTTTTTGCTGCCTTTTGCTGTTCAATTTGGACTTTCTTGCTACCTACCTTGGAGCAACTGTCTACTTTTTGGATGAGAAGATCGCGTTCTTCTTCCTTTTGTACATTGGACTGGTGTTTGATTCTTTGGAGACAGCTATTATGCTTGTATTACTTTAGTTGCAGTTTACCGCTCTTTTATTCACTTTGTATATATTGTGTTTATAGTTGTAACTTTGTTGTTGTTTCATGTTTGCACTTAGTATTTAATAGACTTTGTATAATATTGAGTGGTACTGGTTCTTTTTTCTAACCACCTGGAGGTTGGCAAACCTACCTCTCAGCCCCATATCTGCATCCCCAAGAAAAAATAAAGAAGCATTCTTTCCCACTCACCTTCTTTGGGATTCATTTTCTTTAGGTTCCAACAAGTCCTTTGTCCAAGTACTTTGAATGGAAACCCCTGTTTAAATCAGGTAAACAGATGTGTGTGTGCTTTCATAACTTGTTTCTTAAGGCTATAGAGGCTGAAGGAGAACATCAACTAAACAATTTGCATCAGCAATATTAGCTAAAACCAGTGGGATTCTTTCAGAATAAACAACTTGTCCTTTGCACCCAGTATGACGTACTTGATGTTGACTCTGTACCAAGTAATTTCTGAAAATAAACTGCAAGTAACCTGAATAGTGCAATATAAAGAGATCTTGGCATGGATTTTCTGGGACTGTACACAGATGGAGATTTGGGTGTTGTTTTTCCTTCTGCCAGTGGATCCAATTTATCCCTGTTTTTATAGGTTTTAAACAAAACTAGCTCTCAGGATGTGGCAGTCTATTACAAAACCTCCAGACGTCTCTAAACATCTTCTGCGTCAGTAACAAGAAAGAAGAACATCCGTATATCAGTGCCTGGCTGTAAAATTATTGTAAAAAGGAAATAAACAAGACACAAGAGTCTACTTAAAATTACAGAGCAGTAACCTGAACACAAAGATAACAGCTCCTTTTTCTTTTTTTCCAGCATAGTAGAGAAAAGAGTGTAATATAATAATATGATGTATAGCGGTGGCTAAGGAAACATGACTTGTTTGCAAAAGAAGCAACTTCCAGAGCTAACAATTGTGGTTAGCAAACTGTACTGAGAAAGATTAAGTTAAAAGGAGAACAAACATGGCAAGAGCCACTACCTGGGCATCTGGGGCCTGCCAAGGTAAAAAGTGCTAGTGTTAAGCGCTCTTGCTCCCAGGCTTGGTGAAGTAACCTCAGTCTTAAATCTTGAGCTACAGCTGTGCAAGCCCTCAAGGGCTTTAAATTAAAATCTAGAATGTATACAGACCAGCTGTGGTTATCTAGCGTTAAGAAATGTCACTTCCCACATGCTCAGAAATATTTTGTTCTTTATTGTGTTCCAAGTTTCAGCACTGGCATGAATTAAATCTAGATTCTGTGGTTGACTGTTGATTTGTATCAAGCATTCTTTAAGATAGCAGTGTATATACAGGTTAGGGTTGCCAACCTCCAGGTACTAGCTGGAGATCTCCTGCTGTTACAACTGATCTCCAGCTGATAGTGATCAGTTCACCTGGAGAAAATGGCCACTTTGGCAGTTGGACTCTATGGTATTGAAGTCCCTCCCCTTCTCTCCTCAGTCTCTGCCCCCAAAAACCTCCAGGTATTTCCCAACCTGGAGCTGGCAACCCTAATACAGGTATAAGAGCTTGGGGAGTATACAGACCAGCTGTGGTTATCTAGCGTTAAGAAATGTCACTTCCCACATGCTCAGAAATATTTTGTTCTTTATTGTGTTCCAAGTTTCAGCACTGGCATGAATTAAATCTAGATTCTGTGGCTGACTGTTGATTTGTATCAAGCATTCTTTAAGATAGCAGTGTATATACAGGTTAGGGTTGCCAACCTCCAGGTACTAGCTGGAGATCTCCTGCTGTTACAACTGATCTCCAGCTGATAGTGATCAGTTCACCTGGAGAAAATGGCCACTTTGGCAGTTGGACTCTATGGTATTGAAGTCCCTCCCCTTCTCTCCTCAGTCTCTGCCCCCAAAAACCTCCAGGTATTTCCCAACCTGGAGCTGGCAACCCTAATACAGGTATAAGAGCTTGGGGAGAGACTGAAGGTGGCTGTGCAAGTTGTAGGAAATGACAAAAGGCAGAAGTGCAAGGGGGTGGTGCATTTTTCTTAGCACTTTCATAAGATGAAGTTACATTAAAAGCTCATTGTGGCCCCACCCAATTTTAGCAGACTTAGAATGGAATAGCTTCTGTTTAGGATTGAACTGTTACTTTCTTCCGCTGGCGAATTTTGCTGCAAACCAAAGCTGTAACATTAGGGTTGCCAGAACCCTCTTTGTCACTGAGGAGGGCGGGTTTGGGGTAGGGTTGTCGAAAAAAAATTCGGTAAAATTCGGATTTGGCAAAATTCTGCCCGTTTTTATTCGGGAAATGCCAAAGTCCAAACTCCCCCACTTCGGGTCCGTGCAATTCGGCATGAGATCCGGAGTTCGGGGAAAAATTCGGCTGAATAAAGCCATTAAAAACACAATTGGGCCTTTCCGTGGCTCTGGGGGGGCATTTTTGGGGGTAGAGGTCCGAAACTTTCAGCATAGCTTGAGAGACCCTTCTTGAAAGAACCCCCAAGTTTTGTAAAGATTGGGTCAGAGGGGGCTGAGATATGGGCTCCGAAAGGGGTCCCCCCTCCTTAATGTGCATCTCTGACAATGGGGGTTTGCAATTAGCAGAGCTTGCTGCCCACTCCTGAAGCTCCCAGCCCCGACAAACAGCTGAGCTGCGGGGAGCAAGGGCGGGGCAGGTGCGAAGAAGTTTGCAAACCATGCAAAGCAACACATTTGCAACCATGAAAGCCATGCAAAGCAACATGTTTGCAACCATGCAAAGCAACATGTGACGCCTGGGAGTTTGCAAGCCATGGCAAGGGACAGAGGTACACTAAAGGAGCAGGAAGGGGTGGAATTTCCCCTTTTGCATCGGACTTGGAACCAGGAAAATGCATTCTTTAAGTCATAATTTGAAAACCAGTTTTGAGCAGGCATCAAAATAGACCTAACCGATCTTATGAATGAGGGAAAACCTGAGGACACACAACTGAAGCCCCCCCCCTCAAACCAGGGAGAGAGAGACTCGAGGGGGCACTCACACACCAGGCAGAACGGGCGAAAGCCCCCTTTGACTTCCCCCCCACCCACAGAAACTGCTCTCTCCCCCCCCACACACAGACTCTGCTTTCTTCCACACACACACACACACACACACAGAGGAGAAAAATTACAGAGAAAAGCCCCAAAACGGGTCTTACTGTGGATGTCTTCTGTTCCATCTTCTTCGCACCTGCCCTGCCCTTGCTCCTCGCAGCTCAGCTGTTTGTCGGGGCTGGGAGCTTTGGCGTGGGCAGCAAGCTCTGCTAATTGCAAACCCCCATTGTCAGAGATGCACATTAAGGAGAGGGGACCCCTTTCGGGGCCCATATCACAGCCCCCGACCCTATATTCACAAAACTTGGGGGTTCTTTCAAGAAGGGTCCTCTGAAGCTATGCTGAAAGTTTGGGGGCTCTACCCCGAAAAATGCACCCCCTGCACCCACAGAATGGTGCGAATGTGTGCTGTAAATGGAATAAAAATGCATATTAAGGGGGGGACCCCTTCCGGGGCCCATATTTCACCCCCCCGATCCAATCTTTACAAAACGTGGGGATTCTTGCAAGAAGGGTCCTCTGAAGGTATGCTGAAAGTTTGGGGGCTCTACCCCCAAAAATGCGCCCCTGCAGCCACAGAATGGCTCGAATGTGCACACGCACCCCCCCCCAGGGGGGATCTCTCTTTCACACAAACAGATACTCTCTCTTTCTCTCCCCGGGCCGCGCAGCAGCTGGGCTCATGCACTAAATCACGATTTATTGGCCAGAAGAAGACCCAGCTTGGCCACCGATTGGCCGCAGGAGAATGCTGCTTACTAACTGACGGTTATGCTACTGCGCTGAACCCCGAATTTGCCGAATTTATTTGCTGACCACACCGAACTCGCTGAATTCGGCTCCCCGTTTTCCCGCCTTTTTTGAATTTGGTTCCATCCAAACTAAAAACCGCCGAATCAGGGGAAATTCGGCTGTTTTTCGGTTCGGGACAAACCAAATCGACAGCCCTAGTTTGGGGAGGGGAGGGACTTCAATGCCACAGAGTCCAATTGCCAAAGCAGCCATTTTATCCAGGGGAACTGATCTTGATCGGCTGGAGACCAGTTGTAATAACAGGAGATCTCCAGCTAGTACCCTGGAGGTTGGTAACCCTATGTAACACAGAGAACATTTGAAACTGATGAAAACACGTTCTTTCCCATCCAGAGCTTGAAGTTGATGTGTGGTTCCTTTCTTCTTTCTGACTTAGAGGACACATTACAAGGAGATGCCTGGGTGCATTTCCAAAGCTGTATGAAATTCTACAATGTGGTATTAGATTAATCTTTCCTTTGCTTTCCTCCCCCCCATACCCCCAAGAGGCATCAGGTTTCTGTGTCTGGCAAGTAACTGATTTCTTTGGGAGGGTTTCCTGCTGGATTAACTCCTTTGATTTTTGAGTCTTCTTTTTTTCTCTTTGTCTCCCAAGTAACTTTTATATTACTTCTTAAGTTGAGCACCTTTATAAGTCAGTAGAAGAAGCATGCTGCATTTATTTATGGTAATTAAAATTGAGATGGATTTTTATATAACTTTTTTTTTTACAATTACGGTGACCTTTTCATATGACACACATTAGTAATTTATTGTCTAATCTAAATGCCATTTAATTTCAAGTCCTGAGGTATTTCCTAGTCTATAGAGATATTTATAGAGATATTTATTTATTTATAGAAATATTTATCGCTGCAGCCTAAGCATTTAGAGATTGCAGCAGCCCAGTAATTTTATATACTGAAATTTTCCACTGAAAGTCTGGACATCTTCATCTCAATTCAATTGAGGCCAGATGCGGTTCCTACTTGAGGCCATTTCCCCCTGTTTTTTCCCTTTTTTCCCCCCACGGTGTTTTTTTCTGGAAAAAAACGGCTTTGGAAAAAAACGGAAAAAACTGTTTTTTCCCCAGTTTTTCCGGGTTTTTCCCAGGCTTTTCCCATCTCTTGTCAGGACCCCACCTGGCTCAGACTTATAATGAAAGAGTCTTCTGAGGGAAAGACGTCTGCCCTGGGACACACTATACCTGAGACTCCAAGAACCTCAGATTCTCCAGCACCTTGAGATATTCAGAATACCCATGGCCATTCTTCCACTGCAGGCTTCAGTTAGAGGTCCAATAGAGACCGGGAGGAGAAGCACATGCTTGACAGCTCTAGGTATCTCGCAAGCCAGTCCTACTCAGGAGGAGAGCATGGCACTCTAAGTTTTGGCAGGAACAGATCTTCCACTCTGGCAAAAGGAAGAATAGAGCTATCAGTTCCCTATATTACTACTCAGACAGACTCTAACCTCTGCTAGTTCAACACACTATAAAACCAGTTTGGGTACCAGCCTGTACAGCTCCCTGTGAGAGTTTATTTTAAACCTATCCATCTTCTCACCTATGCCTGCTAGGGTTGCCAACTGCCAAGTAGTAGCAGGAGATCTGCTAATTCAACTGATCTCCAGCCGATAGAGATCACCTGGAGAAAAATGGCCACTTTGGCATTAGAACTCTATGGCATTGAAGTCCCTCCCCTCCCCAAACCCCGCCCTCTTCAGGCTCTGCCCCCAAAATCTCCCACCGGTTGCGAAGAGGGACCTGGCAACCCTAATGCCTGCATACATCTCCTGCTCTGTTCTATCTTAGCTGCCTTCCTAATAACCCATGGCCCTCATGCTTCTTTAGCTGGGTGGCCATGTTAGGAACACATTTTATGTGTCCCTCCCAAGTGACTTCCACAGAGAATGGAGGAGGGCTGGATGAGGCTAGAAAAAATGGTCTAGACACCTTGCATTCTCTGCAGTGTTCCCTTACATGCTGCCTATGCATACTCCCATTTCTTCAAGTTGGGGACGGGGACACACACAAGGAAAATAAACTTAAAATACTTTCCCGCATAGCGACACGGCTGTAGGGCTGTCGATTCGGTTCATCCCGAGCCGAAAAACTGCCAAATTTCCCCTGATTCGGCTGTTTTCAATTTGGATGGAACCGAACTGAAAAAAGGCAGGAAAACAACACCCCGAATTCAGCAAATTTGGGGCATCGCCGAATAAATTCGGCAGGTTCGATGTTCCCACCTTTTTTCAGTTCCAGCTGGAAGGCGCAGATCTGTCCCCCCCCCCACGCACCTTCAGGGAAGCCCCGTGAAGGCCCACGGGGGGGTGAATTTCCCCCCAAACTCTAGATCTCACGCCAAATTTCGTGGATCCGAAGCGGGGGAGTTCAGACTTCAGCACATCCCGAATTTAAACTGGCCAAATTTTGCTGAAGCCAAACTTTACCGAATTTTTTTTCAACAGCCCTACACGGCTGCTCTGTTCAACTAAGTGTAGTCCCTTGATAGCATCACAATCCATCACTTGGTTATTATCACCAGTTGAGAGCATAGTGTCCAGCAAAGTGCAGCAGCCTAAATCATAAATAGCCATTTATTGTTGTTTTTGCTTTTCTGTAATACTACATGCTTTTCTACTGCAAGCTACACTTAGATGTTACAAATATACATTCTCCCTCTCCCTGTTTGGATGTTGACTGTTTCCATATGTGCAAGGACTTCTACTTGTGGGGTACAATTTTCCCACTTCCCCCCATCATGGAAGTCCAAAATGGCTCCCAAATCATGTTCCTCGGGCCTTCTGTCCCTCAGAAACCAGAATCCATGGGGCATTTGGGGCTACTTTGAGTGGCAGGAAAAGTACATTCCATGAGCATAAGTCTTGGCCCCTGCAAAAATGATAGACAGGACCCAAGCCCTATTTTTGCAATTGATAGTAACATATTATTAAGTAGATCAGTTTGAAAGGTGGAATCAAGCAATTAGCATGAGCATCAGCCAGCCTATAGCAATGGTGGAAAGGACCATCAAGTCTCAGCCAACTTATACCAACCCTGAAGGTTTTTCAAGGCAAGAAATGAACAGAGATGGTTTGTCATTGCCTGCCTCAGCATAGCAACTCTGAACTCCTTGATGGTCTGCCATCCAAGTACTAACCAGGGCTGATGCTGCTTAGTTTCTGAGACCTGACAAAAGAGGGCTAGCCTGGGCCATCCAGGTTCAGGGCAGCCTAAGGGAATTTCACTAAAACCCAGGAAGAATATCTCACACAACCACAGAACCAAGCTTCTATGATCTTTCTTAGTGGGTTATTATTCACCCAAATGAAGGATGCATGTACATTTTTATTGCTTTGGCCTAAAGCTCACTCTGAACATGCCTGAATATTGAGAAATATGTGTCGAAGACATTTGTAATTTCTCACCACAAAGTTTGCATTTGAAAGTCTTAATAATTTGTAGATGGGCAGGTTAGTGGTTTCAATTTGGGACCTTTCTAACTGGATCATAAACACAGGAAAGCTGAGTGTATTGCTTCAGAAACTCTGCTGAGATATTATTTACTGGTTATAAGAAAATAACATGAAAGCAGTACCAGAAATGAATATGTATTTCCCATTGCTTCTCATACCGCTACCTCCAACAACATATGCAATCTGCTGTAGTAATTTGTGTTAGCAGGATAGAACAAGGTGTTGACTTTTTTCATCCAAATAATATTAGAAGTTATTATTCTGAAATATAAATTCATGAGCATTGTTCTTTAAAAAAAAATCTGGCTGCTCAATCCACAGCACAAAACAACAACAAAGAATACTTAAATATAAACTAATTTGGTCCCAGTGATGATAGTGGGGCCAAAATAATGTAAATAAAGTCTGCTAATTAATCACCTGAGTTTTAATTTATATATATATAAATAACTGTTATATATAACTGTTACTTTCTTCCATTGGCAATATATATATGTGCTGCACTTTTCCCAGAGATGGCTTTCACAAGCGCCCAGTACTTAAGGTTATTCAAATGCTTCTAGCCAGCAGAGCACAATCAAAAGGTCATCCCACATCTGGACAGGAATGTGACTTCTAGGAGGGAATGGAGATGCTAAATGCTGGATTGTATCTCTTCCTGGGAATAATAGGAAGAGAAGAGCTGATCCATGCGAGGATGGGCAAACAGAGGCGATAGATTGCCTTGACAAGAGGGGAACAAAGTCCATTTTGGCTGATGCCATCTGGGGATAACTTGCAAGAAAGTGCAATCACATGTAGCTTCTATCTTGATGGCCGTCATTACTCTATGGAGCTAACAAAGGGCAGGCAGCCTAAGCAAAGATAATGGATGACTGATAGAACACTAACTTTACAAGTAAATAGAATAACAAAAGGCAGGGTATGGCTAAAGGAGGGACAGAGGACTGCATGTATGTACCTTTACTTTGTATCCTTGCTCGATCGAGTGTTGTGCAGCGTATACAAGTGTTTGAATGTTGACAGTTTGTTCTCCAACACCACATTAAGCTCCACTTGAACATATAACTACAAAGGTGCTGAGGAGGCATTTGGTAAATGTATTGCTAGGTCCCTGGAGTCTGCAAGATTTTAAAACTGTCCTTGTGGTAGCTAATCAGAGTAAGAAGGAGACACTGGCATTAGGCAGATCCTGTAAATGGAAACAGGCACAGAGCTGGGGGAAGGAGCGCCTGGGGCATGAGAAGGGGTGCGCCACACGCTCACATGCTGGAGCCAGGTGCTGGTGGCCCCAGGGGCAGTCACTGCAATGCCACCACATGCCTGCCTGCCCCCTGGACTCATTGGTTCCCTTCTAGATGGAAGCAATAGGTGTGGCGTGGGCGACGAGAAAGGGCAGGTGGCTACATGCTGGGCGGCAGTGCACATACCAGCTGGGCCACAGGCAGACAGCTGCACCTGTGCTGCAGCAGCACTCCTCTTTCCCATGCCCACGCTGGCACCCTCCCCTCCTTGCACCCAGGGCACTTGCCCCCCAACCCCCCCCCCCCCAAGATCCAGCCCTGAATGGCAATGCAGATAGAGTGCTAGGAGTGCTGGCCCTCTTAACAGGAGATACTCTGAATGACCAGCTGGTGGCAGTGTAGATACCCAGAAAGAAGTGAAGGACCCCTCTGGGAGTCAGATTTACTTGGGAGAGCAGTACACCACCAGGCAGAGACCTAAAACAGGCGGTGAATGTCTCGACCTTTGGGAGAACCCAAAGTGGGAGGGCACTTGTGGGTCAGCAGAGCTAGTCTATGCCATAGCATATGGCTAAAATATTCATTCTGAAGAAGAAAAGCACATTCTATTCTAATTTTTAGATGACGCCACACATGTGTTGCTGCAGGCACACAAGGACTGAACCTATGACACTAAGGACCAAACCTATGAGTTTCAGCATACAAAACATATGGTACCATTGAACAATGTCAGCATTCAGAACAGATAAGCATCAACACACATGGGCCATTTTACATGTATGGAATACTTCTGATAAGCACAGTTTGCTAAAAGGAAGACTCACTCGTGTCATATTGAAACACAACACACTAATCTTTGATGTTGTTGCTCCAGTGGTTGCACAGACCATCCTTTCTGTTGTGGTCAATTTAAAAGCATTCATTTATGGCCCAGTTTCCTCTGGGAGGGGGGGAAAAGCCTTTAAAAAGGTAAAGGTCCCCTGTGCAAGCACCGGGTCATTCCTGAGCCATGGGGTGATGTCACATCCCAACATTTACTAGGCAGACTTTGTTTATGGGCTGGTTTACCAGTGCCTTACCCAGTCATCTTCCCTTTACCCCCAGCAAGCTGGGTACTCATTTTACCGACCTCGGAAGGATGGAAGGCTGAGTCAACCTTGAGCCGGCTACCTGAAACCGACTTCCGTCAGGATCAAATTCAGGTCGTGAGCAGAGCTTGAACTGCGGTACTGCAGCTTACCACTCTGCACCACGGGGCTCCTTTAGTGATACGCATAAGGGAAACATGTCAAGATGGGGCATTGCTACAAGCCCCACATAGCTGCTGTGAGTCCATTTGTGTGCTGTGAAAGGTATTACAGCATTTTGAAGGCATAATGATCTGCATACTGCTGCATCTACACAGTATCAGGATGGCTCACCACAATGACACAAATGCCTAAACCTATGACATTCTATCCACTCTTGCTTCTAAGCCTGTGTTCTTAGGTACTTGCACAGAGGCTCAAGAGGTTGAAGTGTTACATGATAACCGAAGGTGAACAAAGTCATCATAGCAACAGAACATGGGAGCAGAAAAGGCCTTCCACTTTAGGTTCTTTACTACTGAAAATTAAAAAGGGAAACCCCTACTAATAGGGTTGCCAACCTCCAGATACTAAGCCAAAATAGATACCTCTGTGTATAAATATAGTTACTCCAAATCTAACACAGATCAACCATACAAAGTATAGCTAAACAACAGACTCTATTATACAATAACATTGACAAGCACATACAAAAAGTCCTATTTCTTAAGCATAAAGACACAAAGTCTTCCAACAGGTTCCTTCTCAGGATACCTGTTGGAAGACTGTTAATAAATAAAATTGTTGGTATCCTGGGAAGGAACCTTATGAAGCATTCTTAGATATGGATTGTTTAATATGAAATAAGAGACAGGATATATAAGGTTGGTGAAGTGGAACTGATGAAGAACTGAAACGGCCATCTTCTTCTTCACTTTTGATCCCCTGCTTCGGGACTGAGTAATGCTTACCTGGAATCCATACCTGAAAGAAGAAGAAAAAGTTGAACTGGTACCTGTTAGACTTTTTGTCTGTCTTTAGGATAGTGAGTTTTGGAAACCTTGGAATATTGTGACTTTGTGTCTTAATGCTTAAGAAATAGGACTTTTTGTATGTGCTTGTCAATGTTATTCTATAATACAGTCTGTTGTTTAGCTGTATTTGTAGATCTGTGTTAGATTTGGAGCAACCTCCAGGTACAAGCAGGAGATCCCCTTATTACAACTGATCTTTAGCTGATAAGAGATAGGTTCACCTGGAGAAAATGGCCCCATTGGCAATTGGATTCTATGGCATTGAAGTCCCTCCCCTCCCCACCCCAAGCCCTGCCCTCATCAGGCTCCGCCCCAAAAACCTCCCAGCGGTGGTGAAGAGAGACCTGGCAACCCTACCTGCTACTGAAGGGGAAAGGGAAAGGAGTCCTGGTTCTGAATTTGAGGGGAAAGTGTAGGATCCATCGCCACATGTGAACTCCTAGATAATCTGCATTATCAGATAGAAGTAGAAGAAGAGACATTTTTCATCATAACCATGGGTCCATAAACTAATCCATTTAGACGTCGCTGGATTGGAGCTAAGGACTTTTGCTGTTCTGATATTATTATGTAGTGTTTTGTTCCCAGTTACGCCTTCAACTATTATTCCAGCCCACCTTCTGAGCCTCTGTGTAAAAATAAAGAGTATGTTGTTGTTGGGGGAGGGGGGAATCTGCCTAATCAGAAATCCTTCTGCAAATTTGTTACACTGAAGCCTTGCCAGATTGAATTATTCTTAATGATTTTGCGTAATCTGCATTTGTTTGCATCTATTGTAGACTGATTCTCAGTGATAGATTTCATACCATTATAACAATATAATTTAAATTAAATTACTTTTAAAAAATAACCAGCCGCTGATCTGAGATTGGCAATCATCTGGCAATTTGATGGCAAGAATCATTAATCATTAGCAATGAACCTGAATGGGAAGCAAACAGCCAGAAGCCTAATTTTAAAATACTATTGCAGCCAAAACACTGGCTTCCAGATACCTTGTCTTGCAGAGACAGAGAAGCAAATAAGAATTAGTGACATGGGGATGGAGTGAAGCCAGATAAATTTTCATTTGAGGTCACAACAGAATGTTGGCAGCTACAGCAGATGAATGGAGAACGGTTTATGTACCTGCTTTTATCTGTTTCCACACAGTATGGTAACTGTTCAATTACTTGAAGCTGAGCAACAGCAACAAAACAGAAAATATAACCTAAAAATAAATGGACCTAGTAGATGTTAAGAAAAACTTAGTCAAAGAGGCTCCCAGCCTGGCATAGCATTAGAATGAGGGTGCCTACCTTAATGACACCCTTGGGAATACCATTAAAGGGTAACAAATTGCCAATGTTTGTTTCTATTTTTTACTGTCAAGGGGAAGCTATTTGCATTTTCTGCTATAGACACTCGAATCTCAAGCATCAAATGGCCATCTCTGAAGAGGCTACTTTTCTGCATCCCGAGGATTAACAAATACCAAGTCTGAGCTGTGCTCTGTGTTGCATATTTATTTTTGCAGTTATGGTTTATTTTTTTCCTATTGCACATTATGAGCCCCTTTGGAAGTCTGCACTAGCCGCTATTTCCCTAAAAATCCATCTGCCACTCTGAGGGAACTGGCAATTCTCCCCAACAATCCTGAACCCATATATTTTATTTTGTTTTTCAGTTAACATTGATCCTTTCTCCTATTGCCTTCTTCAAGCAGATTGTGATGCATACATACTGACTGCCTGATAAAAATAGATGCCCTTGTTTCTATTCTTCCTAATGGAAGTACCTGTATGGGCTATCTTCTCAGAGCCTGAAATGGGACTCTGTTTCTGCTGAATAGTCTATAATCTCAACGGCTGTTGGAAAGAAAGCCACAGATGCATAACCCGTTTTACAATTTTCTTCCTTACCATCTGTCATTTTATAGTTTGCAGGTTTAGTGCATCCCTGCAGAGAATGTCCTTTTACCTACTTCTGCACTTTGCTATTATATGGTAGTCATGCAGATTATCCTTGATTTCCTGGAGGATTTCGAAGGCTCTCTATGTCCTTTCCTATAGGAAACGAGTTTTCAGACCCTATCCAATAAATATTGCTAATAATTCTTCTACAACTACATGAGCTACAAGGCCAAAGTCACCTTTCCTCCCAGAGGATCCCAAGCAATTTAAAAACTTTATGTACCAAATTGTTTCTTTTGCTATGAAAATTCTGACATTTGGGAGGAAAAGGGAGAGAAAAGAGAAAGACCATAAACAGCAATAATGTTCGATGCAAACAATTTTATATACAGATAATATATACAGAACCTGCTAGGCATGCAGAAGGTCCCAGGTTCAATCCCCAGCATCTCCAGTTAAAGGGACTAGTAGGCAAGTAGGTAGGGTTGCCAGGTCCCTCTTCACCACTGGTAAGAGGTTTCTGAGGTGGAGCCTGAGGAGGGTGGGGTTTGGGGAAGGGAGGGTCTTCAGTGCCATAGAGTCCAATTGGCAAAGCAGCCATTTTCTCCAGGTAAACTGATCTCTATCGGCTGGAGATCAGTTGTAATAGCAGGAGATCTCCAGCTAGTAGCTGGAGGTTGGCAACACTACAAGTAGGTGATGTGAAAGATCTCTGCCTGAGACCCTGGAAAGCTGCTGCCAGTCTGAGTAGACAATACTGACTTAGATGGACCAAGGGTCTGATTCAGTATAAGGCAACTTCATGTGTTCAACCTGTATTTTAAAAGAAAGTCTCTATTTATTCAGAACCAGTGCAGATACAATAATGGCTTGCTGCATCCATGCATGCATTTGTCAATACCCTGAGATAGGGTTGCCAACTGCCAGGTAGTAGCAGGAGATCCCCTTCTAATTCAACTGATCTCCAGCCACAGAGATCAGATCACCTGGAGAAAAATGGCCATATGGCAGTTGGAGTCTATGGCATTGAAGTCCCTCCCCTCCCCAAACCCTGCCCTCCTCAGGCTCTGCCCTAAAAATGTCCCGCCGGTGGCGAAGAGGGACCTGGCAACCCAACCCTGGGAGCATGGCCTGTTCTATCACCACTAGTCATGGGACCAATTTTTTCCAAGGTTTCATCCTGTAGTTAAACATGAATGTATATTACATGTGCACGCTACATGGCTACTACAAACCATAATTCCCTCATAAATCAGAGATTGAGACCATAGCTTGAATGTGACCCAGTTTATGTTGACCATGATTTCTATTGGTACAGGGAGGAAATGCTTCGGAGGCAGGAAGGGACAGAAAAAGGGAACAGGCTTTCCTGTGTCTGACTTCCAATGTATAATTTGAGGAGGTCAGTGTTCCTTTTGCTCCTTCACACTAATATTGGATCATTTTGGAATAATCTCCCTGGAATAGGAGCTGCATTATGAAGGTGCCAATGATTCCAGACATTTCACAATGTGAGCTGGAATGTCCTAGACTGATACCATCTCTTGTTTGTTCTCACCTAGTTTTTTTTTTTTTCTGGTTACCATCATAACATGCTAGATGAACAAGTATAACTGGCAGATGAAGTGGAGTATTTCCAGTACTCTCCATTACGATTAAATGAAATTGGGGAGGGGGGCATCATAATGTTCTAGTCAATGTGAGGCCTTGCTCTCATTTTTTTCTAATGGAGCTTAAATGTGCTCAGTGTTTCAAGTTGATCAAAAACAGGAATGAAGAAATACAGCATTATAACAGGCAATGAACAGTTCCACTATATTCTGGTTTATAAGGTCTGGAGTAATTTAATTTTGTAAAGGTGAAGAAATCTGGCAACATGTTCATATGTGCAGAGTTTGCATTAAAATGAGGACTTGTTGTATATTTATTTTTCTTTGGGAAATGCAGAGAGTGAGTCTACGACCTCATGCTTCCCTGAGGAGAAAATCTTATCCAAACCTAAAGTTTGACATTTGTTTCCTACATGTCACACTCTCCTGTGTGTTAAACCTGACCAAAGAAAAATACAGTTGTGCTTTATTTAACTGCAAATTGAATAAGATTAATGAAACAAGTACTGGATTACTTTATAGTTTCTTTATTTAAATTCCAAGAGTCTCTTCACAAATTTTGGAGTACATCAGTTGGGCCCAGGGTCTGTGTAACAGCTACATGTGACTTGCCAGTCCTCCTCAGTTCTCATGCTGGTGGTGCCCAATTTGTATTGTAACTGTAGCATTTGTGGATAAATGGCTTTAGGCCCCTGCTCCCTCCCCCATTTTCTGACCTGAAATGAACTTGGGGGCACTATTTTGCCTGTTGGGGGAACTCCCAAGTATCCACATGCATTTCCCCAATGGACCGAATAGCATACCTCCATGAGCTCAGGCAAACATCACAGGAAGAGGGCTGAAACCCCTTCTCCATGCATGCCACAATCCAAACAGCTAATTATTTTGCACATGATATTTGTGTAATCCATGTGATATGGATAACTGGATTTAATTTAATTCTTCGTTACCTGGACTGAATGTTTCAGAATGTGGCAGCCAAATTATTACCTAGGCCTTGCATATCTGGTTTTATTTTGCCAGGGTCAAAAGATCTTTGCTGATTCCAGTTTGTTTGTAGGCACAATTCAGTGTGCTGCTTTTGACCTATCTTATATCTAATTCTGAACCTTGTGGATCAAAAAAAATAACACAATAGGGCCAGGTACAAGTGGAGATGTTTCTGCAAGCCTGCAGGGACCCCAGAAAGCAGAAACCTCCCCCCAAAAGAATAAAATGGAGAGAAAGTAGTGATCCCTTTCTCCTGAATGCATGCCCTTTATGTTCTTTTAATCCCCATTGGTTTTGGCAGGACTAGAAGAACTATGTCCCACTACTTCCCTGATGCCTGTCTCACAGTAGATAGGTCACCTCAGAGGCTCCTGCAGTGTCTCCCAGAAAAAGAAAGCAGGCAGTGATGTCTTCATGGCAGTGGATCAGGGATTGGTGGCAGTGCATCCTCCAAGCAATCTGAGCCCAGAGAGCTGTCTGATAATGATAACTCCTGATGCGTCCACCTCAGTAGGCAACTCAATATGGAATGATGTCCCAAGTGGGATAATTTGAAAACCCTTCCTTTTCTCTTTATAATGTGTTAATCCTGGCATAAAATATAGGTTTACTTTCATTGCCAGCTGAGGCTATATTGAATACCAGCTGTAAATATGTTGGCAATCAGGCTTGCTTCCTGATGCCCAGTTTCTGCCCTGGATGGTGGCTTTGCTGTTCCTGAGAAAGAACAAAGTAAACACTTGGGGGTTACCCAGCAAGAGTAAGACCTCTTCTGCAATTAGTAAACAGTTAGTCTGTGCATCAGGCAGTTGTAAACTCCTACAAAATAGTTTCATGCAATTCTGAAATCTGTGACGAGCCTTCAGAATTGGGAAAAATCAAAGTAGTGCTACTTTTGTTGAAAATCTTCACATGAAATCTCTTATATTGGCAAATAAATGATTTTTTTCCAGATCAAATGGGATTTGAACCTCTTTAGCATTATGTGTCTAAGATCAGAGTTCTTATAGACAACTTATTTATGGTGAGGATTATGACTGGAAAATGGCATTTTCATTTAGTTGTTTTCATTCACTGGTTTTATTGCTGGTCTTTTTATTTGTTGACGTTTTTTCCTGTGTTTTTTCTGATTGTTTTCTGATTATTATTAGTTTAAAACCACCATGGAGGATAAGGCCTCCAAAGAAATAAATATATAAAAATCTCTGATGAACAACCTTTTAGCAGAGATTTCCATTCATTAGGATGGGCAAGTTTCAGATGTGATGCTGGGAGGTTTCCATTCAGCCCTTTAGCCATTGGCCTTTGGGGCTGCACATGGTTCCATCTTATTTCCTATGCTATTTAACATCTACTTGAAATCAATGGAAGGAATCATCTGGGGATTTAGGATGAGGGGTCACCAAGACATCGAGGAGCCCCAACTCTATCTTTCTTTGGTTCTCGTAGGTTATCCAGGCTGTGTAACCGTGGTCTTGGTATTTTCTTTCCTGACGTTTCGCCAGCAGCTGTGGCCGGCATCTTCAGAGGAGTAACACTGAAGGACAGCGTCTCTCTTTCAGTGTTACTCCTCTGAAGATGCCAGCTGCTGGCGAAACGTCAGGAAAGAAAATACCAAGACCACGGTTACACCGCCCAGATAACCTACGAGAACCAATGAACTCTGACCGTGAAAGCCTTCGACAATATCTATCTTTCTTTTCCATCAAAATCCAGGGAAGCTGTAGATGGATTAAACCAATACTTGGAAGTAGGGATTAACTGGATGAGTGTTCATGTTAAAATTAAATTCAGACAAAATGGAGATGCTGTGGATTGGGCATAAAACTGATCCACATATGAATGTTCAACCTGAACTAGATGAGGATGTATTTCCCCTGAAGAAGCAGAGTTGCAGTTTGGTTGTGGTTCTGGGTGCTCCATTGACTCTGGATGCCCTGAGTGATGGAAGTAGCTTGGAGTGCATTTTTACTACTTAGGCTGATTCTCCATGTCTGGGCATGGTCATGCATTCTGGGGTAACATCCAGAGATTACTGCAACATACTTTATGTTGGGTTGTCTTTGAAGATGGCTCAGAAGCTTATCTGGTTCAGAATGTGGTTATCCTGATGATAAAAGGGCTTAGCCACAATAATCATATTACTCCCATTTTGAAAAAGGAATGAATTAATTAACTTTCAATGGGAGCCCATTTTAATTGGACCTCCACTGCTGCAGAGAACTAAAGTTACACTAATATTCTCACTGGGCAAGAAGTCTGGTAAGAAGTCTGGTAGGTTGCAAAGTGGTTTGTCCTTTTGCAGAAACATTGACACAGTATTTTTCCTAGAACCAGCATCAGGTTCAAGCACTTAGTATATGAAGCCAATGAACACATCAGGAGGATCAGCAGATTTTGTTTGTTTGTTTGTTTGGAATGCCTTTACCCTCCATTTCTCCTGCAAGCAGAATCAAAGGTGGCTTGCAATAAAAGTCACCTAAATGAACTGTGCCCTACAATCAACAGCACTGAAGATCTCACAAGACATGGATCAAGGAAGTCACAGTCCTTTCCCCCAGACCAATGTTTTTTAGGGTCTCAGTCACAGAGGAGGCCAGGGCTGAGTAGCTGGTCTCCCTCAGTCCTGACTGGAGCTCTGGCAGCAGAAGCCCCTGAAGGTGGGTGTTCTGATACTACCTCAAGCACAGTGAAGGAAAGAGCAGAAGCTGGCCTTCTTTCTCCAGGCACTGATCCTACACAGTTTAAGAACATCCGGAAATAGCTACTAAGAAGCCTCCTAATTGTAACCAACTGAGGCAATACAATCCTCTGTCTCAGAAATTCAGATATGAATCCTCACTAAACCAATGTAAATGTGAGTATTTTGGGAAAGTGAAGTTTGACCTGTTTTGTTTTAACTCAGTGTTAATGTGCACAGACCAGTGTACATAGGTATGCAACTGAGATAAGATAAGATAGTTTATTTGCGGCCCTTGTCCAGATAAAACAAGATACATGGACTAAAATGGTCTTACCGACAAAGGTTTACAGTCCGAGTCTTAAGAGGTATGCAACTGTATACAAATGCATATGTTAGATTCTTCAAGAAGTATTTTTGCCTCTTGGAAATTTAGACACTGGGCTAACTTACTAACAATTTACCCCACTCATGTTATCACAGGACAAATTTTCTCTTCAGTTTCTAGTTACTGGGGGAAAAACCTCATTTTAAATGAATTAATTCTGCAAAGCTTCATTTGTAAAAATCATAGACTCATGTAATGACAAATGGCCTGAAGCCTGAATTTCCATTTCAAATGGAAATACATTTTTAAGAACAGCATTTCCTACCAGATTCTTTACTTTTCTTTATCTTTCAGCTCATAAAAAATCCATTATCAAGCTGTAGCTTCAATGCTGAAGAAAGTCATCAGCCTAATTTAAGATGCCAAGACATATCTTCAACCCACTTTGCTATTTATCTGTATAACTTAACATCAGAAATTGTAAGATGTATAGAAGTAACTCATATCTCAAAGCAAGCAATATGTACAAGATTTGCATATTGGGAAAGATTCCCTTTTTGAGAATTAGTATTTAATCTAAACACATGCAGTGCACATTTATACAAGACACATACAGCCTATATATATTACAAACAAGAAGGCAGCACATGTTCACTGTCTTGATCCTATGAATGCATATATAGGCACAAATTCCAGAAGGGTATTCTGTTGTAGACATAAGAAAAGGTTGGATCCAGCTCACCAAGAACCATAACCCCCAATGTAGTCTTTTGGGTGGTCAATTTTTCATCAGAGGACATTATTATCGTGGCTTATTAATTATAGTAATTATGATTATTATGGCAATTATTATGGCTTAAGTTTCCAAAACACTCTTTATCAGATGCATGAAGCACTGCATGAAATATTACACTTCATGTACCTGCAGTGGACTCTATCTGATTTACACCAGCATGGTGTAGTGGTTAAGAGTGGTTGTTTGGAGCAGTGGATTCTGATCTGGAGAACCGGGTTTGATTCCCCACTCCTCCACATGAGCAGCAGAGGCTAACCTAGTGAACTGGATTTGTTTCCCTGCTCCTACACATGAAGCCAGCTGGGTGACCTTGGACTAGTCACACTCTCTCAGCCCCACCCACCTCACTGGGTGTCTGTTGTGGGGAGGGAGGGGAAAGTGATTGTAAGCCGGTTTGAGTCTCCCTTAAGTGGTGGAGAAAGTCGGCATATAAAAAACAACTCTTCTTCTTATGTCACAATACATTGCAAAAAGTGTCAGATGACTCTTGATAGGCACAATGCAGGGCTGGCTGAAGGCTTTTTGCTGCTTCCTGTCAACTGTTTCTGAAGAAGCAGGATTATTCCCAGAGCTGCTAGTAATTTCTGGCTTGACCTATTTCTGGCTTGACCTGTCTACCAGGAGTTAATATTGGGCACAAGTTATGCCTGTCACCTTCTCCCATGCTTCCAGCAACTGGAAATGGCAAGTTGGCACCCTCCTTATTACCCAAAGTGCCTCTGGCATAGTACCTTCTAGAACCAAGTGCAAAAGCCCCAACGCGGACATAGGAAACCAAATGGTAGCCTTTCACCTGAATCATGTGGGAAGCAGTTGGCTTGCTGTACTGCTGCTTGTATCTTGAACCTACAATTTTACCAATGGGGCATGGTGTGGGGGGGAATGGAGGAAGAAAGGTCATAGAGAGCTCTGCTGAGTACATAAAGGCTCACAATGACTAAAAGCATAAAAACTGCCCCCTATGTCATCCCACCCCAGTATACACTAAGCTGGAAGTCAGGTGGAAGGCAGATGATCTTCAGGAGGAAGAAGTGAAGAAAGCTATCAGCTGAGGCCTTCCAAGAGCTGAATGAGTGGGAGACTGAAGGCAAGGAGGATTCACTGTTAAAGAGAAGGCAGGAAAAAGAGCATAAGTAGCTTAGGAAGAGGCAAGAAGATCTGTGGCTGCAACTGTCTAAGGGGATGAGAAAAATGCTTCAGCGGGACAAGAGGGTAGACTGCAAAGCAGTCTGAGGCAGACATCAGTCTAAACAGTCTAAACAAGACATCCACCATCATGAAGTACTGGCTGGGGTGGAGGAGTAAGGACATTTGATCTTTTTATTTTAATAGGGAGAGTGACTATTACAGCCTCATCTTCGTAACACACCTTTACTGAAGGGCAGAACAGCATATACAGCTGATCTGCGGTTGTTTAAAAACTTTTTTTTTCTATTTAAGACCTAAGTCTTTGTTTCCAGGGGACCTGACTGAAAACCTGGAGAAGCTTGCAAACATTTGGGGTCTTATCAAGTTGTCACAAGGACCAGTAAAGCTTTATTCACACTGTATTCCAAAAGTCTAATTTGCAAAGCCTTGTTGGTTTCGAGAAAGTTAGTTTCCTAGTTTGTTCACAGCAATTTTTTTAATGAAATTGTTACCGTCAGTCCCTTTGTGGTTGCCAAACTATTACCATCAGTTTTGTGGTATCAGGGATTTGAGAGCTTGGTGCCACAGAGTTCCAAAAAGTCACACCAAGAGTGAAATGAAATCAAATTTATTTGTGCACAAATAAGGCTGACTGCTGCGTATTTGCAAAGGCAGTAGCCCTGAACATCACTTGGGCTACTACTAATATACTCTACAGATTGATCAATTGCATTCCATATAAGGCACCCATTGCATAACAGCACATCATCAGTCACCTTCATGTTGACATCACATTACATCATACTGCATACATATACATGCGTACTGAGATCTCCATCCCATAATATTCATTGGGGTTGCTCATTATAATACTACTTTCCACCTGCTGCGCATGAGTTTTAGTATTATAATGAGGCCTAAGGGGAAACCTTTCCCTGGAATGTGGCCATTTGGCCTGAATGTAAATTACACTTGTTTGATGTTGTTTATCTGAACTTTATGAACTATAACTTTATGGCCAGGCCGGAGATCAGCATATCTTTTCATTCTGGTGTCACAACTCATAAACCCTCAGGAGTCAGTTCCCACTCTTAGATCTGCTTGTACTCTTATATTCCAAACAACAATACATTCTGATTATACATTAAACAAACAAGATGTTCCCAGGCCTGTGTCACCTCAATAATGGCTGTTGGTTTGGCCAACTTATGGGCCTGACCAAAGAAATCAGATAGAAATAATGTTTGAATCAATTTCTCTGTTTTGGCCTACCACATCAAAATCTCTAATCAGTTGGAAGTCATGCATACCCTGCTAACCCTACCACCACTCCTAGATTTGTGGAGTATAAATTTCTGAGGGAAAGGTGTTTAGAAATGCCCTTTGTTCACATATTCCAGTATGAACCTTGGCAGTAAACACTGGTAATTTGACTCAAGAACCAATAAATCTGACTGAAATTGTTGCAATGACAATTTTTAGTTGAAGGTATAAGAGTTCATTAATTGTTGGAATCATTAGATGAAAGCAGGGAACTCCAAGAAATTAGGAGAATACAACTAAATGTGCTAAACAATAGGGTGGTAGGTGCTATTTTTCAGAAATTGGAAGTAAACTTACAGAGAAAAATACCCTGAGAAACCTGCCAGAATAATTGATTACTTTGCAAAACTTGCAGCAGCCGTGGTACTGTACAACTCAAGACCCACCATAGCCAAATGAGTCCAGCAAATACATATTGTGACTTGTCAGATACTTTAGATGTATGGTTTTGCAGTTCTGGTAATTAGCCCAGTTAGCATCAATTTTTGCTAACTGGTGGAAGACTGGTATATTGTGACAAAAGATGAATTACAATCAAGAAATCGTCAGTGTAGAACTCATGACATTATCCACTTCCTGGTCTTTGTTTCTGAGACCATTTGCTCTTGAGGATCTGCCTTAAGAGATCTCATCACCAACATTATCATCCAGTTGTCTGCAAATATCTCCCTGACTTCAGCATGTTGTGCTACTTATTACCTGCAAAAAGCCCTTGGGCTGACAATTAGCCAACTGATACTGGATTAACATCTTTAAACGTATCTCCTTTTGCTGGTCCAGCATCTCTTGGCTATGCTTCTGTGCAATGACTTGGAAACAACCATTCAGAAATAGCAACATTTAGCTTGCATTATTGGAATACACTTGTTCCATCTCAGAGAACTGCTGACACACAGGAGGTTACAAAGGAGAAAATTGTTACTTACACAAACACTGCAGGCAAAAGGACATTATTTACAGCTGTTTGCCAAAGCATTCAGAGTTAACACCAAGAATCCACAGCCCCTGTAGTTTGAAGAGGATGAGATAAATAGAGAAATTTAGCAATGAACCCTGTTAGGTACTGACAAGCATGAGGAGAAAAACCTCCCCTGAATCATATAGGATAACTCATTCTAGCTGCAGCAGGATAGCAGGATAACACTATATGCACCAATTGTTTCAATGCTTTAGCAATGCATCCATTTATGCATCATAGTTATGGAATTGTTCATGAATGAAACCCATCACAGCTGTTAGCAACTGACCCAGAGATACTAGCTGGCTAACCCTACCATTTAGATTTTAGTGCCAAGCACACTGACAATTATTATAAGCATTCTTGCAAACCATGCCAAGGCTTGATTCACTGCTCTGCTTCAGTTTTATTCTACTTAGCCCCATTGAGTTCAGTACCATTATTATAGCAGCATAAAGTAGTGATGATATAGTAAAGAAGCAAGGCTTCAGTATTTACTACTGCAGTCCTAAACTACTAATTCCATTGATTGTAATGTGTCTAATCCCATAAGATTGCACTATACATCTACAGGAGCTTCAAATCAATTAGGGAAAGATTTGATGAGTGGTGACTCAGATGGTTTAACATAATGGGATTCAGCCCATGGAAATGCTCACGGAACATCCTCTTATGTACTTTTACACAGTAGTATCAAAAGGAGGATTTGCTATGTCAGCAATTCATACCCAAGCCCCACATTCCATACACACTCCATCTTCAAGCTCTGCTAGTACCAGGTAGGGATGATTTCAAATTTCAACCTCCTGCTGTTTCAACTTATAAACTTCCATTTCAATGTTCTTTCTACTGTGTTCAAATCAAACTCATAAGTCTTTCTTTAAACTTTATTTTCTCATGATATTTTTCCCCCATTATGGGTACACAATTTTAATGTGTGCATGTTTGGGGGGTGGGATTTAATATAAATTGCATAACCATGGTGTAAAATTAGTGGAACAGATCCAAGCCAATCAGGAATACTAACAGCAAAAGCGGACAGAATGAAAAGTCTTGTCAATATTTTTTTTAAAGGAAACAAATATGTGCATATTCATATATCCCTATTACCAAAACCTGTCTCTATTCATCCATATCGCAGTTGGTAGCCACTGCAGGACCAACATAAAACAGTGTCTTTTCAAGGTACTAACTTTATTCCATTTCTTCTAGCTATAAATATGAGCAATATAAAAAGAAATAACTCTGAGAACAGAATGATTATACCTGGATCATCCTTCACCTATAAATTCTTTGTCTTCATATGGAGTAGCAAGAAGTACTTCTGTCAATTGTATTAATATGGATGGTTCTCTTTGCCATCACTTTATGGCCACTGAGTGGCAAACTATTTTGGCACTATTACCACTGGAAGAATATCAAGACTAAGGGCTTGGTTGATGCTCAGGGTGGGGAGGGTTTGAGGAGGGGAGGAACTTCAATGGGGTATAATGCCATAGTCCACCTTCCAAAGTGTTCATTTTCTTCAGGTGAACTGTTACCTGGAGTTCAGTCATAATAGCAGGAGATCTCCAACCATTACCTGGAGGCTAAGCAAAGAGAATCACCCATGCTGTGAGATTACTGAGAGTAAAAACCAGCACTCTGCTCAATAAACAAATTGCAAAGAAGTGTATTACAAATAATGAAGCACGAAACAAAACAACAGCAACAACAACAACAAAGACAGAGAAGAATACAAAACAATCCTAGGGAACCTAGGAACCATAATTCCCACTTAATGACTGACGTCTGAAAAGACCTCTAACATGGGTAAATTCCAAGTTCCACGGAGGTGGTATGGGAGAGAGCATTCCTTGGTAAGGTTCAAAACAATGGTGGAGCCCCGAAGGGCGATGAAAAGGAATTCTCCAAAGCCGCAAAAGTGAAGAGATGAAAGGGAAATGTCTTCCAGAATTGTAACGTTTTTCGCAAATTACATTGCTTCTTCAGCCTAAGAAATATACATATCCATATATGTTTAAGTCTTTCCATAAGTATTATAAATCTAGTGGTAGTTTCTAGTATCTATAATCTCTGTATACTGCTCAAACATGGTGTGCTAGAAATGTTTAATATTACACTTAATATTTTTTTAAAAAAATATTTTAAATAAAAATCTCATACTTTTTTATGTTTTAAGATGCTATGCATATTATTTTAAATACATTTTAAATACGTATTAAAAACAATTTTATAATGCAATAAACTTCCAACTAACATCTATGATTGGCATAATCGTTAGATGTTAGTTGGAAGTTTATTGCGTTATAAAATTGTTTTTAATACATATTTAAAATAATATTGTTTTGTATTCTTCTCTGTCTTTGTTGTTGTTGCTGTTGTTTTGTTTCGTGCTTTGTTATTTGTAATACACCTCTTTGCAATTTGTTTATTGAGCAGCATGCTGGTTTCTGGAGGCTAGCAACCCAAACCACCACTGAAACTCTTACCCCAACCCACTCTGCTGCTCAAGCCAATGATAGGCTAGCTTGGAAGAGCACCCACATCCTTAAATTATTCAGGGCACTCACTGGCTAGCTCTGCCTGCTGAAGACACTCACAGTATCCCTACCTAAACTAGCTATGGCTTAACCATTTGGAGGCGGGAGAAAGCAGGCCAGCCTAAGAGAACCACAAGACACCATGAAAATGCAGACCTGGCAAATACTTAATATCTGAGCATTTCCTGAAAATAGAACTCAGTTGAAAGGTGTGAGGCATGAGATAATGATGCTGTTTCTCTTTCTGAACAGGCGAAACTGTAAAACCAAACACCTACTGAGAGCCTTGCAAGAGCGGTCCTTGGACTGCACGATACCTGCCAGCTTGGATGTGTGGGTATTACTCAGTGCTAATGAGAAAGTAACTGTAGACTATCAGTGCATTAATTTTCTAATTAAATATGAGCTGCAAACAGTTCTTCCTTCATCGTGCAAGGCAAGACTAAACCTCTGCACTTCACTAACAATTTCTTAAATCATTGGAAAAAAATGTCAAAAGGTTGTAAGAACGGAAAAATGAACTCCAGTTAGAATATTTAAAAAACAGCAATGGTTGCATTGTACTGGAGAAGAAGAAGAAACACTCATCCCTGTTTTTTGATCCAGATCTCACGGTTTTACTGAACAGCTCATAGATTCTGTAACTGGCATTGAAAAATTATATTTATTATTTCCAACCCAAGCTTCCTCAAATGTAGTGCATGACACTGTCTTTCCAGTACCAGGTTTACAGCATATGCCACCAGTCACATTGTGCTGCTTGTTTGTTTTTGGTTTGGTTTTGCTGTTTAATAATTGAAAATATTAAGAAAAGCTTTGGGGACATTGATTATGTGTTGAGTTTTAGCATGGTATCATCCCTTTTATGTTGCATTTACCTGACCAAATCTACTGGCAGATTTTGATTGATATTTCAAGACTCACCATTTAGCTTGTGCTTCCTCAACCACTTGACCATGATATCTAGTCACTGTTCTAGGATAGAGAACTTTCAGAGGCTTACAGTGAAATGCTAAGCATGGGCTCTGAGAAGTAAATCTCACTACGTATATTGGGACATACTCCCTAGTAACTGTGCTTGGGACTACATCCTCTGACAGTGAAGGGTAGAGCCTGGTGTCGTCAGCATACTGATGATATAAGAACTCAAAGCTATGCACAATCCCACTCAATTATCCCAGTAAAAGTATTTATTTAAAACATTTTTATGTTGCCATTCCACCTGAGCGGTATCCCCTCATCAGCAAACATTCGAACAATTAAAAGCAATGGTTAAACATAAAACAATTCAATAAAAATACAGAAACCAGGGAGAAAGGCCTGGCTTTTTAAAAAGGATTAGACTGATTCATGGAAGATGGGCCTCTCAGTGGCTATGAACTAGGGTTGCTAACCTCCAGGTAGTAGCTGGAGATTTCCCGCTATTACTACTGATGTCCAGTCAATAGAAATCAGTTCGCCTAGAGAAAATGGCCCCTTTGGCAATTGGACTCTATGGCACTGAAGTCCGTCCCCTCTCCAAACCCTGCCCTCCTCAGGCTCCACCCCAAACATCTCCGGGTATTTCCCAACCCAGAGCTGGCAACGCTACTATGAGCCATTATTACAACTATGTACTGGGGCAGTTTATTTCTAGATGCTGGGGACAAACAGTGGGGGAGCCATCCCTTTATGCCTTGGTGGTAAACCTGAAGAGGCACCAGGTTAGCTGCTATTGGAAACAGAATGCTGGTTTAAATGCATCTTGCTCTGAACCTATAAAACAACACTTGTGTTCCCACCTGTGCTATGAATTTGAGATTATAAGGGCTATTGGTGCAGAACACGCAAAGCTGAATTCTTTAAACTATAAGTTAAAGAGCAAATAGTAAAACACAGTCAATATGAAGAAGCAGGAAAGAGAACTGAAGCAACCGCTACACCACACTGAAGAAGAACAGTTGGTTTTTATACCATGCTTCTCTCTACTGAAAGGAGTCTCAAAGCGGCTTACAATCGACTTCCCTTTCTCTTGCCACAACAGGCACCTTGTGAGGTAGGTGGGGGCTGAGAGGGTTCTGAGAGAACTGTGACCGGCCCAAGGTCACCCAGCAGGCTGCATGTGGAGGAGTGGGGAATCAAACCCGGTTCTCCAGATTAGAGTCTGCCACTCTTAACCACTACACCATGCTGGCTCTCTGTGTGGCCCTGTAAATGGTGATTCTTTCTAGCACCATTCAAATCCTGCTTCTTCTGCTTTTTCTGTCTTTTGCTTTGCCACCTGTTTATAGTCACACATTATTCTGTGATATAGGCATGAAGCCAGAATAAAGGCAAACAAAAAAGGGGGAAATATTGCAAACTGTTAGACAGGTGCAAGACAGAGTCTGAAGGACCCAGCTGGGATGAATGTAGGAGTCTTATATGCTATGAAAATATGCACCCGGTGAGAGGTTGCTAAACTTTGCTAGTACTTCTCTGGCAGTTGGGTGCTAGAGAATTTCCTACTAGTTCCCCTATGGGAACTTCTCCAGCACCCAAATGTGTCATTAGCATTCTGTGTCCTTTTTATTTAAAAATAAATAAATCTAGCAGCCCAAAGGTTCCCAGTGTGAGATGTTAACACCCAGCTTCACCATTGCTTTCAGGATGCTTTAAAAATAAAAGGCAGAACACTTTCTCTATAGAACTGGTAGATATCACAATGGAGCCAACAATTAGAGCCCGCTAGATTGTCATTCAGTCAGCATTGTAAAATATTTTTTAAAAACCCTACAGTTAGGACTTTTGTGTCTCTTGCAATATCTAAGAGAAGTAATTAGATTTTTTCTGTATATATTTAAGAGCACAATGCAATGCTGCAACGCTGTAAGAGCTACTTTCATTATAATAAAACCGCAGGTAAAAAAAAAAAATCATAATGGAGTCAAGTACAAATAGTTGGGCAGAAATGATGAATGAAGCTCGACTTCCTTCGCAATAAGGAGAAACGGCAATCAGAAAATATTGTTCTATAAATAATGAATGACAGGCCTCTTGGGGGGATGAAAATCTATGCAGTTATTATTCTTCCTTTGAACCATTCCAGCACTGGATTGCAGTTAAGTAGCTCCCATTGCTCGTTCCGGTGGATGAGCATCCACTTGCCAAATCCATTATCCCATGAGACATAATTGTAAGGCTTTGGGGCAGTCCCAATAGCGAGGTAATGAATGCCATATCAGGACCTTTCAAAGGTAGAATATTGTTGTAGTACGGCACAATCCCACTACATCATGGTCTGTACCTCCGCTGTTCCTGAGACAGAGATCCCTGAGGCTTTAGTAACACAGCTTTATTTGTCAGGAAAACCCAAAAAGGGAATGAGGTTGAACAGAAAAACAAAAACAATACAAAAAAGCAGAACAGAAACAAACAGTCTGGTGGGCTGGGAAGTAGGTTACATGAAATCTCACATCCCCCCCCCCCCCCGGTACTGTAATATCAGTGATGAATGTGGGTGAAATATTTTGTGGAGACTCCATCTGCAGACCTTTATGCGGGCTTTCAGCACAGGAGTTGGGAAATTGCCAGCAAAGGCAGTATATAGTTAGCACAGGCAAATCTTCTGCAGAGCAAACCTATGCCTGTTTACTCAGATCTCACTTTGATCAGCATTAGAAAAGAGCAAGAGCCTAGTAGCACCTTAAAGACTAACAAAATTTCTGGGAGGGTATGAGCTTTCGTGAGCCACAGGTCACTTCTTCAGACACAGCTAGAATGTGGTTCCATCTATCCTTAAGTAGACACAAGTGAATTAGACACACAATGGCAATGTATATGTCAAAGGCAAGTAAATTAAATAAGCAGGCATGATTGGATTAGGTGTGTCATGCAGTGGGGTAGAAGGCATGGAGAAATTAGCATTGGTAATGAGTCAGGAATCCCAGATCTCTATTAAGTCCCAGAGAATGCATTGCCTAGAGCTTCATTATTAGTTGTAATTCAGCTCTCACTCTCTCTTCCGAATCTCCCCTTGAAATCCCTTTGTAAGAGAACTGCTACTCTTAAATCAGCAACTGAATGTCCTGGAAAGTTAAAATGTCCCCCACTGGTTTCTGAATGTTGTGGTTTCTGATGTCAGACTTATGTCCATTCAATCTTTGTTGCAGGGACTGACCTGTTTGTCCAATGTAGAGGGTGGAAGGGCATTGCTGGCATGTGATGGCATAAATCATGTTAGAAGATGAACAGGAATATGAATCTGAGATACTATTGCTGACATTGCTGGGCCCAGTGATGGTGTTGCTAGGATCTATACAAGACAAAAGTTGGCACCTAGGTTTGGTGCAGGCCTTGGTACCGGATAGGGTTATGCAAAAGAAAGGTTGGGTAAATTTCAAGTCCTGGTTTGATGAAAAATTTGAGCCCATTGTAGTCTATGGTGATTTTTTCAAAGCCCGTGTGGCAGCATTTTTGGAGGTAGAGTCCCCAAATTTGCAGTGTGGATGCAAGTGAATGTCCTTGGATGAACATTGAAGTTTGGTGAACTTTGGGGCAGGGGGTCCAATTTTATGGATCCGCAAAAAGGTTGCTTTATACTCCAGGCATTTGCGAGCTGAGCTGCCCATTGGTTTTCAGGTTCAAAAGTTTAGCATTGCTGAACACTGACAGAAAGAGCTGATTTCCAGGCTGACACCTCAAAGTTGGGGGGGGGGGGTTCTGTTCGCATCTGGGGTGCATAGCATGATGTCCATGCAAATAAGCTTCCACAGTGAGGAAAACGGCTTAAATGCAAGAAAAAATAAGGCATTTCTTTTGGTGGCAAATGACATCCTGTGAACAGTCCTTTATTATGGTCATAAAAAATCTGATTTCAAGAGATGGTCACAGTGTGGGGAAATGAAGCCTCTACTCGGAGTGACCTTCAGTTTGAGAGCAGGTTTTCGGGGGGGGGGGTGAAATCAGAGCCAGCTGAAGTCATGACCAAGGCAGTTCTTTTGAAGGAGATTGCTCATCCGCGCTGGGAGTCTTCTTCAAAAGCCCAATAAGTAATTGTACAAGCGATCAATTTTTAGTTGGAGGGTATATCCCTCCAGATAGGACTGGGTAAGCCCCATCTTTTAAACTGCAGATCAGCCCACTGGTGGTCAAGGACTGAGGTGGTTGGACAGACTGCACCACAAGAGACGTGTACCTGGAAAAAAAGTGGTTTTTTTTAAATTCAGACTTTAAGAAGTGCATAAATACTGGTATTCAATTATACTCAGGGCCCCAGGTACCATGTCTGGATTTAGGTTAGGGTTCTTCTGGGATTCCAGAATTATCCAGGTTCCATTATTTCATATAGTTATTTTTTTGGCTGGGGGAGAAAGCTGTGGTGGCTGTTTTTCAAACACACAGCATTAAAGTTTCAGGAGAGAGTGCTGCCTGTCCACTAAAGAATCCCCCCCCCCCCAAGTTTCAAGAAAATTGCATCAAGGGGTCCAATTCTACAGGTGCCAAAACAGTGTGCCCCCAGCCACCCTACTTGCACGGTTGTGAACTGGAAGGAAAGACATGGCCCTGAAAAAGGGTCCTACCTCCACAAAGAAAGGAGGGAAGGAGAAGGAACCAACCAGACCCAAATCTCTGCCAAGCCCTTTGTCCAGCTCATGCTGACCAGGAACTGCCTACCCCAGGTTTTATGAGACTCGAGCTGGCCAGGAGCCATCTTCCCCAGGTGAGACTCATGCTGGCTAGGACGGTAACCAGAAAAAAGCCCACAAGAAAAAAGCCCACAAGAAAATTGCCCACAAAAAACCCCCACGGTCATAAATGCACACAAGAAAAAAGCCCACATGGAAAAAAGCCCACACAGAAAAAAAGCCCACACAGAAAAAAAAGCCCACATGGAAAAAACCCACACGGAAAAAAGCCCACACGGAAAAAAGCCCACATGGGGAAAAGCCCACACAGAAAAATACTCACATTTGAATACTTAATATTATTTATTTGTTTTGTTTTAAAAAAATTACAGCCATAACATAATTTTTACAACCCATAACATAAATTTCACAACTATTAACATTAACAATTATTTAATAAAAAAATAACTAGATCAGAAAGAACTGTATTTTATTATTTCCATATCATGAAAACCACTATTTGTGCTGGTATGATAATACCTGATAATTATTCATTTTTTATTCTTACATTTCATATTAATTTGATTCACACTTCTGTAAAAGTCTCTTATTTTTTATTTAACTATATACTTTATTCCTTTACAGTGATTATTTGACATGAAATTAAAGCCATTTCACTGTTTTTATATCTCTGCCAGCTGTTGAAAACAAACCCGGAATGAATGGGGACCCCCTGGATTAAATGAGGGACCAACATTCAATAATAAATCAAGTAAATAATAATTCAGATATAAATCTTTACTGCAAATTAGCCAATCTCCTTAGGTAAGTAAGTTTATCTTCCACCTGCTCATACTCCTGCACAGAAGTGGCAACCATGTCATGTAGTGCCTCGTATCTTCTCTTTTTCACCTCTGGGCGACCTGCTTGTGCATTAGCCAATGTTAATTTGTGGCAAGCCAGGTCCCTCTGCAGTCCATCAAATAGAAACCACACACTGGGATGACTTCAGTGGAACAGGAAATTAAAAGCATTGTGACAGTTTTTGGTGACCGTTCAAGGGCTGCATCATGATGATTCCATATTCTTATAGGAAACTGAGGATCTCTATCTGCTGCACCTTCGATATATGTAGAAAAAAAATACGTGAGCACCTCATTGTAGCATCTGCTTGGCATGCAGAAGGTACCAGGTTCAATACATGGCATCTCCAGTTAAAGGGACTAGGCAAGTAGGTGATGTGAAAGACTCTGCCTGAGACCCTGGAGAGCCGCTGCCAGTCTGAGTAGACAATACTGACTTCGATGGACCAAGGGTGTGATTCAGTATAAGGCAGCTACATGTGTTCCATGTGTCTTCATCTGGAAATGTGGCGGCAAGCTTTTCAAAAACACTTCTTACATCATCTACCACCAAGAAAGCCAATCGGTATACCTGGCCTCCCGATGGCACTACAAAAATAAAAAAATAAAACTCATAATGTACATTTAAAAAAAAACAGCAATAAGATAGTTGTGTAATAATTGTGTAAGTCAGTAGTGTGCCTGTGTAACTCAGACTTGAGGCAAATGCTGAAGTAGGCCTCTGGCACACCTCCCTGCCATCCCCCTGCCCCCACCCGGAGTCCTCATCTGGAGGCCTGGTCTACCACCATAAAAACCTCTTGGTAGGCCTGGCCTCCAGCTTGAGTCCCATCGGGAGGCCAGGTCTACCTATTGGCTTTCTTGGTGGTAGAAGAAACTTCCTTTGAATAGTGTGACTCCTATCCTGCTAATTCCTTCTTTTGGCCAGAATCAAGCAGTTATGCTGAATTTCTTGCTGTGGCCATTCATTTAAGATCCACTGTGGGGATCACATACTGACCAAAGGTCTTTTTGGCCTCGTGATCTATGTCTAGGATTATTGGACTGTGTGCAAATTGAAGTATCCTGTGATGCTCCAAGGATGATTTGGCAAAGTCCCAATTATTCAAGATTAACAACAATAAATTGCTCCAAACCCAAGTCTTCACAGTCCAGTTCTCTTTTCAAAAGTGTTTCGGTCATCTGGATGCCAACAGTTTGCTCAGGATATGTAAAACCATCTGCATACGATCCATTTTGCAGTCTTCTGTCTTCATAGCTTTGCCTCTATAGCTGGCAGATTTTTTAATTAAACAATAACAATCAAAGCTCACAGCATTTTCTGAGATTAATGACTCGCTGGGAGAGCCGATTGCCCCAGGCAGGCTAACCAATCATTAAATTTTCATCAAAAGTGCCCTCGCCACCAGTCCCTTTTCTGTTCTAATCAGCTTGGATTCAGCCTCAAATTAACAGCAGTGTGTACTTCCCCCCCCCCATTTAGTGCTGTCTCTTGCATTGGAATACCAGAAGCCCGAATTAATGTCCTTACTGTTGTTATTGATGTCATTGATTTTGCGCACTGGGCACATACTGTTTTTCACATTGAGCTCCTGTCTCAACAGCTGAAGTGCACAGTGAAATCTACTAAGGGCTCTCATTCAGCCCTCCCTTGTTTGTACCTCTTTACTGCTCTCCCTGATAAGACACCCCAAAGCTTCCCAAACTTCAACAAATCAGACTATGGATATTTCATTTACAAGGTTTCATACACTGCTTGCTGGTGTTTTACTGACAGGATCTGACTATGCATGGTTTTTAAGCAGGGCATGTATAACTAGGGTTGCCAACTGCCAGGTAGTAGCAGGAGATCTCCTGCTAATACAACTGATCTCTTCACCTGGAGAAAAATGGCCGCTTTGGCAATTGAGCTCTATGACATTGAAATCCCTCCCCTCCCCAAACCCCGCCCTCCTCAGGCTCCGCCCCAAAAATCTCCCACCGGTGGCGAAGAGGGACCTAGCAACCCTATGTATAACACTAATTCCAAAATATTTGGTTGTCAATTGTCTTGATCCAGTATTATCTGCAAATGGAAATTAGATGCTATATGTGGATAGTTCCTGCTTTTGGATACAAGCATGCCACTAGCTGCTACATCTGAACAAGGGACATGTATATAATGCCCAGTACATGGTTACTCCAGATCTGGTGTAGATGCTTATTTATTTGTTTGTTTGTAATTTGCCCATCTCTCTGAGACTTAAAATAAATTTCGTCTTTAAAAAAAGAAAAGGGAAAAAGGGATAAATAAATACAATAAACAATACTGTGAAACTGGATTATAAAATTAGGAAATAATGTGATAAAACAGTATAATACATAAAGTAAACAACACAATAAAATGAATTATAAAATATTCTCTCAGTAATAACCAGTATCTTGAATTGAAACAATAAATTAATCACTGAAACTTCCTAGTTGCCTTCAAGGGCAGACCCATTCAAAGTGTTAACACATTGTCTAGCCTCAAGGTTACTATGGCATGGACCCAACCAGCCACTGTGTCAAGGAACCTGTTACAGGCTTTGACATATTAGAGCACATGAACTATGGTATTGGTGTTGTACATATGCAGAATTATTCAGTATAAAACCCAATCACACATACAAGCAAATAATAAAGCAGAGGCTTATAGTTTCCTTTTAAAAGGAAAGAGAGCCTGGATATTCTTTGCCAGAGGCTTATGCTCTTAAAGGTTTCAGTGTCATTGCAAACATACTAGCAGCACATTCTGGCTTTTTCTATGACCTTTCCCAGCCTTTTCAATGGCTAATGAGAAATGCTTAGCAGCACTTTCCATAATTCTTGAGTTACAGAAATGAGTGCTTGATTCTCGCCTTTCCAAAGCCTGTACAGAACTGAGTGGTTGATTCTTGCCTTTCCAATGACTTTGATTGCAGAAATGCTATCCATTCCAAGGGTATTATAGGCTGACTAAGATGTAATGATGTAATGTAAACAATAGGCCCTGACCTGGATGGCCCAGGCTAGCCTGATTTCGTCAGATCTCAGAAGCTAAGCAGGGTCAGCCCTGGTTAGTATTTGGATGGGAGTTCCCTATGGAAGTCCTTGAGGGTTCCCCATCATGTAACTGGGCCAGACCTGGCAGCTGGCACTCCACAACTCAGCCAGACTTTTCTCAGGGAGAGGTTGCCAGGCCAGGGGTAGGGCAGGAAGGAAAAATGAAGAAGGGGCAGGTGATAAAGGTAGGTTAGCTGCTGGTGGGTGAGAAAGAGGAAGGAAAAGAGGAGTGGCTATGGGGGTTTCAAGGAAGGGATAGGGGAAATAGTGGGAGAAGGGAAAATAAGTTATCCCTTGCAAATGCTTGTGGCTCTCCCAGTTGCTTGTTTATATTTTAGACTATAATTGGCCCCAAGATGGTTTATGATACACGAATTATTAAAAAATAAAAATACATAATTATAAAATATTGATAACATAGCAAAGGAAATCACTAGTGGTGGAAGAAGCAGGCACTGGCATCTGATGATTTAGTCCTTTTCCCTAAGAGTGCTATGAGAGGGGAGCCAATCAGTTGCTTTTAAAAGCCCACCCAGGTACTTCCATGACTTTGGGTGTGGGCAAAGGATGCTCTCTGATCTTACTCAAAGTCATTTGAGTAGCTCTGATCATGAGCAAAACAATAAAGAAAGAATTTTTAGAATTACCTCTCTCCTTTTTCTTGCATTATAAGGAGGGGGGCCTCAACTTGGGAAAACATAGTCATGCTGGTAGGAAAGTGACGGGCAGGCAACCCTATTTATTTTACATTAGGTCTCCACTGCCAAACCACCACGTGCCAAGTTAAAGGTCCTGTTGTCAAAATCACATTGGTCTAAAACGCATGGTCCCTTAGCCCACTTTCTTCCCCGTTCCAGCCAGGATAAAATGAACCTTAACAGTGTGTATTACCTTGAATGATCCGAGGTGAAACTGTGTGCTGATCCATCCATGAAAACAGAAAATGTGGGAGACGCGTACTTCCTGGTAAGTCAGCAACGCCCCTGCCCCCGGTGATTGGTTGCCAAAATTTGGCGGGCAGGAGAGTAACAGCTCTGGTTTCCACGCCCCCCTTCCAAGACAGTTGAACTTTCTCAACAAACCAGCCCCCGTCAATAAAAATGTGCCTTTTTTACACTTTGCTCGCTCGCAAGGGGAGCGTCCACGGTCCCTATCCACACAAGGTTTGGGTTAATTTTTGTCAAAATGTTTTCTCGATCTTTTGATATTTCAATATATCGAAAATAAACATTCAAGAGGAAAAAAAGGCAAAGAGGTCGTGAGGGGAGGGGTTTGGAGTCAGGTGGGCCGTTGTGACACAGGAAGACTCAGCCAGTGTTTTTCTGAGATGAGCCAAGGATAACGGTTTGACTCATGAATTGCAAAAACCGGGTTCATTTGGCGTCGACACAGGGCTGAGCCAACAGCAAATCAGGTCCTGTCCATTCATGAAGATTCGATCCTGGGTGAAACAGGGAATAAACAGGGAAGAAAGTGGGCTAAGGGACCATGCGTTTTAGACCATTGATGACCTTCTTACTTTTTTGTTGCTACAGTTTCTGGAGCAAGGAAGCTGCAAAACGCCTGCCTGTTCATGCATATTCTCAGTTCTAACAGTAGTTATAGCCAATGCAAACAACCTTCTTCTTATTTATTTAAAAAGATGTATATCACCTTTCTATTAATGAAATGTAGATGAAGGTCAGCTAATAAGTGCAAGAAAGAAAAAATAAATTTAAAAAATCAAATAAATATTGGGTTGGGTCCAGCCAGCTTTTTCACTCATTCTCACCCAGTTTCCCTATAACAGCTTCCATCTCACATGGCTTTTGTACATGTGGGTTGCAGGGTCCTCAGCTTAACCTTCATTGGGGACCAAAGGGAACCCCTCTTTCCTTTTTGACCTGTAGAAAAGCTGGTTGGATCCAACCTATATTTTACCCACCTCTCTCTTCCCTTCCATTTCCCCCTGTTAAATTTAGATTTAAAAGACAGAAAATCGCTGGTTTTGTTTAAACTGTTTGCATACCATGTACAAGTATTACACTGAATAAATAATAATCCCATGATAAGATGCAATTTCATTGTTACATATTCCTCCTCTAGCAATATGCTTTTTCCCCATAAAGAAAATCATTCAGGTATCCATGGACCAGGATTGTTGCATTAACCCACCCGTCCCTCTTTATTTTGTTTTGCAGTGGGATCTAGCCTTGAGAGACCTAAAAACTCTTCTAACTCATCCATCTCATCTAGCAATGAGGACAAAGCTGCTTCTGGCAAAGAAAAGGTGATGATGCAATGACAAGAGGCTATTAGAACCAGCTTGATGTTTTGTTTCAGTTCATTTTATTGTGAAGATAACAAATAGAAAACATGCAATCCAACCAAGTAGGGAGAGCAGCGCTTTCTGCACAAAGCGGCAAGCATTGGGCACTCTTCAAACACTTTCCCTCTTTTTCTTCTCAACTTTATTAACTGCCTTAATGTCTTGCTACAATCTTAGGAGAGGTGGCGCAGAGAGGTAAGCTGCAGTACTGCAGTCCAAGCTCTGCTCATGACCTGAGTTTAATCCCAATGGAAGTTGGTTTCAGGTAGCTGGCTCAAGGTTGACTCAACCTTCTATCCCTCCTAGGTCAGTAAAATGAGTACCCAGCTTGCTGGGGGTAAAGGGAAGTTGACTGGGGAAGGCACTGGCAAACCACCCCGTAAACAAAGTCTGCCTAGTAAACGTTGGGATGTGACATCACCCATGGGTCAGGAATGACCTGGTGCTTGCACAGGGGACCTTTACCTTTACAATCTTATTAAAATGAAATCATATTAGAATACTAAGGCAGCTGGTGGAAGAGATGCAGGATATTCTGGGTACAAAGGCATAAGCTATCAATGGATTGAATACAAAGGTGTGAGCAGAAGGCACTTATGCAGGAGTGTTGCCTCCTGTGTTGTTCTCAAGGATTCCCTGACCTTCAGGAGCAGCTTTTCAAGTGGCCTGGTGGGGTGGGAGGCTGCAGAAGACGGGAAGCAGAAAGATCCATTCCCCCAAGAACCCATAGCCTCACATAAAGCAGTTGTTAGGGGCCAATGGAACAGCTCCTGAGACTGCCCTATCACACAATTAAAACACAGGCTAGGAGCTAAGTAAAAAATAGCATTAAGGGGCTTAATCCTCTTATTCCCCAGTATGTGTACAAATTTCCATATGAATCAAGCCTTATAGGAACACTTACCCTTTTTCACAGATAAATAAAATGGATAGAGGTTTTCTTGTGTGTTCATGCATATCAGATTTGGTACTAGCTGGAGAGCTCCTGTTATTACAACTGATCTCCAGCCGATAGAGATCAGTTCACCTGGAGCAAATGGCCGCTTTGGCAATTGGACTATGGCACTGAAGTCCCTCTCCTCCCCAAACCCGCGTCCTCAGGCTCCACCCCAAAAATGTTCCAATCCAGAGCTGGTAACCCTATTCACATACGAGGTGTGGGGAGGGTGCAGAGTCCTAAGGAGGAGGAGGAGGAGGAGGAAGAAGAAGAGTTGGTTTTTACACTCCCTTTTCTCTACCACAAGGAGTCTCAAAGTAGCTTACAAGCGCCTTCCCTTTCCCCCACCACAGACACCTTGTGAGACAGATAGGGCTGAGATCATTCTGAGAGAGCTGTGACTATCCAAAGGTCACCCAGCTGGCTTCATGTGTAGGAGTGGGGAAACAGTTCATCAGATTAGAGACCACCACTCATGTGGAGGAACAAGGAATCAAACCTGGTTCTCTGGATTGGAATCCATTGCTCTTAACCACTACACCACACTTGTTCTCCTGTACCTAACTTGTGCAAAATACAGACTCATGCATGTGACTATGCCTATACTTCCTTTTTTTGTGACTCATGATGAGATGTTACTGGATCCTCATGCTAACAGAGATTGCCAGCTTTCAAGCTGTATCCACCAGCACAAATGAAAGGAAAAAGAAAAGAAAATAATATCAAGGGGTGGAGGGAGCATGACATGCTCAAAGGAAACATGTTCTTAAGAAATTGTAGCATTTCTGCCGAAAAATAAAGAAAAAAATAAGATAAGAAGTGAAAGGAAAATGTATACAAACTGAAATACAGACAAGAGCACACAAAGGCAGGCAGAACAGAAAAAAATAGATCTGTTGCACAAACAGAAAATATAATGAGACAGGAACAGTGAAAAAGATGTTCAAATTAGATAAAGAAAGCCAGAAAATTGTCAGCCACTAAGAGATGTAAAGAAACAGAAAAGAATCAGGAATTAATTGTCATTCAAACACGAAGATGAAAACAGTGAAACGGAAATGAATCATGAGTTGTTGTTTTTTTTAAACAACAACAACAACTGCACATCAGTGTTGAATATTTGATCACAGAATCAGCACAAGGTGAAGCCATAGCATTAAAATATGATCTATTTCATGGAAATGTCAACTTAAAAAACTAACATGAAAATTACAGTTTAAAATTAAATTAAAAAACCCAATAACATTTACTGGCTAATCGCACCTGTCCATACACAGCAACAACATTTGGATTGGGAACTGTCGCTTGAGCTTCCCTTGTTGGTTCTGCCATGTAAAGTCCAAAGCTGCCCTCAGAGGTCTAACAAGAACACAATACATCAAGACTCCAAAGGGTATAAGAGGTATTGTAAAGCCTCACATACCGTACTTGTTTATAACACATATTTTGTCTTCACCTTTGTATTCAGCCCCCATTTTTCTCCCTCTGCAGGGCAATATTGAAGCTGAAGACATACAGGGGTCAGTGGGCCTTCCCTACTGACTCATGCCTTCATCAAGTGCTGTCATTTGCAGAAGGCAATGGGATTAGAAAGGAAGGTGGGCGTCCATTTTTCTTGTGGTGCTTTCATTTGGGTTTTCAAGATTGGCACACAAGGGTGAGCCATGGCTGGATGAGATGGATTGGGGACAGCTGGGCATCAAGATGGCTTTTTAGATTTGTTTGTATTGTATGCCTATGTCTAAGACAAAACAAAAAAAGGGGTGGGGAGTGGAGCATTGTATTTGTGTGTGGATATAAATAAGTCAGATGCTAGAAGGTCTCTATAGGGCACAAGGTTCAGGGCTAGGTAGGGTGTAGAGATGCCAATCTCTAGGTACTAGCTGGAGCTCTCCCACTATTACAACTGATCTCCAGCCGATAGAGATCAGTTCACCTGGAGAAAATTGACACTTTGGCAATTGGGCTCTATAGCATTGAAGTCCCTCCCCTCCCCAAACCCTGTCCTCCTCAGGCTCCACCCCCAAAATCTCCAAGTATTTTCCAACCCGGAGCTGGCAACCCTAGTAATGTGCTTATTGGGAAATAAGCTATTGAACTCTGTGGGGCCCAAAGCAGTTTACACTGTTCTACTCTCCTCCATGTTATCCCCACAACATTTCTGTGAGGTATGGGTGGAATGAGGAACATCAATGGGATACAGTTAGGGCTGTGCACATTGGTAAACTCGAACCAAAAATAAACCCGAAATTAACTGTTTCTGCAATAATCGGGTTTATTTTTGTCCAAATACCAAAACCTAGGAATCTGCCCCAAGCTAAATAAGCGATTCCCGAAAAGTTTTGGCTATTTGCATTTTAACAGAAGCACAGGTCTGTGCCTTCTCCCATTTTTCTAACTTTGACTGGTTTTGTTAGGACCCTATAGTTGGGGCCCTTTTGAAGTAGGGGTTGTGTCAACAGAGCCAACTTGGTCTGACCAGATTTCCAGGTACATCACCCATCAGAAGACTAATCTGCAGAGCAGAAGGTTATGGTAAAGAAGGGGCTCACCCAGTCCTACAGAAGTCACACTGATACTGGTATGGGTATTTGGCTTATTTTGGTTTACCTGGGGGGAAAATGGGGCCAATAAACAAAAACTCAAAATTTACCAGAAAAAAAAGTTTGCACACCCCTAAATACAGTTATTTTTGCATATAAGCTCTATGGACAGGTTAGGAAGGGATGTGTTCAGGGAGGTGTTGCTTTGTACTTCAAAGAAGGTATTGAGTAAAAAAACAACTATAATATTGGAGGAATCAACACCCTGACATAATCATTATGGGTGGAGATACTGGGCCCTAAGAGTTATTTCAAAGTGGAGGTGCGCTGTCACTCACCTGATCAAACCCTTGTGGCTTATCTCAGGATGGAGAAGGAAATAAGGGAGGTAACTAAAGCAGACAATGTTGCAATACTGGGTGACTTCAACTGCACTCACATTGACAGAGTAAACATGTGCTCAAATCATGCTTTAGAAATTAGGTTCCTAGACATCATATATGACCATACACTGGAACAGTTGGTCACAGAGCCAACCAGAGGTCTTGGATTTGGTTCTGAGTGGGGCTTGAAACTTGGTGCAAGGTGTAAATGTAATTGCACTAACTGGAAACAGTGACCATAATGCCTTTAAGTTCAGCATTCATGTCAATGGAAAGTTACTCCTACAGTCCAACACAGTTAAATTTGATTTCGAAAGCAGGAACTTAACAAAAATGATGGAAATAGTTATAAGGAAACTAAAAGGGAGACTCAAGAGAGATAAATCCCTAGAGGATACTTAGAAGTCACTTAAAACAACATTTACAGATACTCAGAATGCATTACCAAGGTTAGGAAAAGTGCTGTAAAATCTAAAAGAATGCCTGTGTGGTTAACAACCAAAGTCTGGGAAACCGTAAAAGGCAGAAAGGTTTCCTTTAAAAAGTGGAAGGTCTTCCCCAATGAAGTGAACAGATGGGAGCACAGGGTCTGGCAAAATAAGTGTCAGATAATAATTAAGCATGAAAAAATGAAGTTTGATGTGATGCTTACTAACAAAAAATAATAATAAGTGTTTCTTTGAAACTGGCCAGGGAGGCAATTGGGCCTTTGGATGACCAAGGAATAAAATGATTGCTTAAGGAAGATGGGGAGATAGCAGAGACGCTCAATGAATTCTTTGCATCTGTGTTCACTGTGGAAAATATAGGGTATATACTCAGGTCACAGAAATTATTTTCAGGAAGGGAGTCTGCAGAACTAAGTTGAATAGAGGTAACAAGAAATGAAGTTCTTGACCTACTGGGGAAATGAAAAAAACAATAAATATCCAGGTCCTGATGGTATACTGCCAAGGGTTCTTAGAGAATTTATATATGAAATTGTTGACCTGCTAACCAGTATATTTAACTTGTCACTAAAATCAGCCACTGTACAGGTGGACTGGAAAGTAGCAAATGTTACATCAGTTTGCAGAGGGAAACCAGGAAATTACAGGCCGGTTAACCTAACATTTGTTCCAGGCAATTTAGTAGAAACTGTAATCAAAGGTAGAATTATTAGACTTATGAAGGAACAATACTTACTGAGGGAAAATCAGTGTGACTTCTGCAAAGGGAAGTCCTGCTTAAACAACCTTTTGCAGTTCTTTGAGAAAGTGAACAAAACATGTAGATAATGGTGACCTGGTAGACATTACATACATGGACTTTCACAAGGCTTTTGATACAATTTCTCACCAAAGGCTCTTGAGCAATTTTAGCAGTCATGGGATAAGAGTAGGTCCTTTTGTGGATTAAAAATTGGCTAAACAAAAGGATGCAGAGAGGAGGAAAAAATGGACAGTTCTCTCAGTGGAGGGAAGTAAGCAGTGGGGTCATGCAAGGCTCAGTTGTTGCCATATGCGCTGCCTGACCTCCCATCCTGGTCATGGCAACCCCACCAGAGACTCGCTAAACTGTTTAAAGCGCCAACAGCCTGCCACTCTGGGCTAGCGCTCTGCTACATTGCCAGGCTGTCCAGGACAAGAGACCGGGTCACCCTCAGAACCAGCAAAAAGGAAGCCAGGATCCTGACTGTCTCCTGATCCAAAGGGAAGCCATAACGCCTAAGCGAGAACGTCACGTCGCTCTCTCTTGCATCCCCCCCTGCAGTATCCTGTGGGAAAAACATCCGCCGCTATCTACATTAAAGACTGTTTTGCCGCATCCCTGGAGTGTAAAGATTTACAGCTTCCTGACATGAGAAGATGGGGTCGAGCCATCCCGGAGATGTGCAAATCATTGGTGCCAGCTTAGTTTACAAATTGTCACTTTGCCTGATCTATGGATCCAAAGTCTTTGATCCCTATTGTTTTAGATAGGATCCATCTGGGAAGTCTCAACCTTCCCCCCTCCCAGAGAAGGGTATATTTTGCCCTCCCCGACAGAGCAGTTGAGCTTCTTGTCCTTCTTTGCTAAATCTTTTGCCGTGTGTGTTGAGTTTTGCTGAACTCCACACACACCCCTCCTTTAAGGTGACTTGGCTGGCTCAAGGCTCCGAAACATCCCTCGCCTATCCCCTGCTATATTTCATTTTTGCATCTTTATGCCATGGATTTTGGACATCTTCACTCTTAGATCGGTAACGTATCACCTAATCAACAACCTCCTCAAATGTCTCTAGCCTTACCTCCTTTTATTCTTAGTTCCTTGTATGTATGTATTTGCAACACTGAATGAATGAATATACATAAATACTTTTAATCTGGAAATCCTTGGTCTGTCGTTATTCTGAGAGCTATCGAAAACAACCCTGGTATACACTGGGTGATTCCGCTATATAAATAAATTAGTGCCACTGCTCATGCTAATTTCCCCAATCAAAGAGCAGTTTTGGTAACACAGTACAGGAGCAGGTGCTATTTACATTCTTCATACATTATCTGCAACTGGGGGTGAGCAGTGTGGTGACCAAGTTTGCAGATGACACAATTCAGGATGCTGAAAATCAAGGCCTACTGTGAAGAGCTTCAGGAGGATCTCTACAAGCTGCAAGAATGGGCAACAATATGGCAAATGAAGTTCAGTGTCGATAAGTGTAAAGTAATACACACTGGTAAAAAAAATCCAACTTCAGGTATATGCTAATAGGATCTGAACTTGCTGAGACTGACAGGAAAAGAGACCTTGGGGTCGTAGTGGATTTATTATTGTTGTTGCTGTTATTAGCCCTTGAGTCACATCTGACTTATGACAACCCCTGGTGGGGTTTTCAAGGCAAGATTTCTTCAGAGGTGGTCTGCCATTGCCTGCCTCCGTGTCACGACCCTGGCATTCCTTGGAGGACACCCATCCAGTACTTGCCAAGGATGACCCTACTTCGCTTCTGAGGTCTGATGAGATCAGGCTAGCCTGGGCTATCCAGGTCAGGGCTCATAGTGGATAGCTCAATGAAAATGTCAACCCAGTGTGCCACAGCAGTGAAAAAGGCAAACTATGTGCTGGAGATTATTAGAAAAAGGACTGAAAATAAAACTGCCAATATTATAATGTCCCTGTGTAGATCTATCCTGCTTCCTCATTTGGAATACTGTGTGCAGTTCTGGTCACCATACCTAAAAAAGGACATTGCAGACCTGGAAAAGGTACAGAAGAGGGTAACCAAGATGATCAAGAGACTGAAGCACCTCTTCTATGAGGAAATGCTGAAAATTCTGAGATTCTCCAGTTTCAAAAAAAAGACAGCTTGGGGGCGTCCAGTGAAGATGATGGGCAATAGATTCAGGACAGACAACAGGAAAGGATTCTTACAAAACAAGTGATTAAAATGTAGAATTCACTGCCAGAGGATATAGTGATGGCCACAGGCAAACATTAATTTAAAAGGGGATTAGATAGCTTCATGGAGGATAAGTCTAATGGTCGCTACTAGGCATGGTGACTAAAGGGAACCTTTGCTTTCAGAGACAGTAAGGAGGAAACATCAGGGGAAGGCTTTGGCCTCTATGCTCTGTCATTGGCCCTCCAGAGGAACTGGTTGGCCACTGTGTGAGACAGGATGGTGAGCTGGATGGATCACTGGTCTGAGCCAGCAGGGCACTTCTTATGTTCATATGGGGTAGGTTAGGCTGAGTGTGTGAGACTGGCCCAAGGTCACTCTGCAAGTTTTCATATCAGAGTGGGGATTCGAACCTGGGTCTTTCAGATTATAGTCCACTACACCATGCTGGCTCTCTAAATTAGTTCCTAAAAGCAAAATCTGTCAGACTTAATTTGATTTGTTGTTTGTGCAGTTACCCTAAGGCAGAAGGATGACAGATATATTCATTCACAGAGTTAAACAAATGGTTTATTTTCTGTATAGAGTTCTTTGAATATATGAACAAGTACCTCTCATAATGTGCATATTCCCACAAAAGCTTGATGTAACTCACATTGAGCAGTATCAACGAAAGGCAAAGAAATGTGGAGATGAAATAAAATGTTAAAGACAAAAAGTCCAAATGAACTTGGCTTCCTGTCCTAAAAAACCTCCAGACTAACAAAGACTATAGTCAACAATAGCCATGCAGATTAGCTTTGGACTTCACACATTAACAGATCACTTCAGGATACAATGGTTCCATATTAACATACCACACTGTCATTAGCACATTATCTTGATACTTACAGGACAATGACTAGCACATTACTTTTGCAGGACAATGACTCAGCTCAAACCCAACCCCTTTCTGACTATATCTTCCTACACACTTGACATTGAGAGACACTGTCCTTCAGTGTTACTACTCTGAAGATGCCTGCCACAGTTGCTGGCGAAACGTCAGGAAAGAAAATTCCAAGACCACGGTTACACAGCCCAGATAACCTACAAGAACCAACCTAAATTGTGTTACATTTGGTCTATGAACTATGTATATTCCACATTTGAATTTGAATTTAAACCAAACTTCCCCACAGAATTTAAATATATGACAATACAAACAGTCAACTTGCTATTATGAATCAAAGTACTCCATTCACACTGTTTTAACAATGCTAAAGAACCCCTTTAAAGTAGAAGTGCTATTGCCTCATAATGAATGGCTTTAAATGCTGAAAACGAGCACATCCCCCACCTAATTTATCAAAAGTGATGCTGGCATCATTCTAAATCATGTGTGCAGGAGCATTCAAAGGAACAATATGTTCTGCTTCATTTCTCAGAGCCATGTATATGCTAGAATCATTGTCCCTGTAATTTATGGCAGTGCTGTGTACACAATAAGCAGACTTCAAGCAAAGGCAGACCCCGGTGTCATGAAGTATACATTCATTCTTTTCAGAAACAGCATCTGCTTTATCTAATTCCTTAGAGATTCTATTTGGAAGAGCACAGAATTGCAACAGTGGGCTTAATGTGTGGGAAGGAAATGGAGGGAGAGAAAAGGTAAATCATTGAGTAAGTAAAGCATATATTTGAAGAAGCTGGAACAATGAATGCTATCACATTTCTTCCCAACTAGAAATTATCCAGATCACAGGATTACTACAGGGAATCAAACGTTTCTAGACTAGAAGTGGACCCTTACTGAATTCTGTTGAATTGTAATGATGTGCTAATGCCATGAGCCCGAAGGCACTCCTGAAAACCTGGAGTCCATCTAGGATTGCCAGTGGGAGTCTGGGGAGGCAGAGACATGGGTCAGGAGTCTGGGGGTGGCTTGGGGACATGGTGGCGCTGTTGGTACAGCAGCCATATGTCACTTACAGGGAAAACCCAGAAGTGATGTCATTCCCTTCTGGGAATTGCAGGTAAATCTATGGTAAAACCACAGAGCTTCTGGCAATTCCTAGAGAGGCATGACATCACTTCTGGGTTTCCCCCAGAAATGATGTCATGCCATTGCGCCAATTGCAACTTTTAAAATTTATTTTTCTCCCACCTGCCAACAAAGAAGCAGGGGGGAGGGGGCTTGCTGGTGGGGTCTTCCAGTGCAGTATGAAACCTGGCAACCCTAAATCAGGCCTAGTGATATTTAATGTAGACAAGGTTGACTTTTGTCAGAATGGTTTTAAGTACCACTTTAATCATGTTCACCCAAATAACTGCTTCAGTTTAATAAACCATACTATATTTTTAACATAGAGGGAGGGAGACTTTTCTGTTAAGCAATTTTCGCCTGTGGAATAAACAGTAAAGAATCATGTCACCACTACCCAGCACCCCTTCCCACCCACCCCCACCACCCATAATGCATTTTTGATGTATCTGTCTGTTGGAATGCTACCAAAAATGGCATTCCTGTATCAAAGTCTTTCCCAGCCCTTCAGAATATGTAAGGTCTTTTATGCTGTACTGTGACATCACAACACATAGATTCTCCTTGCCCCTCCCCCTCCACATCATTGCCTGCACCTGGAGACACTACGCTTGGGTTTATCAAACCCAGAAATTTTCAAAAAATCGGGGAAACCTGGATTTTCCAAAAAATTTCGGGTTTGATAAACCCGATCCCAAAAAATACTGAAACCCCCGAACCTGTCAGATCCACCCCATCAGTCTTCTTCAGGGTCCTGAGAAACCTGGTGGAGTGGATCCAGAAAAGCAGTGTATGGTGGATTGCAGTCAGATCCACCCCACTGGGGTTCTCAGGACCCTGGAGAAGCCCAGCAGGGTGCATGTGACAGATTCCACAGAGCCCATCTGAAGTGAGAATTGGAGGGCAGGATATTTCCTATTCTCATTTGGGGCTCCATCGACTCCACGGAGCAGCAATAGGACTGGATGGTCCCTGGATGCTGATTTGTCCAGCTGTGTGGGATACCTTTCAGCTTGTGCAATTAGAGGGTGTGGACAGGATTCTGGGAAGTTTGAGACGCAGAAAAGAGAAGCCAAAATGATCAGGGGACTAGAGCAACTGCCCTATGAGGAGCGGTTAAAACGCTTGGGGCTGTTTAGCTTGGAAAGAGTGCAGTTAAGGGGAGACATGATAGAGGTCTATAAAATTATGCATGGTATGGAGAGAGAGGACAGTGGAAGTTTTTCTCCCTCTCTCATAGCACTAGAACTCGAGTCATCTGCTGAATCTGGAGGGTGAGAGATTCAAAAGTGATAAAAGGAAGTATTTCTTCACACAATGCATAGTTAAATTGTGAACTCCCTGCCCCAGGATGTGGTGATGGTTGCCAACTAGGAAGGCTTTCAGAGGGGAGTGGCCATGTTCATGGCTACTAGTAAAAATGGATACTAGTCATGATGTGTACCTATTCTCTCCAGGATCAGAGGAGCATACCTATTATATTAAATGTTGTGGAACACAGGCTGGATAATGCTGCTGCAGTCTTGTTTGTGGGCTTCATAGAGGCACTTGGTTGGCCACTGTGTGAACAGACTGCTGGACTTGATGGGCCTTGGTCTGATCCAGCATGGGTTTTCTTATGTTCTTATGAGACTTACCACCTGTTTGTACAACCATTGCCCTTCCTGGCTGCTTTGACTAGTGGACAAAAATAAGCCTCCAAGGATATTAAGAGTTCTAATCTATGATCTCTGCTTAATGAAACTTTTGATTGCCCTACCCATCTTCCAACGTGGTTTTGAAGGACACTGATAATCAACTCTCTTTTCTCTGCATATCCTTGTACAAATCACACAGAATCTGGCTATCTACATCCTTTTTGTTTTTGCTTTTGAGAACTGATGGTAAATTGTACTAGAATTTGCAATTTGTCACTTGAAAACTGTCTGACAAAGTTTTCTCAGGTAGTATAATCAATGATAGTACAACTCCTGATAAGACCAACATTACATTATTTATAAGTTTAAAGGAAGAATTTAATATGATTTAACAGTTACAGCAAGGGAGATAAGATCACAATCTAGTATGTTTTGCACTGGAATCTTAACAGGGTGATTAAACAACACACAGGCACAATCTATCTCCAGCAAAGTTTAGAAATCTAATATTTTATAAAAATCATAATAACCTATCAAACTCTCTCACACACCCTCAATTACCTTTCCTGATCTTTTCATCTAACTTATTTTCCTCTTTATGGTCACAAACTTACACATTCATTTTCTTGTGGCTATGGAATAGGACTGTCCAGGAACAGCCTCGGAAGCAGCGATGGAGGTTGTCACATCTGAGGCCTTCCTGGCCTCTAGGCTTGCAGCGGCTCCAGATGGCAAGACCCATGTCCCCATCCCAGCTGGAGGAGGAGAAGAACCCTGAGTGTGGTGCCCAAACGTACAAGGACCTATCATTTCCAAGTAAGCAATGCCCAATACTGTGCAGTGTCAGATAGTTGAAAGAAGCACTAGGAGAGGAAATGGACATGGGTCATTGTATTGGAAACCCACAGCCAAGCAATGTATGGTTTCATTTTTCTTAAATAGTGTTGCACTTTCTCAATGCACTTTCAACCAGTTTCCTAGAAGGTCTCAACTACTCTAGGTTATTGAGGACCTCTGTCCCAGGTAAAAAAAGCAAGCAGACCTCCCAGGTAAATTCAAAGGTATTATAAATCCAATAGACACATTATTGTTCTGATTATAGAAGATGTATTTATTCTAAGAAATCAGAGCTTATACGGCACTTAAACATAGAAGGGGAAAAGAAGGTCTCAAACGGCTACAAGCCATTGTTGTATCTGGAAGACCGAAATAAGAAGAAGTCAAAGTCCATTTTTAAAGCTATGGTATAACTTTGCTTAGGATGGCACTGTAGCAACGCAAGAAAATCCATTGGCCGGAAATTATCTCCAGCTAGAACTGGAAATCTGAATATCTCTGGGAAAGATCATGTTATAATAGGAAAGCTCTTCACTAGTTGCAGGTACATTTTTTATTGGAAGGAAATTAAACCAATCACAATCTTATCTCACATGGCTATGGGGCGGCATGTCGTGGAAAAACCAACCAAGGATGAGTAAGTGTCATGTGTAGAGTAAAGACACTTCTTTCAAGGAAGATTAATCCTAATGTCTAGGATTAATAGAATGAATATTTCAAACTTCTCAAATGCGTAGGAGTCCCAGGAAAGAAATGCAGACTGTCAGAATCCATAATAAGAATGCTGGTCACCAGAAAATGTGCAACAAGTCCCCGTTTGTTTGCGCCAGTCAGTAGAAAACAAAGAGAATCAAGAATATAAATACACACTCTAACAAACTGATTAAAATAGGATTATTAATCTTAGGGGGAAATGGAGGCTAGTAAAGTTAATTTGGTTGTGTTTAAAATCCATCTAATGCTCATCACAGTCCTGATGAGCAACATTTGAAAAATGACTTGCATGGAGGGAATGCATACGATTCTGAAGCAATAACAATTTCAAGTTGAGTACTAGAAAAGGCACTATCCCTGCAACAGAAGTAAAGCATAGATGATGACATCTATATCCCCAAACAACCAGTTGCATAAACCCATGTAGCACTGTGAAAACAACTAGGATATGATACCAAATACTATTAATGCTATTTACAAGCAACAGGTTGGCATGCTTTAAGAGCCATGCCACAATGGGCTATTAGTATATCCAATGAAAACAGGATAAAGTCTAGTGATCCCATTGTCACTGTAAACCTAGAGAAACTAGATTTTGGTCTCAGTGAGGCCTAACTCGTAGGTTATCCCAGTAGCATGGATGTTAGGGTTGCCAGGTCCCTCTTCACCACCGGCGGGAGATTTTTGGGTCAGACCCTGAGGAGGGTGGGGTTTGGGGAGGGGAGGGACTTCAATACCATAGAGTTCAATTGCCAAAGGGGCCATTTTTCTCCAGGTGATCTGATCTCTATCAGCTAGAGATCAGTTGTATTAACAGGAGATCTCCTGCTACTACCTGGCAGTTGGCAACCCTAATGGATGTATCAGTGGCACATTCTGCAGTTAGCCATTCATGTGAAATAGCATCCATCTTGTTCAAGTTGAATTTAACATTTAAGTGAATCAATTTTCAATTCAGTTCAATTTTTTTTTGGGGGGCGGGGGGTAAACTGAATCTAACCAGCATGAACCATGAACCACACATGAACAGACCAGCAAACACAAAGACCAATTCCCTGTTGCCAACCATATCTCCAGGATAACACATTAATCAGGCCTCACACTGGTTTAAATCCATGTAAACGCTAATGGATACTTGATAATTACTCTGTGTGTGCACCAAGCTGATTATGAACTGGCCCTGTATTATACCTAAATATGTTCAAGAGAGTTTTGTCAAGCAGTTACTTGGGAGACACATTTTTGCTGGTAAATGAAAAAAAAAAGCCATCTCTTTTTGAGAAGTGTCTTTAGGTAATCTACAGTGAAAGGTAAAGGTAAAATATGAAGGAAAATAAGCTGAATAAGAAAGAGCAATAAAGAGATTCTGTAAATCTGTTCAGCATCATGGAAGACAATCTGCATAAAATATGGATCTAAGCCTATCTTGTAATTGTTAAGAAGTATTTGTCTGTCATTATAAGGATTTGTGGGGGGGGGGGGCTTTATTACAGCAAATTGTATATTTTCTGTTGTTTATATATTTATTTGCAAAACAATATAATTTCCAGATTCAATGCAAATGAAATTCCTCTAAACACCGAGTTGAAATGTCTCTGTTACATTTGAAAGATTAATGGTTTGAAATAGATGCCCAGAATCTATGAATTTTAAAGGTGTTCATTATTGTACAAAACCATATCAACATTAAAATTAAAATCTTTGTGCCTCAAGAAAAAAAAAGTGGAAAAAAATATTTTGTAAAGCTCATTGCTCCGACACTCTCAAAATGGAAATATGAGACTACAATATATGGGTAAAATTAGAATGGTATTAATTAAATGGTTGATCTGCATCATCAAAGCATTCACTTAACTATTAAGTGCAACATCTAACTAAGGCAGCACTCTGACTGCTAACATTTGGGCAATACCATCCTGGCTTCAAACCTAGCCAATGTTAGCACTATCCTTTATCCTAGCCTGCACATTAACTGTGTACAGAGGTGCCAAGCTCATCTCCCTCCCACAATGTGTCATTCATGCATAGGGTCGCCAGGTCCAGATTGGGAAATACCTGGACATTTTGGGGGTGGAGTTTGAAGAAGATGGGGTTTGGGGAGGGGAGGGACCTCAGTGGAGTATAATGCCATTGAGTCCACCTTCCAAAGTGGCCCTTTTCTCCAGGTGAACTGAGCTCTGTTGTCTGGAGATTAATTGTAATAGCCACCACAGGGAGGTTGGCATCCCTATTCATGCAACTAAGGGTTTGTTGGTCTTATTCCCTCCCCAACCCACCATTCAAGTGAATGACAGGCTGTTTTAGGAATAGCCCTTCGTTGTTATATGACGCAAATGCTTGCTACTTTACTAGGGCTGCCAACTTCCAGGTAGAAGCAGGAGATCCAATTGCCAAAGCAGCCACTTTCTCCAGGGGAACTGATCTCCAACTGATAGAGATCAGTTCCCCTGGAGAAAGTGGCTGCTTTGGCAATTGGACTCTATGGCATTGAAGTCCCTCCCCTCCCCAAACCCTGCCCTCCTCAGGCTCCACCTCAAAAACCTCCCACCGGTGGCAAAGAGGGACCTGTAAACCCTATACTTTACCCTACGTCTCTTCTTCGTAACATACACAGTTTCTACCATTCCTAGTTATGGCCTAGTCCAAGGGTCCCCAAGATAGTGCTCATGGGTGCCATTGCACCCACTGACATCTTTTCTGGTGCCCGAGTGTTTTTAGGAAGTGGCTTGGACCAGATGGCATTTATCAAGCAGGGCTTCTTATTGGCCGCAGAAGATCTGATTGGCTGTACCAATTTTTTTTATTTGCTTCAGCAGCAGCTTCTATTACGACACAAGCATCTTCACTGCATGAAGCTGTGTGTATGCAAGAAGCTGTGTGTATGCAAGAAAATACTTTTGACAATAGGTTCACTTGAAAAGGCGTCCTGTTAAACAGAGTTTCTGCCTCAAATGCTGAAGAGTTACTACTGAAGTTACGCATGACCTCACTCCCTGTGATTTTGTCAGGGCTCTGCTGCCTCTGCCTCTTCTCTTGTGGATGCCATTTTGTGGCTGGCTCCACCTTCTGTGGCAGCTATTTTGTAGTTGCACCCACCCCCCTGTGTAAGAATTCCAAAGGTGCCGGCAGGCTAAAAAGTGTTGGGTTCCCTGGCCTAGCCAGTCAAACACCAGGCCTATTTAAAACACTGCACCCTGGAAGCAACATGAAGAAAGAAAAACAGAGATTCCCTTTCAGAGAAAATTCAGAGATTCCAAAAAACAAACAAACCCCTACTTGTACTCTAACAGCAACCAGCTAATCCTATATTGATCTAATCTGGAGTGTGGGTCAACAGTGTAAGGCAAATGCCTACACAGGAAAGGTGGGGCCTGTTTATAAACTGTTTTTTGAAGGCCAATTGGCTGGGCAGCTCAGACAGTGATGCCTCATGTCACCCGTGAATTAGAGGGGCTGGCACAATGACTTCAACGTCTCAAGCAGAATGAATTTCTTTTTTAAAGCCGTATGTTGAAAATGAATTTCTTTTTTTAAAGCTGTGTGTTGAAAGCAACACTTGTTTTTACATGCAGAACATTTGCAGTGAAATCATCTGCTTGGGATTTTACGGCAAGATTTTTAGGAGAACAAAACTGTTGTCCTAAGATATATCACCAAACAATCTTTTGTTTAACTCATTATGAAAATGCCCAAGTTTGACTTTATGATACTCAAACTAACCGTATTTTAATGGTTGAATTCTACTTGCTGGTAAATTATGAATTTGTTGAAAATAACTATTAAATGAGTTCTTTTAAACCATATCATGAGTATTTTCAGGAATCTAACTCTGGCTGTTCTCAGCATTTTCTCAAGGAAGAATGGGTGCCTCAAAATTCCACCATCTTTAAAACTTGGAACAATTAATCAAGCTGGTTGTTTAATTTGCAAAACTCTTGTTTATTTTGCCACATGTATTCCACACCTTTCCTTAATAGGTTTTTTACTGCTCACAGGCCTCCCAAACACATAGGGTTGCCAACCTCCAGGTACTAGCTGGAGGTCTCCTGCTATTACAACTGATCTCCAGCTGATAGGGATCAGTTCACCTGGAGAAAATGGCTGCTTTGGCAATTGGGTTCTATGGCACTGAAGTCCCTCTCTTCCCCAAACCAGCCCTCCTCTGGCTTCACCCCAAAAACCTCCTGTCGATGGTGAAGAAGGACCATTTGAATCTTTCAGGGTTATGTTAGTGAAGAGCAATCAGATGTTTAGTAATGATGACACAACCCAATGAATACTCAATTTTGGAAACATTTTTAGTGCATGAAATCTCAAACAGAATTATTTCTGGCATTTGAAAGTGAGCTAAAATGCTGAGGCAAGAGTAAGTGTAGGATGGGGAGGGGTGGTCACAGCTAAGTGGTAGAGCATCTGCCTGGCGTGCAGAAGGTCCCAGGTTCAATCGCTGGCATCTCAGTTGAAAGGACCAGGTAGTAGATGACATGAAAGGCCTCTACAGGAGAGAGATATGAGGTAAATCATATTGAAGGGAAAGCACATAGCAAGTGCCTTGATAGAAGACCCAACGCTATCTTGTCTTTCTGAGGATTGTTCTCTCCCATATTGAACAATCCCCATTTTATTAGGCATCAGACAATAAATACCAAAGTTAATAAATAACAAGACAATGAGGTATTCTCTTCTTACAACAGAGTTTCCAGGAATGTATTCATCAGGTAAAGGGATTAGCTTTGGCTAGCACTAATTATAGACAGCAGAGTTTAGGCAAACATTCCATCTAGTAAATAAGGGGATTCGCTAATGATGTACAGCACCACGGAGGTCTACGTGACAAGGTCCGAAAAGTGGACTTTGGCCGGGATCCTTGAAGAGGTGAGGTGCAGAAGATGGTTGTAAGCAATGTATTAGTGCCAAGGGCCTTCCCAGCTGACACACAAAATACCCACAAGAATCGCTACATCATATGTTGTTGTTCTTCATAGCATGTTAAAAAAAGAAATGGTAAGAAGTGGACTTTCTAATGTAGCTGAAAATATTCCTGAGAAACAATAAACAGCTACCATTCAGCCATAAATTCACTGAACTGCTAAGTCTCTCTTGTATTTTTTTTAATAAAAAACTGCAGTTCATTATTTTACTTTGGTGCATTCATTCCCATAATTCATTATGAGAAATGTTTTTATGAACTATGGAAGTATGCAAATGCATAGATGAATAGCCATAATGGAACTGACACTTTAGTTCACTCACACTAAAGGCCAGCAAAATTTATGGGGGGAGTGGTCTCTGTATTCATATATAAATGACCCCCCACAAGCAGGCTTATGGATGATCTGCACCTTCTGCTTGTTTTGTACATTTATTAATTAAATAAGCACATACTATCAGTAGCAAAGCCAATATCACCTGGGTAATATTGATTGCTTCCCCCCCCCCCCCCGGGCACTACTTTCTCACATTTTTTAAAATTAAACAAAATGCCACCTTTTTAGTACGGAGAACTTTCTGGACAAAATTTTGCCCCTTTCCCATCATTCATGGCTTAGCCCACCCATACAGAGTGATTCATAATTGGTCATTCATGTAACAGTCAGAGAAAAATAGACTTCAAAGAATACTTGCTTCTTTGGTTCTTGTAATTGATCAGGCCCCAAGTGCTTGTGGGTGCATGTCACCTCTGATTTTTTTCACTATTTATTTATTTCATTTACAACCTGCCTTAATCACTCAAGGCAGATGACACAATTAAGATGATAAAATGAGAACAGTATAAAACATACAACCAACAGTAACTAAAACTGGATTACAAAATTAAAGAACAATGCACTAAAAATGGTATAACATAGAAACAATGCAACACAGCTGCATTTCAAAACTACAGAACAATGAAATAAAATAGTGCAATTTATTCAAGAACAGAGTCGTAAAAACTGCTTAAAGTTTTTTGGCCCTTCACTATAATTTTATTTCCTATTGTAAATATTTCTTTCCAAATAATGCTGTTTTGCACATTCTACAGAAGGCGCAGATCTGTTTAAAGTGCCCTCCGCCCGGCTTCAGGGAAGTCCTGTGAAGGCGCATGGGGGGCTCTTTAAACAGATCTGTGCCTTCCAGCTGGAAGGCGCAGATCTGTTTAAAGCGCCTTGCTGGAAGGCAAGAGTCCCTGGATCCTAAGTGGGGAGTTTAAAGAGTCCCGGGAAAGTGGGCGGTGGGTCTTTAAAGGCAGGAAAGGGCAGGTTCGGGAACGCCAAACCTGCCGAATATATTTGGTGATCGCCCGAATTTGCTGAATTCGGGATGTCGTTTTCCCGCCTTTTTTCAGTTTGGTTCCATCCGAACTGAAAACCCCCGAATTGCGGAAAATTCGACTGTTTTTTCGGTTTGGATGAACCGAATCGACAGCCCTAGTCTCCACCACTCCACCACTCCACTTAACCACTACACCATGCTGGCTCCCATGTTTGACAGTTGAACTTACTGTATTCAAAGGTGTCAGTCAGACATGAGCTGACTGGGCAGCCTGTTAGCTTCATGCCAAAGTGCCCTGAATGCCTGCCTAACAGGTTTGCTTTGGGTTTTGCAAAACATTGTATGTGTAACAGCCCTGTTTATTTGACCTGAATGGCAACCATTAGTATCACTAGGGTCTACTTAGATGAAAATGAAAGGGTAAGATTTTATTAAAGCAAAGCCTTAATTTATGGCAGATTGATATTATTTGTGAATGATTTGTCTACTTTCCAGTTGTCTGGTGAGTGGAACAACTACATAGCAAATTTGCGGGAGGGGGTAAGATCTCAACATGTGCAAACAATTATGCTGTACCGCACGGTTAGAAAAGAATACAATGAAGCAGCCTACTGAACAGCCATGACTGGGTCTGTGAAATGTTTATCAAACCATTCATCAAAAAATCAGCTCCCTGTTTGCAGCTGGTGAATAATTCAAGATGGTGTGTGTTTGAGCATCCTGAGTTAGAGTGTGGTATGGACATGCCGTCTGCACATAAGGTGATACACAGGAAGGCTCAGCTTCTTTACCTTGGAGGCGTGCCAAAGTTGGAGTGTCGGGATTTTGAGAAGTACTACATCGAGGCACTTTCCTGAGGGGGGGCAAACCTCCTTAGGAGCCGTCGTGACCCTCCCACCAGCGCAAGTGCCCATTTATCCTGGGATAAGGGGCACTTACACAGGCACAGAGGACATTTACGCTGGCACTAGGGTTGCCAGGTGCCTGGTGGTGGCGGGCAGCCCTCCGGAAATTTGCCCCTTTGCCCGCCGACCAGCTGTCGGTAAGCGGGCAAACTTGCACGCGCTTACACGCCACTGCAGGTCACTTCCTGTTTACAACCAAAGTCCCGCCTCATGAGGGGCCTTATGCTTAAGGCCTCTCGCGAGGTGGGACTTCCGGTTGTAAACTGGAAGTGATGCGCACACGCGTTGGCACATCCACACGTTGCCGCGCGATCCCGAGATGGGCCTTAAAAGTCTCCTGCTGGAGGAGAGGTAGTACCTGGCAACCCTAGCTGCCACATGGGCAATGCAGAGCTGCACCGGCCTCCCCCACCAGAGCCACCACTCCAGGAACTAAATACCAGAAGAGGCAGCATATGCAGGCGTAGGGGAAGCGGTCCCTGGGCATTCCCGGGGCAGAGCTGCTTTAGGCAGCTTCCTACCCCCTTTCAGCTCAGGAACACCCCTCAGTCCGGCAGCGTGGCTACACTACCTTTTTTGGTAGCACAGCTCTGCTAAAGTCAACAGGGCTTTTTTGCCCTTTTTCGATTTCACAATTTTTTAAAATAGGGTTTTTTCCTCCACGGCGGCTAGGAAGCGTCTTTGACAGCGGTGTGGCTGCACCACTCCCGGCTGCCATGCACCCCTCCCCAGGAATGGGCCACCCATCAACTCTTAGCCTGGATATTCATGTTAGTGAAGTAGGTTGAACAGAGGGAATTAAACATGTTCAGATCAAACAAGGTAGTGTTAAGTGGACAGAACTAGATTCTAATGTTTGCCTACCATGACTAGTGAATCTGGTTCAAACCAATGAAATGAATAAGAGCAGCAATCAGGTAGCACAACTGCTTCTATAAGAACTGCCCAATAGCCATTTGCACGTGTTAATATACAAAATAGATTCTTTGATGATATAACTGTAGTAGGGATCAAGTCATCTCATTCTATGTACAAAGATTTCCCAATGATACTTCAGTAAATCTTTAAGAAGCGTACAAATTTGCAATACTACAACTAATCTGTTGTAGATGTTATATTGTGTGTTAAAGAATGACCACTAAATAATGTCCTTTAAAAAAGCTGTTTGACAGCAATAATTGCTACCATTATATGCTGCTCTCCTCTTGTTTTTAAGGTTATTTTCCACCCATGTTTAAATGTTAATTTTCACGCCAGTTTTCTGTACATATTCTTTAATTAAACTTATACATCACTAAATTAAGTGGATTCACATTTTTTTAAAAAAATAGAACAGAATTGTTAACCTATAACATTAACAAGTAGAACCAAACACAAGTGGAATAACTTAGCAAGAACAAAATTATATATTAATGGCCCTAGCCCTTAGGGCTGTCAATTTGGTTCGTCCCAAACCAAAAAACAGCTGAATTTCCCCTGATTCGGCGGTTTTTAGTTCGGATGGAACCGAACTCAAAAAAGGCGGGAAAACGGGGAGCCAAATTCAGTGAGTTCAGGGTGTTTGGCAAATAAATTTGGCAAATTCGGGGTTCGGCACAGCAGCAAAACCGTCAGTTAGTAAGCAGCATTCTCCTGTGGCCAATCGATGGCCAAGCTGAGTCTTCTTCCCCACCCTTAATGTGCATCTCTGACAATGGGGGTTTGCAATTAGCAGAGCTTGCCGCCCATTCCCAAAGCTCCCAGCCCCGACAAACAGCTGAGCTGCAGGGAGCAAGGGCGGGGTAGGTGCGAAGAAGATGGAACAGAAGACATCCACAGTAAGACCCATTTTGGGGGCTTTTCTCTATAATTTTTCTCCTGTGTGTGTGGGGGGGGGAAGCAGAGTCTGTGTGTGTGGGGGGGAGGGAGCAGTTTCTGTGTGTGGGGGAAGCCAAAGGGGGCTTTCACCTGTTCTGCGGGGGGGTGCCCCCTGAGTCTCTCTCTCCCTGGTTTGAGGGGGGGGGCTTCAGTTGTGTGTCCTCAGGTTTTCCCTCATTCATAAGATCGGTTAGGTCTATTTTGATGCTTGCTCAAAACTGGTTTTCAAATTGTGACTTAAAGAATGCATTTTCCTGGTCCTGAGTCCGATGCAAAAGGGGAAATTCCACCCCTCCTGCTCCTTATGCATAGCTAGCTGCCTCTGTCCCTTTCCATGGTTTGCAAACTCCCAGGTGTCAGGTGTTGCTTTGCATGGTTGCAAACGTGTTGCTTTGCATGGTCTGCATGGCTGCAAATGTGTTGCTTTGAATGGTTTGCATGGCTGCAAATGTGTTGCTTTGCATGGTTTGCATGGCTGCAAATGTGTTGCTTAATGTGCTCGCCGCCCACTGCTTCGGGAGTGGGAGGCAAGCACATTAAGGAGGGGGACCCCTTTCGGGGTTCATATCTCAGCCCCCCTGACCCAATCTTTACGAAACTTGGGGGTTCTTGCAAGAAGGGTCCCCTCAAGCTATGCTGAAAGGTTTGGACCTCTACCCCCAAAAATGCCCCCCGGAGCCGCAGAAAGGCGCGATTGTATTTTTAATGGCTTTATTCGGCCAAATTTTCCCCCGAACTCCGGATCTCATGCCGAATTGCACGGACCCGAAGCGGGGGAGTTCGGACTTCGGCATTTCCCGAATAAAAACAGGCCGAATTTTGCCGAATCAAAATTTTACTGAATTTTTTTTCAACAGCCCTACTAGCCCTTGATTAGCCAGGCATATAAAGTAAAACAACAACAACAACAAAGGTTTACAGTCTGTTGTTGGAAAGAAATATATTCTTGCATGGACCAAATGGGCCTTTTTAAAAAGAAGATTAAGCAGCTCATGCAAAATAATAATAATAATAATAATAATAATAATAATAATAATAATAATAATAATAATAATAGCTTTTCCCACCCACCTCAAATTTCTGGATAAGACTCAGAGTTATGTTCTTCCTGCAGTGTATAGAGCGTGACAGATTAATCTCATCTTCTAGCACTGGTTTGCTTGATAATTATTTGTCTGCCCACACAACCAGTCCAAATGTCACACTGGGTATATTCACATGGGGAAATGTGTGAACTAGACATTCACAGATACAGCATCCCCACTACATGATTTTGACAGCTGACAACAAGTGCTTCTATGAGCATATGAATCACAGCAGAACATCAGTTTCTAGTTGATATAACGCATTTATGCATGCAAAGATGTGATCAAGACTGGTCAGGACTTTCATGGATAAGAAGGAATATGTAAATTGACTAACAAATGAGAGTAATATGTTAAAGTTAATCCACTAATCACATTCTGTTTTGAATAACAGCAGTAAAACTTTTTAGCGTTCTACACATAACTATAGAGAGCTGTGTAAAATAGCTTTTCCCGCTGAACTGAATTTGTATCAGATTTTATGGTCTAGGAGGAGGCTCCATTCACTACTATCAATAAAGCTGTCCATAGTCATTATCCACAGGTGCTGGTAACTAAGTGCTGTTGAATAATACACATACAGCTTAGCTATCTTGTCAAGACTGGGCTTCTTAAAAGTGCTTCTTAAAAGTGGTAATGAAAACCTTGAACCAAATTCAAGCTGGGCCTGTTACTTTGGATGACTTTGGAGACTCAAGTTCTAAATCCTCACTCAGCAATAAAGTTCACTGGGTGACCTAAGCTATCCGATAAGGTTGTTTTGAGGGTAAAAGATAGACAGAGCCACATGTGTTGCTCTGAGATCCTAGAGGAAGGGTGAATAAAAAATGGAATCCATAGATGAAGGTTTCTGTAAATCGGTTTATGTGAATCAAACTGCTTAATTCACAAAGCCTTGTACCAGGCTGTTAGCATGGTCCCTGGCCTGGGCACCCTCTTCACCCCCCCCCCCCCGGTGGCGAAACAGGGGGCACAATTGGAGTTGGGGTGACTGGCAACTTCTCTGCGGTACTACTGGCCTTGCATTCATGGCACCTGTTGCCTTGTAGGATTGTAGCAGTGGATGGAATAGACACGGTTGAAGGGCAACCAGGTAAATGTCATTTGGATGGCCATGGCCTGCACCCTGGAAGGCAGCTCTCCTTGTAAACAGATCCCCCCTCCATGGGGGGACCACACACCCATATAGGGTCCCACAGGCACAGTGGTAGGAGTGGTAGGAGCGGTAGGAGCGGTAGCCACTGTGCTGTTTATCATCATTGCACATGTCTCTGTTTTGACATCTGTGCAGGGGATGACTCAGCAGGGAGGAGGCCAGGGGGGATGACTTTCACAGGGAAGTATGGGCTGGCTGCTGTGACCAGCATGGATCCTGCTTCACTGCCCTGGAGCTGACCTCCCCCCTGTTCCAGCCCAGCTCCTGCAGCATCCCAACTCAGGCAGCCATCTGTCTGGAAAGTCCACCCAACTCACAGGCATACTGTGATAAGGAGGACTTGCTCCATCTCTCCATGGCTTCCCAGGGTAGCTTGCAAAGGAATGGACTGTACTGGATAGAGAGAATCCCTGTCATTGGGATCTCCTTATTTTCCCTTGCTGTTGTTCAAGCTTGGAATTATTCACAACTGTGTCCCTGTTTGTTGTTGAGTGTACAGGGCTTGCTCCCTGCCCCCTCCCACAAGGAGTACGATCCATGCCATTCTCCACCCCAACTCCTCCCCCCTCAGTAATTTCCCCATGGGGCTTCCCAAAATGACCTCTCTTTCACATGTCCAAAGGGGTGAGCTCTGACTCGGGGGCGGGGGGCACTGGACCTTTGTTTTGCTTAGCTGAAGAATGTAACAAAGGTCCAGGAACATCTTACAGACTAACAGCATGCACTGCAATATAAGCTTCCATGGGTCACTGCTTACCTCTTCAGAAGTGTTGCAGATATCTGCAACAGACTGATGGGGCCACCCCTCTGCAGTCCCCATCTCCTTCCCACTCACACACTCTGCTGCCTGCTGGGTGCCGCTTGCATGGGAAGCAGCCTGGGAGGTGGTCCATGGGGGGGGGGAATTATGTTCTGGCAAGGGGGGCAGATCTCTGGGTGTTACACTCCCCAAAGGCACTCCTGGCATCTGATTTGAGGGGGGTGAGGGCCTCAAGGTTGGAGGGGGAGCTGATGGTAGTGACGGGACTGCTGAGTGCAGCATGGAGGGGACATGAAGGAGCAAAGAAGCCAAAATTATGGGTGGCTGGGGCAGCCCATTGGCTGGGCTGTCCCATCCTCCCTTTTGTGGTCTGTGGAGGGGACATCAGCTGTGCACCACTGCAATGCCTCTGGCCTCTCCCCATGTGGACATTGAACTAGAAGCCTTGAGCACCCTATCCCAGAACCTTTCCAATGGGCCATGCCTGTCTGTGCAACAGATCCTATATGGCTGGTGGTGACACTGGGGCCACAGTGGACTGCCTAATGGCTGATGACATTTATCCTTTGCATATGCCTGCTTGCTTGGCCCAGTGGTTAGGGCACTGGTATTACGTATATGTGTGTGTGTGGGGGGGTGAGGTTGATCCCAGACTCTGCTTTGTGTTTTGCTGCCAATTGGACAATTGCCAGGAGAATGGGTGCATTTTGTGTTTTGCCTGCCATCCCCGTCCCCTCACAGCTCAGACTTACCAGACAGGTGGCTCCCTTCCCCAGTAGGCTATGGGGCAACATGAAAGGCTTTGCTTAAGGCATCGTTGTGCATTCCCCTCTTGGTGCCCCGATGTCTGATACCCTGCCTGGCAAATGGCAAGTTGGCTATGGGCTGGGGCTCAAGCGCTCATCTCTGGGATGCCCTGGGGTGTGCTGGCTCCAGGGTTTCTGCTGTGCCTGTCATGTCAGAGCCAGCATGGTGTAGTGGTTAAGAGCGGTAGTTTGGAGTGGTGGACTCTGACCTGGAGAACCGGGTTTGATTCCCCACTCCTCCACATGAGCAGCGGAGGCTAATCTGGTGAACTGGATTTGTTTCCCCACTCCTACACACGAAGCCAGCTGGGTGACCTTGGGCTAGCCACAGTTCTATTAAGAGCTTTCTCAGTCCCACCTACCTCACAGGATGTCTGTTGTGGGGAGGGGAAAGGAAGGTGATTGTAAGCTGGTTTGAGTCTCTCTTAAGTGGTAGAGAAAGTTGGCGTATAAAAACCAACTCTTCTTCTTCTTGAGGTTGCACCACCACTGGGTCTTTCTTCCCTGTCCTCTGAAAAGCTATGGGGGGAGCATTGAGGGGCTGCAGTTACATAGGCTTCACCTGTGTATGTCACTCAGGAAGATGTTATCAGGTGCTGCTGCCTGATTGGAGAGTGTAGCTGTGGTAGTTAGGGTCTCCAGAGAGCTTGCTCTGCAATCTGAGCCTTATGGAGCAGGAGGGGGAGTGTTTCCCTCCCTGTGGAATGCCCATAGGAAATGAATCAGCAGCACTGCAGTGGCACATGTAGCAGGCTTCTGCTGCAGCGGCCCTCAGGATTGGGCTGCCCATGTTATACTTCACAATGTGACTGTGTTGTAGTGTAGTGCTGAGATCAAGACTCTGAACTAGGAACCAGGAAGTCTCTGGCTCTCATGTGGCGTCCGCCATGAACTGACTAGACAGCCACTTTATCTCATTCAGTCTCTCATCTAGCAGCAACTGTCTGGGGATAATGATAATGACCTACCATTGTTGTAAGGATTACAAGAAGATAATGTATCTGAACCACTTAAAATAGTCTGAAGTTCTATATAAAAGCTCACTATTGTCATGCAGATTTTATTCTGCCTGTGTAGATTATTCACTGGCACATTTATATTTCCCCCCTTTCTCTTTTAATTGTTTCTTTTTCCTGATAATTAAGATAAATTAGCAGAAGAATATTGAAATGGAAGCTGAATCACACAAATTAACTATCTGAACATCCTTTAAACCCTTTAAACAGTGTATCAGTGATCAGCATAGTAAAAATTGACTTATCTCTTGAAGAATATAAATGTAGTGGAAAATGCAAGCTTTCTGACTTTCAGTTTTTATAGATTGGCTTTCCACATTACTGGTGGGCAGCAGAACAGTGTCTTGAAGCTAAATATTGTTCCACACACCTAGGAAACAGGCAGAGACAGCTTATATTTATACAGAGGCTAGCAAATTCAGGCCATCATTATAATTTTTCTAGATCATTTGCAAAAATTCACAATTGTCAACAAGATTGATAAGAGAATCATTGAGCAAACAAGAAAAAAGCATATTCATTAGGTTATTTGGATAAATTTGTAATCCAGAATGACAAAAATCAAAGTACCGAGGTAGGGTTACCAGCTCTGGGTTGGGAAATACCTGGAGATTTTGCGGGTGGAGTCTGGGGAGGTTTGGGGAGGGGGGATTTCATTGGAGTATAATGCCATAGAATCCACCCTCCAAAGCAGCCATTTTCTCCAGGGGAACTGATCTTGGTTGTCTGGAAATCAATTCACAGTGGGTAGCCGTGTTAGTCTGTTTGCAGTAGTCAAAAAGGGCAAGAGTCCAGTAGCACCTTAAAGACTAACAAAAATATTTTCTGGTAGGGTATGAGCTTTCGTGAGCTCACGAAAGCTCATACCCTACCAGAAAATATTTTTGTTAGTCTTTAAGGTGCTACTGGACTCTTGCCCTTTTTGACTACTGGAAATCAATTGTACTAGTGGGAGATCTCTAGGTGCCACCTGGAGATTAGCAACCCTATATCAAGAGATCTGAATGAACATGTGCTGGGACACAGGAAAGCTTCAGGGCTAATATGAATCCAGCTCACAGCTGATTGGGGAACATCTGGGAATGGATATCCCATCCCTACCCCCCCCCCCCCCAGAAAAACTGCCACATAGTGAAGCTAGAGATAAGAAATTACTGGCTTCTGATCTCCTCACTGCAAAACAGAAAGGAGACAGAGATCAATTCTCTCCTTTTTCTCTGTAGTCCAAGCTGACAGCTTGAGATGGAGGGAAGAGAAGGGGAATCAGCTCGGCTTCTGATCACCCCCCAGTTTGCTACATCTCAGCAAGTCTGGAATGCAGCAAAGTTTCCAGGGTGGGAGATCAGAAGAACCCAACTTCTAGCTGTTCTTCACAAGCCAGTGTGCTGTGGTGGTTAAGAGAGGTGATTTGGAGTGGTGGACTCTGATCTGGAGAACCAGGCTTGATTCCCCACTCCTCCACATGAACTGGATTTGTTTCCCCACTTCTACACACAAAGCCAGCTGGGTGACCTTGGGCAATTTACAGCTCTGTTAGAGCTAACTAAGCCCCACCTACCTCATAGGGTATCTGTTGTAGGGAGGGGAAGGGAAGGTGATTGTAAGCCGGTTTGTGTCCCTTAAGTGGTAGTCGGCATATAAAAACCAACTCTTCTTCTTCTTCAAGCTCGAGGTTGGGTCCTGATTACTACCATCCCAAGAGGAAAAAAAAAATCTTTGCTGCACAGAAAGCAAATTTTCTCCAGCAGGTCGACTTGCTCTCCTCGTACGTTTGCACATTTTGCAGATTCTCGCTAAAACAGCATCTGGAAAACACAGGCAAAATGTGTGGAAACACGCGGAGAGAGTGAGGTGACATCTGATGGTCAGGAAAGGCATGCATAATCAAAATGAAGCACTGGAGCAATCGGTGGGGTGACCACCAGGGAAACAGCCCTGCATAAATGGCCAAAGTGTTTAAGACTGCAACAAGAGGTTTCACAGAAGTATGACTCAAAGAAGACACGTCTTCATTTCTCCAGCAATTGGCTTTCTACTGCCCACAATAAAAAAGAAAAAAGAACTCACACCAAGAACGAAGTGAATTTGCAGCAGAAGATAATAATATCGGCATGAATCATGCATTCTAGACAGGTGAAAAGCTTTAAACAATCATGCTTGAGAGCAATGGGTCATTAAGTCATGAAATGTCAAAGTACCTTCCACTGGCTACAGAGAGAGAGAGCAAGCCAATCAGGATTCGCCAATATTTGCTCTGTGATTCTTTCCCACAGTCTCAGTCAGAACCATAGGAAGTGAATTATTCTGCTTGCTCCTGTATTTGTGTCTTGTAGCTGAAACTGCTGCACAGCAATGACATACTCACTAATTTTAAAAGAATTATGAAGAATGTAAAAAAAAAAAAAAAAGCCCACAAGGGATTTAAATGGCGAAGGATTTAAAGATATTCAAAAGCAAGGTTTAGGCATCTACTGTCAAACAGCTCAGCCTTCAGACCTCTAATTCATTTGAATGGGTCTTGTGCAGGCATAACAGTTGCACTAGGGAATTTTTTGTCTGGGGGTTGGTTTAATTATATGGCATTAAAGTAGAAACACATGGAGGAAAAGGCACCAGAGGAAAAGGGTAGCTAGCGTTCAGGTTTTATGCAACTCCCACTTAAATAATATTTAAAAATTGTGTCAAATTATCCTGGTGTGTGTGTAAAGTGCCATCAAGTCGCAGCTGAATTATGGCGACCCCTTATGGGGTTTTCATGGCAAGAGACTAACAGAGGTGATTTGCCAGTGCCTTCCTCTGCACAGTGACCCTGGTATTCCTTGGTGGTCTCCCATCCAAATACTAACCAGGGCTGACCCTGCTTAGCTTCTGAGATTGTAGACACCCACTTTTCAAGTGGAAGTCCGCTTTATGCAGCAGTGGCAGTTCTGCTTCCTTGGTGCATCCAGTCTGAGAAAAAAGGCAACAAACTTCTTTATAGATTTCCACTTCCTTCCCACCCACCCCTTTCCAACTCCCTGTATTGCAGGGGGGCAGACAGGATGGACTGGATCTTGACCAGTAAGAATGGGAGAGGGTTGGGCAAGTTGCAGCTTTACAGCACTGCAGATAAGAAAACCCATGGTTTCAAGAGAAGCAGCAAACAAAATATTCTCAAAAGCCATGCCAATGTGGTCATGTTAGGGTTGCCAGGTCCCTCTCCACCACTGGCGGGAGGTTTTTGGGGCAGAGCCTGAGGAGGGAAGGGTTTGGGGGAGGGAAGGGACTTCGATGCCATAGAGTCCAATTGCCAAAGCTGCCATTTTCTCCAGGTAAACTGATCTCTATCAGCTGTAGATCACTTGTAAAAGCAGGGGATCTTCAGCTAGTACCTGGAGGTTGGTAACCCTAGATCATGTGCATGGTCAGTTCTTGAACAAAAAACCCTCCACTGGTTGTGGTGGGGTTGCCAACCTCCAGGTGGTAACAACCCAAAAAACAACTTAACAACACTGTTAATAGTACTGGCATGAAGAAAACAGTGCATGCAATAGTAGCAAAAACATATATTCAAAGTGCATTACATGGAACAATACAACAACGCGCTAATACAACAATTATCACAATGACTATCAAATGTACAATATATACAAAGCTATTCACAATGTGAATGCAATCTTGCTTGGAGCTCAATGGCTCTTTTCCAACGGAACAAAGTCCAATAACAAGCTTCCGAAAATCAACGTCTGCTGGAACACCTCTTGCTGCTCCAAATAAGGTGACAGAGGGAACGCTATCCCGGATATTTATAGCGGTTTCACCAATTGTTTGGCTTCGTCAGCCTGGAATGTCATTGTTATAAGTTACCATGCCGTCTTATCATGAAGTTATAAAGTTATGAAGTATTCTGGTAAAAGGTAAGTTTCTATAGCAAGTCATTCTTACCTCAGCAATAAGGTTTTAGCCCACAAGATGGTACTCTTTCAGGGAGATTATTTAGGTTGATTTTCACAGTTCCTCAACTCGTTTAATTTTTTATTTTATCTTTTTATTTTTGTTTTCTTATTAGTTCCCAAAGGAATGGGCTGCTAATGTTTAAGGGTAAGTTCCCGGCGTTAACCACATATACTTCCCGACTTCAATCACGTGTTCGCTGATACACTCACTGGTTGAGTTCTTAAAGGGGACAGGATCTATTTTGAAAAAAACTTATAGAAAGCAGGACAAATCACTTTCATTATTTAATTCATTAGGGATAAGAGTATTGAAGAGATGAATGAACTTCATTTCGTGTTGAAGAAGGATTTTTTGCATATCTTTAGTATTATGAGGGTGTTCTCTGTACTTCCATAATACAAAGAATCTTAGATCATTCTCCGCTTTGGCAATTGGATTCTATGGCATTGAAGTCCTTCCCCTCTCCAAACCCCGCCTTCCTCACTCTTCCCCTAAAATCTCCAGGTATTTCCTAACCTGGAGCTGGCAACCCTAGGTTGCGGGCCCAGGGCAGGGTGGTGGTTTAAATAATTAGCAGATGGCCCCTATTGCCATAGTGTGACACAGTGCTCAGAATTAGATGTGTGGGTCTGGGTCACCTAACTCTAAGAGCTATGGAATACTCACTCAGAGGGAGGAGTGTCACAATCTGATCTGAACTTGCTGGTTTCTAGTTCACATCTGAATTATTTTTGCTTTCTTTTGCATTCCCATATTACAGCTTCGATTTAAAAAAAAATTGTAGATGATGGCCAACTGCATTGGCTATAAACAGTTTAAAGCAGATTAACAATACTTTAGTGTAGCCATGTTGGTAATGTATCGAAATAGACAATGACATTCACGGTCTACAACAATATCCATTCTCAGGACAAGCTCCGATGCCTCACTATCAGGCACAAGCTGTGGGTTGAGTACTATTACTGGCAAACTCAATTACCATATTTTCGCTAAATGCTGGGAGTATTGATTGGTGGAAATCGCAATATGGCAGATCTCCATCTCTTCTGTCCCCCATGGAGATTTTATTGTAGTAGCCCCACTGATTAAAGCGGCCACAGTAATAAGTTGAATTTAATTATGGCTTCAAAATCACTGCCATTTATTAACTTGCTAAGTACTTGGAGATCAAAGGAAATTTTGTCTAATTGGGAAGAGCATGCTATCATTTGTAAAGCAGCACTCCCCACTGAGCTCAACAGGAAGTTCTGCTTGCAAAGTGACGGCATGATATAGTGACATATTGATACTAGATAATGTTTTCATTAAGCAAATGAAAGTCTTCAGCCTGCCCAACTTATACTGCAAGGAGATTTACATAAGAAATTATACTGCAGGATGTTCCAGGTGGCCAATATGTGCAGTGATTCTGGGTTTAAAAAAACTTAAATTACTGATATAAACTTTCCCCTGTATAAATATTCTTTACCTGAATTTGCTTGCTGCTAGAAAACTCCTTTACCATTCTCCCCCGAAAAATGAAATGCTGAGTAAATGCATAGTAAGTGGAGCTCCCTCAGCATCAGAAGAGTTTATTTAGTTATTTGTTTATTTACATAATTTATAATCCAGTTTTCCCACTGGGACTCAAGGTAAATTACACATCAAACTCCAAGTCAATATAATCAACAGGATAGGACATCCAATAGACAGTGCAATAGGACTTGGATGGTAGGAATCGGGAACCAACCAGAAATATCAACACAACTTAAGCAAAACATAAGTATCAATCTCTGTTTATATTTAAATTGTAGACTTGGGAAATTAGCCCATCCTTGCTAATGTGTGACGCTATCCCACCTTGTGCAAGCAAAATCCTTCTTTTGCCACCGATAAGCTAAGCTCTGATTTGATAATGTGTAAAGAAAGCCAGCTATTATGATGGTGTTATTTTTATTATTATTTAAATTGGATCAATTTGTAATTTAAAGCAATCACAATCAAACAGCAATATGAAATAATATTCAACAGTAAAATAATTCCTTTTAAGGGACTGTCCCTCCCTATCCTCCTACATCCCCTCTCTCCTTGTTGCCCCTTTCAAATCTGCTTCTCTCCTGTCTGCCCTTCCCATAATCCTTGAACTATTTATCACATATCTTCCTTAATGTTGACCTCCATCTCCACAGGCCTCCATTTCTCATATCAATATGCTCAGTCTCTTTCCAAATCCTTCATGAGTCCTCAAAAGTTATTACAATGATAGTTCTCTTTCAAACAGTCCCCACTTGCATTCCCAGCTTTCCCCAGGAGATGAAAGAAAGACAGACAGACAGACAGACTTGCCTGGACTGGTACAAGCATAGCGGTTATTGTATAAAGCCAGGGAGATAAATTGTTGTCTGTGGTACTACCAAAGCTTAACCTAAACCTGGTTAACCCAAATCTCAGTCTTTTTATTTCATTTGGCACTTTACCAATCTAATTTGGCCTTTTACCTAAGTACACCGCAGAATGGCCAGTGATAAAATAAATGAGTAGTGCCTATCTTAAGGTTAGGCACTACTGGAACTGTTGTATAATGGAACAGATGAGGTCACTTTTATAAGGAAATAGGATTGAAGTGTATTGTGATGCTTTTTGTATGTATCGCCTTGCTTTTATCGCACTGCCTTCTCCTTTTGTAACCCACTTTCTGCATCATGGGATGTATGCCTCAGAGAGGTTTTCCTATTGCATATTTTCTTGGATGTCTTATGCTGTCTGATCAAATGTATATATGTTACATATTATAATCCTCCTTGAGTCTTGGCAAGAAAGGCAGGTTATAAATACATGTAAATAAAAATAAAAGGTACTTCTGTCAGAAGAGCAAACCTTTCCATCCTTTCTCCTCTTGCTGTACATCAATACCCTGCCTTTGAGTCCACTTGGGGAAACACACATGATAGAAATAAAATATATATGTATTTTTTTTCTTGTGTGAAACACTGTTGTGGTAAGCAAGGTGCTGAGCAGATGAGAAATCCAAAGACCAGTACATCTTTCTCTTCCCTATGATCATCAGTCATCAGTATCCATCTCACACACTGTATCTTATTTTCCTGTCTTTGTTATGTGAGCAGCAGAAAATTGATCATGGGACTACAGGATGCCATAGGCTGCTGAGTAAATAATCACACTTGCTGAAGTAAGGCATTTCATAGAGGGTGGTTGGATAATCACAATTTAAAGTTTTGTGTTTGTGTGTGTGTGTGTGTGCGCTTGCTTGCTTGCTTCTTGCACATTTTCTCTAAATAGTACTTTGGTGTAGATTGCTTTTTACAAACTGCACTGAAGGCTGTTCTCTGAGAATAATATTTAATTCTAAAAATAGCCATTGCATAAAATAGAAAGAGGAGAAAACTCAGTTCATGCGGGAACGCACTCACAAACTTATGGGTATGTGGAAATGGACAGAATGTGCATGTACTAATTCATATTACTTATCAGTAGCTCAGCTTTTTTATTTATGTGCACCGAATGTGCCAGCTTCTCTCTAACCCTTTTCAAGATGGGTTAGGCGGATGAATGTTGGCAGATTTAAAGTTTATATAAGTTTTAATACGGAACATTAAAAGCTGTGGCATTTTTAATTGAGAGGGACGCACATACACGCATCATTTCTGAATAATTATTTCTTTAAAGTGATTTAAATATAGGTCAAATAGTGGAAGAAGTATTAACAAATTTACATACAACACAAATCTCACAGTGGGAACTGTCTTTCTTGCTGTGAGATATGAGTTGTATGTAAATCGGCTGAAGGTCTTACTATGGGGGTTACTGCATTATGTATTCCCAGCGATGTATTAAGAGTTTGAAAATGTTATAAAAAACATCGCTTTGAAAGGGTTTTTGGATGCCATGGCTAAAAAATGGTTGGAAGACGTCTTCACAGCTAAAGGGTCCAAACAAAGTGCAAACAGTATTTTTATAACAGTTTCAAACTCTTAATACATCAGTGGGAATGCATAATGCGGTAACCCCCTATGTTAACTTAAACAGCAAAAAAAATCGACTGACTTTCAATTTTCCCTTATTCAAGCTTCACTTTCATTTCAGCAAGCTAACAATGGCTGTTCAGTATGCTTTTCAAGGTGTTTTGGCTCAGTTATGCCAGGTACAATTTTTGGTTCTTATATTTGGCAGTGGTGCCAATAGCAAGTCCATGGGGCAATTTGGGGAAATGGACATGGCACACAGTGGCACACAGGCAGGGTTGCCAGCTCTGGGTTTGGGAAATACCTAAAGATTTGGAGGGTGAAGCATGAGGAGGGTGGGGTTTGGGGAGGGGAGGGACTTCAATGGGGTATAATGCCATAGAGTCAACCCTCCTGACCCCAAAGTGGTGATTAGCATTAAGGGGCCACAACAACACAACCCTTGCTGCCCTCCCTTTCATAATCTGCCTAAGTTCACAGAATCAGCATTGCTGTCAGATGGCCATCTAGCCTCTGCTTAAAAATCTCCAAAGAAGGAGAGCCCGTCACATCCCGAGGAAGCCTGTTCCACTGAGGAACCGCTCTGTCAGAAAGTTCTTCCTAATGTTTAGCTGAAAACTTGATTTAATTTCAGCCCGTTGGTCTTGGTTCGAGCTTCTGGCACAACAGAAAACAACTCCGCACCATCCTCTATAATATGATGGCCCTTCAAATACTTGAAGATGGTTATCATATCACTGTGAGCTCCAGGCTTGGGAGTGCAGCTGGCTCCAAGGTTAAGTTGCTCAGAAGTTTGTTATGACTGCTTGCACTCCGTTTGTGTGATAACTGTAATCTGTCATGGGAACCAGGCTCGGCCTGGTATCCAACTGTGCCTTTGTGATGTATATGTTCCAACCTGCCCGCTTCCCTCCCATTAGAGTCCTCGTACCTTTTCCTGTAAGTTGCTGCGATACACCTTATGCTTCCCAAATAAACTGCTTCTTAGATGACTCTGTCTGGACGTCTGGTGATTGGGATTCAACAGGTGAACTCAGACCTTACAATCACCTCTCAGTCGTCTCCTCTCAAGGCTAAACAGATCAAGCTCCTTCAGCCTTTCCTCATAGGACTTGGTCTACAGACCCTCACCATCTTCGTTGCTCTCCTTTGGACAGGCTTCAGTTTGCCTACATCCTTCTTACATTGGATCAGGGGAGGCTAAAGCCACTTTGACTCAAATGCTGCGGTCACTGGAAGAAAAGGGCACATATGGGTCTGGGAGGCGCCAAACTGCCACTAAATGTCTGATGCAAAGGCCTGTGTAATGTAGGAAGTGGCTGTTAGACATCAGGGTCTATTGCATATGTGCACAAGATTAAGCAGGGATTTCAAGCAAATGGGTATGAATCTGTTTCATCCAAAAATATTTTCTGCCTCTTTCTTTCACCTTTCCTCAATTTCCCTATTTCCCTCCTTCCAGCACTAAAGATTTTTGAAATAAAATCCATAAATAACGTGGAAGCAAGGAGGGTTTTTTTGTTTTAAATGTTGATCTTGATACTTTTTTGATAAATTAAGTACCTGAGGCTAAAGAAAGCCCCCTCATCCTGCCCCTGCACACACACACACACATGCACCGTTCATGCAGCTCTGACTGAATTCTTAGTAGGCTAAGGGTAGTTGCTACCCCAAAGCCAAAGCATCTAATTTACACACTGAACATCAAGCCTCTTGTGGGAAATTTCAGAGAGGAAAATTAATCCAATGTGTCAAAAATTATTCCAGTTTCTCCACCTCTTTGAGACCTCATCTAGTTAGTGTATCAAAATATATAATTTTTAAGCAACACCAACCATGTTGCCAAAGTATGTCTCCAAAGCAAAGGTGTACATGTATATGTGACTGGGCCATGTAAGAAAGTAAATAAATGAATAAAACGCAGAGAGCAAGAGAGCAGCCTGGGGAAAGTTCTGTTCTAGGTTTGGGAGGTTGGGCAGACAGCCAGACAAGCAAAAAAAAAAAGAAGGGAAGTTGTTGCTTTAAAGCCAGGATACTTTGTGCTCAGTAAAATGCCTCCTACTGCCCTGTGGTGTACCAAGCAGTTACTGGTGTGCCTTGGTAATACAAATGTGCCTTTTACTGGATTTTTGAGAATCCTACCATTTATATGCTAAGTGTACTGTCCTGGACAATCAATACGTGTGAATGTGTGTGTTCCTTGTCTTGATCTACTATAGCTGATTATAGATCCCTGTGGTTATCACAATGTGCCACACTGTAAATACGTCCTAGTTCAAAATATCCCACCAGTACAGTTGCTAAGGTTGGGATATTCATGCATATTTGGGAGTGGAGTCTAGGGAGGGCAAGGCTTAGCAAGGAGAGGGACTTCAATGGGGTATTTTCCCCGGGATAACTGATTTCTGGAGTATGGAGATCAGTTGTGATTCTTGGAGATCTCCAGGCACCACCTGGAGGTTGGCAAACAGCCACCAGGGAGCATGGGGTGCTGGCATGGAAATATTCCATGTGATGAGGAAGTAGAACATGTCTACCGATGCGTCACATTAATTCAGCACTGGGGATGCATCGACACATAGGGAATAAGACTATTTTGTTTTGAAACGACTACTGCTGAAAGTTAAAAGTGAAAGTGCCAACGCAGGACTACAGCTGAATATCAAGAAAACAAAAGTAATGACTACAGGAGAATTACACAACTTTAAGGTTGACAATGAGGAAATTGAAATTGTTCAAGACTGTCTATTCCTTGGCTCCACCATCAACCAAAAGGGAGACAGCAGCCAAGAAATCAGAAGGAGATTGAGACTGGGAAGGGCAACCATGAAGGAGCTAGAAAAAGATTTTGAAGTGTAAGGATGTGTCACTGGCCACCAAGACTAGATTAATTCATGCCATTGTAATCCCTATTACTCTGTATGGGTGTGAAAGCTGGACAGTGAAGAAGGCTGATAGGAAGAAAATAGATGCCTTTGAAATGTGGTGTTGGAGGAGAGTGTTACGGATTCCGTGGACTGCCAAAAAAACAAATCAGTGGGTTATAGATCAAACCAAGCCTGAACTGACCCTAGAAGCTAAAATGACTAAACTGAGGCTATCGTATTTTGGTCACATCATGAGACGACAAGAGTCACTGGAAAAGACAGTCATGCTAGGAAAAGTTGAGGGCAGCAGGAAAAGAGGAAGACCCAACAAGAGATGGATTGACTCAATAAAGGAAGCCACAGCCCTCAATTTGCAAGACCTGAGCAAGGCTGTCAAAGATAGGACATTTTGGAGGACTTTCATTCATAGGGTCTCCATGAGTCGGAAGGGACTTGACGGCACTTAACACACACACACACACACACATTTTGTTCCCACATGCTATATAAAGGAGAATATTTAAGATGAGCAACACAGGGTACAAACAGGCAGATCCTGAAAAAAATATTGAAAAATTCAATTTCCTACCATTTTAGGTCTGTGGACAGCAGGTCTATCACAGCTGCCCAGAAAACGTGATGTACAGGGATAGAGAATAAGTGTGTACTTAACTGAAAATCCAGCCATCCTACGTAAAAGCACTTGAGTAAAAGGAAGCTATGATACTGCATTAAAACACATTGAAGCATGGAAGAAGAGCTGTAGCCTTCCTCAGCTACTCTTCTGTTTCCCATTTTTGTTCCCCTTACTATTTCCTTCCTTCTTTTTTGGAGAAAAAATGTTCATTTGGACTTTTTTTCTTGTTGAAATCATGGTCATTCCCTTTAGGTATTTGTACTACCTTTGGTGGCTGTTTGCAATTTGTTTCAGAGTGGCTGGGAAATAATGCTGTGCATACATTTTGAGAGTTTTGAAAGAATTTTACTAGCTGCCAGTTTGTAACTGGACACAATTCAAAATGTCAGTTCTTACCATTAAAGCCCTAAATGATTGGTGATTAGAGGATTTCGATAACTATGTCCACATGAACCTAAGCAGTTATTGAGATTACCATCAGAAGACCTGGTCTATATGGTATCTTCAGTGGCTACGGGCTTTTTTCTATTGTGCTATCTCGATTGAGGAAGTAAAGGGATGCATGGCTAAAAAATAACTAGAGAAAATCTGAACTAAATTCCCTTAAAAAGGTACCTAGGGTTGGATCCAGACTAACAGCCCATTCCTGAGCTGTGCGGGTAAAAGTTGTTTGGAGACGTGCAAAGGCCTGTGCCAGCATCTGCACCACGTGCACCAGCACCCGGGCCACTTGCGCTGCCACAACTGGCATGGACACCGCGTTGGGTGCAGATGGCTGCCTTTCTGCGCTGCACAGCTGCACAGCTGCACAGCTCTGGGATGCCAGCTTGGCTTCCTGCCTGCATCTTGACGGCACACCTCCGTATGCAGTTGTCCTTGGGGGTGTTCCCGGGGGGTTCTGGGGATGGAACCACCTTTAGGCAGCTTCTAACCCCCCTTTCAGACCAAGAATGGCCCCTTTGCCCTTACTTGCATTTACGCCACCTTTTTTGGTGGCATAGCCCCGTGGAATACTATTTCACTGTACCATTGCCACTTCCCCCCCTCAACAGCATCAACAAAACCCTGAATAGTTTGTGAAGCACACTGTGGGAGAGAACACTCCTTGGCCTCTTGGTTCATGTGCAGATAAAGATGAGCAAAGTCTGCAAAAATTGGCTAACCGACTTGGGAGCCAGGGTAAAAGGTAAAGGTAGTCCCTTGTGCAAGCACTGGGTTGTTACTGACCCATGGGGTGACCTCACATCCCGACGTTTACTAGGCAACTAGGTTTACGAGGTGGTTTGCTATTGCCTTCCCGAGTCACGTACACTTTACCCCCAACAAGCTGGGCACCCATTTTACCAACCTCAAAAGGATGGAAGGCTGAGTCAACCTTGAGCCGGTTACCTGAAACTGACTTCTGTCAGGATTGAACTCAGGTCGTGAGCAGAGCTTTTGACTGCAGTGGTGCAGCTTACCACTCTGCGCCATGGGGCTCATGGGAGCCAGGGTGGAGTTGCCCAAATGATGATAGCTCTGGGCTGCCTAGTGCATCCCACCATTAATTACGTTAACAGAGTTATGCCATAGATCAATCCTTTAAATAAATGAAATCAATGCATGGTTGTCCTGTGTCTTTATTTGGGAACAGGGCTGGTCTACAGATTGTCTGTTCCTTTTTTACATTTTTTGCTGCTGCTTTTGAGTCTTGGTTATCTGAGATATATTCACTGCTGTTTTATGGAGTGGTTTCTTGCTTAATTTTATGGTGCTGGGTTTATAACAGCTTGTAACCTGCCTTGAGAACCTCAATGTGAATGCAGTGTAAAAAGAAATGCATGGCATATGAAAAATAAAAAAGAATCTGGAGTTGTTTTCTTCAACAAAAGCCCCCATGCCACATGGCAAATGGTGATTATAAATATTTCAAATAATAATTACATGCCAGAAGCATGCACAATACAGATTAATCGACAAAAGCAACAGGGAACCAAAATCACTGACAAAAATACAACTTGATATAAAAACAAGTAAAACAGAGGGAACATTTCTTTCTCATCCCTAATAATAAACATATTCTACATGATGATGTCAGCCTGTTCCTTGAGACTCTCCAACGTTCATGCAAAAGATGTGAAATGTGTCAAATGATACTTTACAAGCTCTTCCTTGTTTAATGTCTTGACCCCAAACCTGGGTTCCTGCTTTTCCTGCAGTCCCACGGGGACTCTTGCAGTTTTGTAAAAAGTGGGGTCAATGACTAAATGCAAGTAGGGCATCCAAGAGCCTCTTGTGTTTACACATTTGCTTCTGTGGAACCTTTCACATAAAATGATTTTCTGGTGCTGACCAAGAAATTGCTTGGAGGCTGACAAAAGGCAAATGATAAAACCTACAGTAGCCATTATGGAATCCTGTGGAAAAAGAGAACAGCCCAGTCATTAAAAAAAAAAAACTTTTTGGAGAGCTAAGTATTATAATAATGTGACTACAGTAAGTTTTGCTTGGAGTAACTTAAATGGAGTCTACTAGGATAAACACATCTATCTCACTACATAAAGCTGAAATGCTGATCAATCATTCAATAGTAGCAGTGAACAGGGGAATGCGATCAACAGAAGGAATGAATTTTAGTAGTCATTTTATAAATGCTGGACTAGATAATTAAGATTTACAACCATTAGATGTACCATATGATAGATGCTTCTAGTTACTGAATTCTCATTTCCTTTTCCAAACCCCTGTTCAAGGCAGCATGCAGATAGCCAAACAGGGGAAGCACAGAAGATTGGCTTCTCTCACAGCCAATCACGAAGCAGTGTGTAAAGAGGCAGGGATTCAAGTGCTTCCTGCTAAGTCGGAGCTCTTTCTGAGCAAAATAAAGGCTTTTTTAAAACGAGGCTTGGATTTCTCCCCCCCCCTTCTTTCAGATTGCTCTGTTTTTTGTTCTTAAAATGCTTTTTTTATACTGCAGTTGGGTCTTGGGGGAAGGAAATCTTCTCTCAGGGTGAGTACTGCGAAGTCAGCCAATTACAGAGCAGCATTTAAGGGGGTGGGACTTGATTTGAACTTGGGAGACTGCTTTTCTGTATTCATGCCTCCATTAGCACACAGTTTCATCCCTGATCATTCAAGCCAATGCATACAGTTTCCCCCAACCCGGGTTACTTTGATCCTGGCTGAAATGGGGAATAAAGGAGGTTAAAGCGACCATGCATAAATGACCTATGTCTGTTTTAAGATACAGATTGGAGATACAGATTGCATGGGACCAGAAGTGGTCTGTATTTTGGATCTTTCCATATTTTGGAGTTTTTGCATATACATGAGTTATCTTGGGTATGGGACCCAAATTTATGTATGTTTCATATACACTTTATACACATAGCCTGAATGTAATTTTAAACAATATTTTTTTTACTAATTTTGTGTACACTGAACCATCAGAAAGCAAAGATGTCGATCTCATCAGACTCCGGAGAGGCTGTGTGGCATGGATGCTAGTCAGAACCACACTGCCTGGCCTCTTGGAAGTCAGGAAAGGCTGGGCAGCACAGATCTGGCTGCATGCTGGCTTGAAAGGTCCAGTTTTTTGATCAGTCTGGATAAGGGATACTCATCCTGCAGCAGCAGGTCAATAGGTGGTGAGCAGATGGCATCTCCAAAAATCCTGATCATGAGTATATAAATGACATAGGATGCACCAGATGGTAATTGGGCATCTTTGCTTCCAAACAACACTTCTTTAAGTCTGGAAAACCCAACTTTACTCTCCCGCTGAAATTAATGTGATTAACATATGCTTCATTTGACTGGACTCATCCATTGTCTTTCAGCATTAATTTTCCAACTATAAGATAATAGTGAGCTACCTTACAGGGTGGGAGGGAAGATGGCATGGTACAGCCCAATCTTGTTAGATCTCAGAAGCAAAGCAGAAACAGTATTTGGATTGAAGACCACTGTAGGATGCTCTGCAAAGGAAGGGAATGGCAAACTACCTCTGCTTCGCACTCAACCGGAAAGTCCCTGGATGTGGTCTCCATAAGTTAGCTGGGACTTGACAGCACTTTACACGCACACTTTACAAGGTTGTTGCAAGAAAGAACACATAATTATGTAGCAGCTAAGTGAATTAGAAACTTCTTTATAAATTATATATTAAAACATTAGAGATAAGAAAATGTTTACTGTTTCATGTATTTTTTAAAAATTGTTCATATTTTTCTCAGTGGTTTTGAGACTCCACTATCAGCTGCTAGTTTTGTAAATTTCCCTTTTAAGTGTGTAAGAATGTTGGATACTTTTATATGCAGTGTACATAGTATTTGTATAATATATGTATGTAGAATGTATTTGTGCATTAATACACCAGCATTTATAATGCCAAAAAATGTGTACATTTCACAGGAAAAACTTGGTGTGAAGAAACAAAAACAAAAGTCAAAACAAAGAATCACAATTTGAGTCATATAAGTGAAATCAGAATTGAGATTGTGAGCATTGCTTGAGTGAATTTCTTTAGAGTTAGATCTAGGCAGTAAGATTAAATAATGAAGTTTAATGTTCAGAGCTATCTTAAAATTATTGAACATATTTCAAAAGAGATAATGTACCCTAAAAGATATTTAACTTTCAGTTATGGGAGAAAATGTGCAATAACATAACATGGTCTCCCCTTTTTTCTCACCCTTACAAAAATACAGTCCCAATAATTCTCTGAACTTTAGCCTAATTGCATCTTAACAAAGGTCACACCATTACAACTCTTCACCACATTGTTTAGTAAAAATGCACAGAAAACTTGAGCTAAATACATCTCTGTGGGCTAGAACTAACTTCCAGACTCATTCATTCTTTGACCTCTCTACTGCGACCACCTGTAAGGATTCCAATTAGTGTCAACTGTCATGGGAGTTTTTTGTTTTTTTGTTTTGGCTGTTATGTGAACCACTAGGAACTGAACTAATTTTACACATTCGTTTGCTGGAGTTCACTTAAAAGCTATCAAGTGGTGACAATTTTCATTTACTGCTTGTTTGAACTAGATTTGGACCATTGCCCTGTAGATGAAATGGCCTACAGCTAATTAGCAGCCCCAATAGCTGTGTAGTTTGTATAGATTTTGTTTAAATAGGTTGCCAAATGTATGTCACTTAGATGTCCATTATTATGCAGCGGCAGGAGTGACTCCATAGCTAAGGTATGTCATATTCTCTAGAATGGAATTCTACGCCTATACAATTATGACTTTCCCCCTATTCCTAGAGGAGTTGGTATAGGAAATATCTTAGGTAAACTACCCACATGTCAGAGAAATTGGGTTAAAAATGGCACTGTTAGAGCAGATGTTGTTTCTGGGTGTTTCCCACTTCTTGTTGTTCAACACAAAGACAGATGAAATTTATTTCTCTGAAGGTGTAGAAATGTTCAGAAAATTCAAGCATGATGCCAAAGTAAAAATATGTTTTATGTACTTGGTTAGGATATTTTCCAGTATCTATTTTATTTAGCAGAGCATGATGCAGGACTGACACTTAGAAATCCTAGAAATTACTCTGTAGTTAAGATGTATCACATTCCCAGTTGAACCAGAATATTCTTTTTTCCCTTATGTAACTGATGCGGTTATTGCAGCATTATTAGTGGCAGAACAGAGAGGCTGGGCATGCTGTAATGTCTGTAAGGAGATACCCTCCCGTTTACCTCCTATAGTGAATTGATTATAGAGATCGATTATTTGGTAGCATTTCCCAACAGCCAGGAGTTCAGCCTGGCCCAGGAGGGGAGCAACAGAACCAGAAGAATAGGAAAGGCCTGCACAGTTTGTTGTCTCAAAGGCCTGCTTTGAATAATTGCAGATGTGTGTTGGTGATCGACGTCATAATTAGCGCTTCCCTCCGAACAGAAAAGTTGTTAAATGTCAGTTCAGAATTATCCGTTTCAATGGGGAATTCTTGTTGTTAGAATATATGGCTTAGATCTCCCAGAGTTCTTCTGCAGGCAGAAGGCTATCCACTCACGGAGCACACTTTCTTGTCTTTTCCCTCCCGTGGAAGCTTGAAATACCCCCTATCCTGTTCTTGGGGGTCTCCTTCCCCATGGAACAGGATGGGGGAGTGTTCAGGCTACCACGGGTGGGAAGAGGTGAGAAAGTTGTGCTCCATGAGTAGCTGTTCTACTGTTTGTAGAAAAACTCTGGGGGATCTAAACCTATAATTTTAAAGTGTAACGTTAAAGGAAGAGTTCAGGACATAGCTATTAGTGTTATGTATTAGTGCCGCATATAAGCAGTTCAGCCTGGTCCCGGACATGGAGCAGTGTCCAGAAGCATCCTGCAGGTGGCAACCAATCTGTAACCCAGGGAACAAGTTGGCCCCCTTCAGGATTAAACAGTGGTTTTGAAAGTTTTGTTGTCTGAGGCACAAGAGAACAAGCGACTTAATTTACGAGACTGCAAATAAGAATCAACTAAGAAGCATGACAATAAAAAGAGTTTTGGCTGCTGAGGTGAGAGACAGAGTAGGGAAATCCGAGCTACAAAATTCCCTGGGGCTAACTTGCTCTACTCTGCCTATATGAGGAAGAAGGCTGATGGGAGACATGTATTCAGGGATATAGTTTCAAAGACAACTACTGTTTGATGTGACATATAAATGAAGGACCATACTGGAAATAACAATGGAAACAGAGGGAGTTACATTTTTATTTTCTTTATTTGAAACATTTTTAATCCCATTGTTTCTGAACAACACGAGCTAAAAACATTTCAAAAGAAGAACATGAATCGAAACACAACCCTCATACCAATTTTGATAGTTTTGCCACTCAGGTATACAAACAGCAATACCCAAGTCACCCAAACATCCCTTTTTATGATGTACTAAATAGGTCATGTAGATTACTTTCTAAAGGCCAGATGGGATCCCCCAACCACCCCTCAAACCCCCATACTGGTATGGATATTTGGAAAAATTTGGGAATCCAGAGAATTTTGGGGTTCAATATGTTGAAAGTAATAATGCTGAGTCGGTAGTTATTAATCAAAGTAACAATTTTTATCTAGTCTATAGGGGAAAAGGTAAAACGGGAAATTCCTGATAAAATACTAAACTCCTAAACTCTACATAGTCAGCTTACTAAAACATTAGGTTACATACCAACAAGCAATTAGGCACGGCCGGCAAGTGGCTATACGACTGAGTTACAAATTAGCCATTTTACTAAAATCTCTACAGAAAACCAATTGAGCTCATTAACCAACTCAAACAATGACGTAATTCAAATTGGCAAATCAGTTTCTCAAACACATCAAATAATACATAGGGTTGGCTAAAAGCCAGATTACACTTCGAGGTCAGGTCTATGATGTCGCTAAACAAATACATTAACCCCACAATGGCTAAATTTAGATCTTAACTATTACAACCCAATATACCCAAATCTGAATTTTCCCGATTTTTTTTTCACACCCCTATTGCCTATCATTCTTCCCAGTCTTTTATTTTTTTTCCAGACTGCTGTTACATTCTACCCCTCTATGATTGTATTGTATTGTGTGTTTCATTCTGGCCTAAGGCTGTAAGAATAAAGAACTGAAGTACATTCTACCCCTCTGCATTGACGTTCCCCTTATTCTTGTACTCATTTGCTTTTATTTGCTCACAACCCTTGAAGCCTATTCCCTGTCATTTCTCTCATTCTACCTTCCTGGGTACTTTATTCATTATTCTACACTGACATGCCTGTCCCCAGTTTCAAAATGTGATTCCATTGTGTTCTTTCATGGCCACTTTTTAATCTCTGAGAAAGAAAGTGAGATATACTTCCAAATTTCCTTTCGAAGAGCATTCCATCTTGTTAACTTAGGCACGTAATCAAACACATCAACAGATATTACATGATCAGTAACTTCAGTGGTGACTCCAACCTGCAGAGAAGAGTATCAGGCTAAAAGAATAAGAGAAAGTGTGGATGCTGTAAGGATGCACAGTGCCTGAGATAAAAAATGTCTTGCTTATGATTACATGGAATGCAGGTTAATGTGGGAGCTAAAAGTGCCCTTGCGCCTTGAACAAATTTGAAAGAGCCTTAATTATTCTTTTAAACCAAAAATAGTAAAATAATAAATACCATTGGGGTGTAGGAAGGCAGCATCAATGAGCAGAGTTCAAGAAAGACCCATATGTCAAGAAGCAGGTAATCAGTAAGAAGACAGCATAATAGTATGCACAACCTTTATGCCTGCTTGGGGGAAAGAACCTATTGCTTTTAAAGATTTATGGAATTTTATCCCAGTCAGTGACCAATGTGCATCCTTTTAACCTTCAGCATTTAAAATGAAAAAGGATACTGTTGATCTTTAAAATACCAGCTAAGACATATTTTCAAAGCAGGTATTTAATTATTTGATGGATATGCTGTCCTGAAAGTGCAGAATGGGTAACATTTAAGGAACATTAAAAATTCAGCCTGACCCAATGTCTGGTCATCAAAATATGCTAGTGGAGTAGTACATTTCATTGATTTATTATGGTTCAATCTTGCTTAGGGAGGGGTGTATTTCCTTACACACACACACCCCGCATAATTTTCTTATTTCAGAGTTTTGCTCTGTGTTACATTTCACTCCCTCTTAATTCTGGTTGAACTAGGAACATTTCTAATGTTAATTCTAGCATTGGAGCATGAGCATTTTGCCATAGCCTTTAGCCTTTCTAGTTCATTTGTGTGTGTCCCCGTCCTCCCAGTTACCAATGTATGCACACTGCAAAAAACTGATAATGTTGTGTGTATGGTTTCATACCTATTTTTTTTTCCTGCCGCTTTAGTCACGCATATATGCATTTCTATGCATTGAAAACCATAAATACGATCACATAAAAACTGTTCTCTCTCTCTCTCTCTCTCTCTCTCTCTCTTTATATATGTGTAATATAGGCCAAAAAAATGCAAATAAACTTTGGAAACTGTGTGAAACTTTGCATATTCTGTGTTCTTTTCAAAATGTTGAAATGGAAAAAAAAATCCCTAATGTACCAGTTACAAGTGATGTCATGCCTTTCTATGAGTTTCCAGAAACTCTATGGTAAAACCACAACATTTCTGGTGATTTCCAGAGCTATATAACATCATTTCCAGATTTTCCCCACAAGTGACATTACAGAACAGCGGTAGGAAGTGAAGCTTGCCAGGATGAGGTCTCACATCAAGTGGAAGACCTAGCAACCCTACTTACAATGCCTGCAGACTATCACAGACTGAAAGATCAATTATGTTTTTGTGAGTCAATACCAATCACTACCCAATGTCCATGTATAACAGCTATTGTTATAGCTGTTTTGCCGTCTCCTCACCAGCAGCATACTACCTTCTAGGGATATGCAGTTCAAAACATGTTAGTAATTATTTTGGACCTCAATTTGAAGTAGAGCATTGTTTTCATTATTCCATTTTTTGGCAAGTGTTCTTACTGGTTTGGAATTCTTTTCCTGGGTATTTTTTCAGGTCCCAAAAATTCAGGACCATTATCCTTGGGGTTTTTCCTTCTGCCCAAGGCAACTAGAAGAGGGAAAAGGGAGGGGAAAAGAGAAAGCCAGTCCCGGACTTACCATGCTGGCATTGTCCCTCCTGGAGGCTTCTCCCTGCTGGCAGCATCAGAAGCATCAGAGCTTGATCCACAGCCAGAAAATGGTGGGCAGTCTGGCAGGCTCCCAGACTCCTGCAAGACTTATTTGTCACAGAACCACTGGGGATCTTCTAGGGGTTTTTTTAATTGGTAATTGAATAGCAGTATAACAGTACAGTAATATGTGTACCAGGTTGTCTGAATTCTCAGCTTTCATTTTTAAAACAGTAAATCTCTAGCTTGTTCCACTGCAGAGATGTGAAGGAAAAAATCATATCTTCACAGTAGAAGGCATTAGAGCCAGTGTGGTATAGTGATTAGGAGCAGTGGACTCTAATCTGGAGAACTGGGTTTGATTCCCCACTCCACCACATGAATGGCGGACTCTAATCTGGTGAACCGGGTTGGTTTCTCCACTCCTCCATATGAAGCCTACTGGGTGACCTTGGACAAGTCACAGTTCTCTCCGAACGCACTCAGCTCCACCTACCTCACAAGGTGGCTATTGTGGGGAGAGAAAGGGAAGGAGAATGTAAGCCAGTGATTGTACTGTTATATTGACAGAATGCTATTCAATTACTGGTTAAAAATTTCTCCCCGTGGTGAGCGAGAAAATGGCCTGTGTGGCAGCCAAGTCATGTTTAAGTCCAGGAGCCCAAAATCCTACCTGCCATTTTCCCGCTGAGGGGCCAGCTTTGCTGCCTCCAATAGCTCAATCATCAATGAAAAGGGAGACTGTGACCAAGAAATCAGAAGGAGATTGAGACTGGGAAGGGCAGTCATGAAGAAGCAAGAAAAGAGTAAGGATGTGTTGCTGGTGAACAAGATCAAAATAATTAATACTATAGCATTTCCAATTACTGCGTATGGGTGTGAAAGTTGGACAATGAAGAAAGCTGACAAGAAGAAAGTTGATTCATTTGAAACATGGTGTTTTACGGATACCATGGACTGCCAAAAAAACAAATAAGTGGGTTCTAGATCAAAGCAAGCCTAAACTCTACCTAGAAGCTAAAATGATCAAACTGAAGCTATCGTAATTGGGTCACATTATGAAAAGACAAGATTCACTGAAAAAAACAATCATGCTAGGAAAAGTTGAAGGCAGCAGGAAAAGACGAAGCCCCAACATGAGATGGATGGACCCAATAAAGGAAACAACATCCCTCAGTTTGCAAGATCTGAGCAAGGCTGGTAATGATAGGATGTTTGGGAGGTTATTAATTCATAGGATTGCCATGTTGGAAACAACTTCATGGCACTTCACACACACACACACACACACACAAACAAACACACACATTTCTCTAATATCATCCAAGAGCGCCCTGACCTGGATGGCCCAGGCTAGCCTGATCTTGTCAGATCTCAGAAGCTAAGCAGGATCGGCCCTGGTTAGTATTTGGATGGGAGACCACCAAGGAAGTCCAGGGTTGCTATACAGAGGAAGGCACTGGCAAACCACCTCTGTTAGTCTCTTGCCTTGAAAACCCCATAAGGGGTCGCCATAATTCAGCTGCGACTTGATGGCACTTTATACACACACACATCCAAGAGCTGTTTCATTCAATTACAATATTCCTCTGCTACATTTCAAGTCTAAATCAACAACATCACACTAACAGTGCATTCCTGAGATTTTGGCATTCAGGGACGGCTGCGCCTCCTAACCCGTTTCCTTGATGCAAAAAAAAAAAGCCATTTGAAGGCTTTTAAAATTTTAAATGGGGCTTTTTGCCTCCTAGAGAACAGTGAGGCTGTGCCTGCTATAAAGCAGCATGGCAGCAACGCCGTTCTCAGCACCAGCATTACAGAACGCTTCCCAGGATGCCGAGACGCCCCCTGGAATGCCAGCACGGGCCTTTACACTGCCGTGGCGGTGTCCAAACCTCCACGCCGGTGCTGGGGCCACTAATGCCAGCATAAGTAGCCCAGAAGCTGGCATTGAGGGCCCAATGCTGGCGGAGCGCCTTCCTGGCCTCCTAAGGGCTTTCGCCCTTAAAGGTCAGGAATGCTCTGTGAGTATTTATGTAACGCTTTCTAAATGTTTAAAATGTTTCATATATGTATTATCTAGAATCAGAAGATTTCCCATAGGTACTGCAAGATTAGGTCAGTGTGGTGCAATTTTATGCTATTGTATTTTATATTTCAGGGAAAATTTCTTTCTGTTCCTTAGTTACTTAAAAAAAAATCTCTTATTTGCCCTAATTCTTTGGGATGAGTCAGAAGAATAAAAAGAAAAGCAGACTGATTATAACAGTGAATTGCTTTCAAAACTGACAGTTTGCTAGGGATCTCTTTTTCTGCTCCCGCATCCTTCCAACGATTTAGCAGAGTTCAGATGTTGCCTTTGGAACCCGAGCATACATTCCTGGCCTGTCTGCTGAAGCTGACATCTTCTGCTTAGCAACCATTGCTGGGCAAGCAATTCTGATAGAGACATCAAAGAGTTCTGAAGAGCACAATGTGGGGAGAACAGATAGTGTTAAGGAAGAGCAAGGGGGTTAGCGAGCCTACAAAAATGAACTGTGCACCAAGCTTACCATTCTCAATTAAATCTAGATTATTCTTCAAATCAAAGGTGCCTTCTTGCTCCCATCAATTGAAGCCAGGAGAAGGAAATTCAATAGATGCGCTACTGTGGCCTACAGCTAATCAATCTTCCTGATTGTGCAGCCGCTCCTGACAGCTGCACTGGCACAGGTAAAACTGCTGATCTTTTAAAAAAATCTATTATATATTATATGTTTTATAACTACACTCTATCAAATGCAGATTCACCAGTTGCTGCACCTTTGCAGAACAAACTTCACAGATGGATTTTTAAAAAGTGAATGTCAATATCCTCTCATATTGCCAATTTTAAAAGCTAACATGTATGCAGCTCATTCTATATTGTGTTGGCAATAGAATACTCATTAGTTTGTTAGTGATATACAGTGCAATGCTTAGCAGAGTCACACCCTTCTAAGACCATTGACTTCAATGGATTTAGAAGGGTATGACTCCGCTTATGGCTGATATTCAAAGATGCAGCAGATTCAAATTTGATTTAATGTCGTTATAAAATATAGTCTTATTGCAATAGTATATTTTCTTCTTGGAAGATAATTGGATATAGTGTTGAACTTTAGACATGTAACATTAGCATTTAGTACGTACAGTAGCTATCATAGACTATTAGAGGCATATGCAGCTGAACATTTATTGATCAAGATCCATCCAGAACCATGGCCATTAGTACATATCATAATTAAACAGAACTACCTCTGACATTTGGGGGTAGTAAGATGCTTTCTGAACAGACAGATGTCTCTATGTCTCACTATCTGGTTTCATTTTCCCAGGCAGCAGGACATGGGAAAGACAGTAAATGGAGGGAGTAACTCAGCAGATAAGTGCCTGATAGGGAGGTTATCCAACCAGAACTGTTACATTATCATCCCTCTTGGCATTTCTGTGTACAGTGTTTTCTTGTCTCACTGGCTTTAGCAGGGGTTTGAAATACTGGATTTTCTGAGGCTTTACTTGCAAGGCAAGTTGAAAGACTATGCTTTAGGGCTGTACAAAAAAAAATCCCAATAAATTTTGGCTTCGGGTTTATTGAACCCAATTATTTTCAGGAAACCCAAATTAAGCCAAATACCCATACTGTTAAATGGGTATTTCAGCTTTAATTCCAGGTTTCCCAGAAAAAAAACGGGTCCATTATAGTATATATGGAATTTTTAATGAGCTGGGGGGCATTTTTTGAAGCAGAGTCACCAAATTTGCAATGTTGCTGCAAGGGCCTCTCCTTTCATGAATCCCAAAGTTTGGGACAGGGGTCCAATTTTATGGGGCCCCAAAGGGGTCACTCCCATTCCCCAAAGGAAAGCATAGTAAAGTTTAAAATGCTTTTCTATGGAGGAGGGGGGCAACCCCTTCGGGGGCCCATAAAATTGGACCCCCTGTCCCAACTTTGGTGTTCATGCAAGGAGAGGCCCTTGCAGCTATGTTGTGAATTTGGTTTACTCTAACTCAAAAAATGTCCCCCAACTCATTAAAAATTTCCATAGGAAAAGCTTAAATTAAACCTGAAAGAAATCAAAAAGGCCTTTTTTGAGTTTATTTTGGTTTGGGTTCATTGATATGCACAGCCCTACTATGCTTGCACATGGTGGCAGATTGGCCTACAGAGAAAGGAGTAATGGAGACAAAGGCCCAGGCTGTCCCTCTGTAACAGGCAGCCACAACTGGGGAAGGCAGAGGTTAGCCTCTGAAGCCTAGGATTGGTCATGTGATTTCAAACAAAGGGAATATTTGCTCTTTTGCTTACATAAGAAACACCCTCATAATTGCACTATAACATGTGACCATGATTATTGGTTTAAAATAGAGTTGAAATGTGAAATGGCAGTCTATTTACTAGATGGTAGCTTAATATTCCTGGGCAAACATATAATGCCCGGAAAGTAGCATGCAGATCCATCCACCAATGCCTTCTCAGAGGGATTCGATGCTTCCCTCTTGTTTTACAGTTCTTCCACTACAGTTCTTCCACAATTTCACTCTATTAAACACTGATATCCCCTATTTTAATCTGGCATAACGAGGGAATCATCGTTAGGGTGCCATTTTAGTTAATTTGAATTTCAAGGGTTTTATGTGTGTTTTTATTATTTTTCTTCATGTATTAATTATTGTATTATGGTTGCTATTAGCCGTCCTGAGCCCGGCTTGTGCCAGGAAAGGGTAGGGTGGAAACTTAATAAAAAAATTTAAAATAAAATGGGGGAGGAGCTCAAGAACTGCAAACTTAGATTAACTGTGGCAAGATACACTATTTGTTTCTTTTCATTAACAGTTCACTTTCATCCTGGGAAGACTTTAAAGGAGGCCCCACACAGCCACTTGGATGCTATTATTAGTTCATCATGTTCAGCCATCCAATAAAAGCAAAGATTGGATTGTTCCTTCCAGCATACTGCCTCTCAAGAGTTTTGCCCCTGCACATAAGCATTTGGAATTTTGGTATCTAACTACAATTCAACCCTTGTGTTTGACTACCGGCTCCCTAAACAATAGTTAGGCATGAAACATGATCAATAAATATGAAACTCTCAAGCCCACACCAAGAATGTAAAAGGAGGAAAAACCTTGCACACTTTAACCTAATCTCTGATATAAATATTTAAGCATCACAAAACACCAGCCCTCTTTTGTCACTTCAGGGGTTTAAGGCTTTCGTTGCAGAAGAAAAAGTAAATGTTTTCTTGGCTCCAGAGACATCTTGAACTAAACTGTCTTTTAAAAAATAGGGGGGCTGGGGGTGTGGGACGAGGCAGAAAGGATGTGTACATTGGAAAGAAAAAACATGGGGGAAAGTTTCCTTGCTGTTTTGAATGTTCCTTTTTCTTTTGTGTGATAAAAATGGAAACTAAAATAAATAAATAAATGACCAATAGAAATTCTCAGAGGGTAAGTACTTCTCAATGCAGAAATCATTCTTAAACTAATTAAACCTAATCATCATTGTGAACTGTGTGTTCACTGGATAAGGCTCTGGAAAATGAAATATTTGTTTAATTAAAGCCACATGCATTGCTCAGAGAAGTAGCAACAAGCTAATGGATTTTCTGAGGTTATTAAAACCACAGAAGAACACTATAGTGTAACAATTAAGGCAACAATTTAATAGCAAACACTGATTGATTGATCAGGGCATAACAAGAGTGTATGTCTAGAAGGAGGAATTTGGTTTTTTGCAGCACCCCATCTTTTCCTTATCATTATTTAACAAGGCTTCAATTACATCTGTAAATTTACTTTTAATTAGACTCTAATGACCTTAGTATTTTGGGGGGGAAAGTATTCCAAATCATTGCCTACACACAGACTGAGCACAATTCAGTGTATCCATTTGTGACATTTTTAAGGGCTCGGAATGCAGCTTTATCACCTAGAAAAAAACTTGATAATTAGCAAAGCAGTTACTAATTTTAGCTTACAGAGATATTTCTTTTAAAAATGCATATGTAGCATTTTCTTGTAGCTTGCAAGTAAGAAAAGAAACCATCATTTAAGAAGGAAAGTTATTTGATAACCCTACTCTAACTGGTTAGCAGCCTTTCAGTGGCCCATTAAGAGGGTTTTCCCCCCCTCAAGAGGTCTTTTTTCAGCCTCCCCCCCCTCGGTTGCCCACCAGCGCAATGAGGGCTGTTGGCAGGAAAATAAATAAATTGGTGCCATGCTGTCTGCATGACATCACTTTTGGCTCATACCTGGAAGTAATATCATGTTGCTGGCATGCTGCTGAGGTGACACTCTAGGATTTGGACAAAACTCTATGGTTTTACTATATAGTTTTGTCCAAATCCTAGAGCATCGGCTCAACGGGTATTACCCAAACCTGACTCAGAGAAGGGGAAATTAGCTTCAAAAGAATTCCAAAAAGGAATAAGAATCTCCACTATGCACCTGAGAATCACAGAATCATACAGTTGGAAGGGACTATACAGGCCATCTAGTCCAACCCCCTGCTTAAAGCAGGATCTGCCTAAAGCATCCCTGACAAGTGTTTGTCCAGCCTCTGCTTAAAGACTGCCAGTAAGGGGGAGCTCACCACCTCTCTAGGTAGTTGATTCCACTGCTGAACAACTGTTACTGTGGGGGGGGGGGAAATCCTAATATCCAGCCGGTACCTTACTGCCCACAATTTAAATCCATTATTGCAACTCCTATCCTCGGCTGCCAACAGGAACAGCTCCCTGCCCTCCTCTCAGTGACAGCACTTCAAATACCTAAAGAGAGCAATCATGTCCCCCCTCAACCTCCTCTTCTCCAGACTAAACATTCCCAGCTCCCTCAGCCTTTCCTCATAGGGCTTGGACTCTAGGCCCCTGATCATCCTTATCAATCTCCTCTGCACCTGCTCGATTCTGTCCACATCCTTTCTGAAGTGAGGCCTCCAGAACTGCACACAATACTCCAGGTGCAGTCTGACCAGTGAACAGCAGAACTATGACATCTTGTGATTTGGATGTTATGCCTTTGTGGATACACCCCAGGATTGCAATAGCTTTTTTGTTGCTGTTGTACCACACTGGTTGCTCATATTTAACTTACAGTCCACCTGTACCCCAAGATCCTGTTCACATACACTGCTACCCAAAAGTGTATCTCCCATCCAGTATGCATGTCCCTTAATTTTGTTACCCAGGTGTAGAACTTGGTACTTATCCTTGTTGAATTGTATCTTGTTCACATCCGCCCACTTTTCCAGTGTGTTCAGATCTCGTTGAACTCTACCTCTATCTTCTGATCGGTTCACTACTCCTCCCAATTTGGTGTCATCTGCAAATTTAATTAGTCCCTCTGCACCCTCATCCAGATTATTTTTAAAATATTGAAAAGTACCAGGCCCAGAATCAAACCCTGTAGCACCCCACTGGACACCTCTCTCCATTCAGATGAAATGCTACTGACAACTACTCTTTGGGTGCTGTTCTTTATCCCCCCAACTATCCTAAGGTCCAGTCTACAGTCCTCTAGCTTACCCATCAGAACATCATGGGGAACCCTGTCAAAAGCCTTACTAAAATCCAGGTAAACAACATCAACTGCATTCTCTCGATCCAGTAAGCTCATCACTCAATCAAAGAAGGAAACAAGGTTGGTCTGGCAAGACCTGTTGGGGACAAATCCATGCTGACTTCCACAGAGCACCAAGCTGTCCTTCAGATGCTCGCAGGTTGATCTCTTTAATATCTGCTCCAGTATCTTCCTTGGGACAGAGATCAAACTGACTGGCCTGTAGTTTCCTGAGTCATTCCTCCACCTTTTTTTGAAAATTGGGATAACGTTCATCCTCCTCCAATCTTGTGGCACATCTCCCATCCTCCAAGGGGTCTAGAGGATGATTCCCAAAGCAATCACACACACACACCAACAAGAGGGCACATTTATAAAAAGGTATAAGGGAGCACATTGGGAAGTTTTAGAGAAGGGGCTTGAGACCTGGAGAGGTCTGGGGGTAGATGCAACAGAGACCAAGGAGCAGAATGAGGAGCCAGCAAAGCAAGGAGAAAAAACCTGCAGAGTGCAGCAGGGGTTCTCAGAAGGAAACCAGAGTTCTGACCAGCAGAGATCTGGACCAGAGATCTGAGGAACCATTTGCTGGGTCTGGGGGTTCTTCTCTTATGGACAGAAGATCCCCTGAGTAGGTGAAGGTTTGACCATTATGACTTTAGAATGTTCTTGTTCTACATACTTTGTGTTGCAGGCATTCTGCAATGTCCTGGGGGATTGGGGTTGATCTCAGTTACAGTATCTTATTTGAAAGGAATTGGTAAACCAGCAACAGTGACCGTGCTATACTGAGCATCACCTGGGTCGCTCTTTTTCTAGATGGCTGATGTGCAGTCATTGCTCCTTTGAATAGTGTTCATATCTCTATGGTTTCCATAGAGTTTCAGAGGCTAATGCTAGAGTGTCAGTGTCACTTCCGGGTAAACCTGGAAGTGACATTGGCGTGTCACACTCACCCTGATCATGGCTGCCAGCCACGCTCTCACAAAGCTCTCACTGGTGACAAGGAGCAACCTGGCAACCTTAATAATCACTGAATTTAGAACTGCAAGGATGATGTGATCCCTGACACTCCTTTCAGACTCAAAGAATGGCAGCTTATCATCAAACAAATTTCTTGTTTTAAATGTTTTAAATGATTGCTTCAATCACAGAATATTTAATAAATTATATTGATAACTGCAGAGGCAGAAACATAGAATTATGAACAAAGAAATAATATTTTATATTATAATATATTATAATATTATAATATATTATAATATAATATTTTATAATATATTGATAACTGCAAAGGCAGAGACATAGAATTATGAACAAAGAAATAATATTTTCCTTCATTAGAAACACAGACAGATGTTCTGATCTTGGTACAGAACTCATCTGCAAGATGTTGAATGCCTTTCATTTCTATTGGCAGAGCACCTGTGCAGCATGGACAACTGTGCAGCAGTCAGGACCCTGAACTGATTAAAAGTAAAGAAAGCTTTATTAAGGAACTAACACACTGGATAGGAAAGAGATAAACCTGACTGTCTTGATAGCTGAGAGACAGAGTTCTAGACTGATCTAGAAGAAAAGCTTAAGAGTAGCATTCCACAGACATACAACAAGCCCCTTAAGAAAGAAGGTACTTCCCCCTACATTCCTGTCTGCAGAATCTTCTTTCTTCATCTTCTTTGTACATGAGACACTGCTAATTACAACAATTTCAAGTTCATTGTATGGTCTTATCCCTACCAATGGCTGCCAAGCACTGGTGTCTAGGCCGTGGCCCCAGGAGTACTACAGAAGGCAGGTGGGGCAGCGGCATCTTGCTGACCGTACATATCACCTGCTGGGAATGGCCAGAGGAGGGATAGCCATACACAGAAGGGAGGTGTCTGCATTCTAAATTAGCATCAGATAAGTCAGTGGAAGCTGAAACAAAGAGAGAGAGAGTAGCACAGTGAAGAAGGAAATACTGGGAAGAAAGAGCAATGGAGTAGGATGACAAAGGGGAATGCAAAGAGGAAGAGGACTGTCTGGAGAGAGGATGAAAGCACCAAGGAAAGTAGGTGACAGGCTGAGGAGCCTGAGAAGGAGATGAATGTGGGCAAAGGGAACCCCTACTAAGAAGGGAAGGCCACCCTGTAGATTCTCCTGACCTCCACAAACTGGAAGAAAAGGACAATGCCCTATATGCCTCTTGAGAACCAGAACAGTTTTATCTGTGCTATGGATCCAAATCTTTACAATGTGCCTCTCTACCAGATGAGATTATAGACATCTTGGTTTTGAAATTTGGCCTTACAGTTCTATTAGGCTTGGCTGAGTTAAGATAGATGCACACAGATTCAAAGATTTGAGTGCTATTTAAGTGCTATTTAAGTCCATTCAAATGGCCTACAAGGAGGTTCTCATCAAATGAAATAAAAGCACAGGGGGAGGGGATCACTTCTGATTCCATTCCAAAGAAGGGTTGTGCAAGGGCAATACAATAACATCAGCAATAAAATCAACAAAAGTAGCAAACAGCAAAAGAACAATTCTTTTACCTTTTTAAAATCTCCAGGCAACACAGGAATGGAACCAAATGAGCCTTCTTCAACAGGGAGTTGCACAGCTCAGGAGCCACCACAGAGAAGGCTCCATGTTTCATGGCCATAACTTGTATCATACATAAATTTTGAACACAGCTTCCAAAGATAATGTAAGTGATATGGCAGGTTCACATGGACAATTGTGATTGCTTAACAAATAACTTAAAGCCAATTTCAAACACACTGAAAAGGCTTGTAGTTTTGTTATGATTCTTCTGCAGAAGAAGAGGTGCAGAGAAGAAGAGACTGCGGAGTAGAGGTGGTAGTTCAAATGCTCCAGTGTATAAATGTTAAATACTCTGTATTTGAAATAATAGTATGTCAAAATGAAAGCAAACCTTCTACCCCATTAACTACTTTAAGAAGGACAGCAGCCTGTGCCTTTTTTGTAGAAATATTGCTCAGATTCCGGCAATCTTTTTGGAGGTTGAAAACATTGTCACAATTCATTCCCTCAGCTTTCAGACAGGAATCTGGCAATGGAGAGCTGACCAGCTACCTCATCCAAGCACTGGTAGCTGATATTTCTTCATGACAGAGCATTTTAACAAGATTCTTTCACCTTGTAACAGACTGAACGAGCCATCCCTCTAGGGGGAAAAAATCACCTCTTGATGTTTTTCTACTTCAAAGAATCTCGCTGTAAGAAGTGGGTGTCGATTGTCTGCTATCTACTTTTACAGTGAGGTCAAAACCACGTAAAAAATAGGAAACAGACAACATCCTTCCAATGTCCTAGGATGGGTGCACAATAATGGCACTAGGGTTGTTATAAAGGAAACAAAACAGAGGTTTGCTATCTCGGTGGTATTATAGTAAACAAGCAAAAAAGTCCAGGTGCAACTGCCCAACCATGCATTGCTTCTCCTAATCTCACATTCCCAATAACAAGCAGTAAATGATGAAGATGCTTTTCCACAGCAGCATGCAGCCTGGGAGACAACACGGCACTGCAGCTCCACCACAATTCCGAGAAGCTTATTTATTCCTTTACTTGTTTGATAAAGAAAGGAATACTAGACGGCTACTTTCTGTATCCATAGCGATATTTAGAACAGAATTTGTTCAGTCTGTTTCATTAGATTTTGTTGCACACCAGCTCAAAGTCGCCCATTTTCTGAAGATTTTTTTAAATTCTGTTATGCTTTCAAAAAGAATCCCAGAAATATAAACTAAAAAAAAAAAGACAAGACAGCAGCAATCTCTTTGATGATAGCTGACAAGCAGTCCCATTTCTGACTGACACCTGCCCTTTCGAAATCTTAACTAGCAGGATTTGTCAACAATATGAAATATCCCTCTTCGCATATGTCTTCAATCTCTGCTCGATTTGCAGACAACAAATTGCTTTTTTTTAAAAAGGCACTCAAAAGAGTAGTCAACAGATGTCTAGCTTATAAAACTGGACAAGTATTCTTAAATTTTCTTGGAGCAGAAGCTCTGCGTGTTCACAAGTTTCCTTAATGGCAAAAGGTAATAAACGCTGAAAATGAACTACATGCTTCTATCATACTAATGATGCCTTTGCATTGCATCCGATTAAATCTGTTTCTACATCTGCAACTGCAATTCAGGTCATATAACAAATTCAAGGAAATCATTCATGTTTAAATCTTTAAAGCATGTTTAACAATTCACAAAAGCAGGAACAACTACTGAACTGAATGTAGAGACACATTAGGGACCATGGCTCAGTGGTAGAGCATCTGCCTTGCATGCAGAAGGTACCTCTGTCAATCCCCACTGTTTCCAGTTAAAAGGATTAGGGAGAAGGTGATATGAGAGACCTGTTACTCTGGACATCTCCTTGAAGTCAGAATAGACAGTTCTGCCCTTAATAGCATACTGATCCTGCACATTATTGTAGAAAATATACACATGTGAGTTGTTATAGCAGATCTGTGAGCAAAGGGCATTAAATACCATCCACACTGGTGGTAAGGATAACTCCGTGTATGCAAGCAATCACCTCAAGAATTATACCAAAGGTGAAATTATCCCCTGCGTAAGAAGCCATTATTTCCACCTTAAAGGAAGTGGAGGCAACCTACAATATAAACAACAATAAAACACAATAAAAAACATAAAATCACTAATATACAATCAATAATTGAAAATTGTCAGTAGGCAGAAGGACTTAAATTAATGAAACGCCATCATGAATAAAACTGTCTTCAGCTGCTTCCTAAACGTCGAGAGTGAGGGGGCCAGGTGCACCTGCCTGGGTAAGTTGTTTTAAAATCATGGGGCTGCCCCTGAAAAGGCCCTCTCTCATGTACCCACCCAATGAGCTTCTCCAGTTGATGGGGCAGTCAAGAGGGTCTCTCCCTATGATCTTAGTACCTGGGCAGGAACATATGGGAGAAGACAGTTCTTCAGATATTCCAGTTTCAAGTCACGTAGGGGGGAAAACAGAATCGTACTGCTGTGTTTTAGAGAGGGGGTTGATATTCCGCTTTTAAAAAGTTACAATACTACATACCAACTGATGGGTGGGAACAGGAATAGAGCAGGAATATAGCACTCTCCCACCTGTGTAGCTGTTGTTCCCCTTCTAATTACTATAGGTCCCCATAAGAGATTACTAAAGTCAAGTGTCTTCAGTCCTGATGCTGTAGTATGCTTAGAATGTTTTATGTGTGAATTTGGAAATCAGATCAGTATTCTGGTGGACTTCTGTCCTTTCCTTTTTTTCTGTTTTAAACCTAATTAATTTGGTTTCAGTAACATTTAATACATGCACTTAAAATGATTATCAGTTTTGCATTTCAAAGAGGCTCCCAGGGGAGAAAATGTATCTCTCTTAATGTAAAAACATGGACATATTTTCATAGGAGTTCAATCCTGAGTTAAGTCAGTGTTATTAATCTGCAAGTCCACATTCAATTTAGTTGGCCCCTCTGAACTGGATTTGGTCCATAGAGAGAGTTCACAAATTCCTCTTAGGTGCAGGGTTTTTGAAATGGCAGTGTTTAATCTAAGTCCTGAACTACACTTCCTGAAACAAAATCCATACCCTAACATAAACATGGTTAGAAGGAACTAGACTTCTCCATCACTGAAATGTTTTATTATGCTGTCTACATAACTAAGAATGATTAGATCAAACTGTTGAATTTAAGATGAGTAAAAAAGGGATGGAAGAGAGAAACATTTTAGTGCGTGTTAGAGTCAACCTGCCTAAATTCACTTGAACCCTGAAGAATACCAAATGGCACTCTTTATCAGCGCCCTTTGTTACCAGATAATTTGATGAGGGGAGGGGAGAAAGAAAAATATGAACATAGATTTTCATTGAACTGACTGGCATACACTTTAGGCTTTGTTCAATACAAATTCAGAAATGGAGCAAAATGGAGCAAAAAAAATCCAACCCATCACTGCTTCCAGGGGTTGCTAGCTGGGGGCTGGCAATCTTATGCTATTCTGAAGCAACCAGGAATGGATCTAAAGCATCACCACAATGAGCAAGAGACACTGCAGGACAGAGATACAGACATATGGCCAGGCTGCTGTCTGATGCAGTCAGAGTGTGACATTAATAAACCAAGCACCAAAGCAGGAGGCAGCAAAAGCCAAGAGCAGCAGTCTCCCGAGGGGGCAGATCCCCAGAGACCCACCTTCCCCCAATGGCACTACTATTGATCTGACTATTTTTACTGTTCAGTACAGCTACAGCTCATAGAGCCTCAAGTGAACATTAAGGGGGGGAAAGGACTGCCTGGCTGGTTAAAAATATGACAGTAAATATACTGCCTTCTTTTCTTTTCTTCTGCGAGTCAATTATTCTCTCATTCAATTCAGCAATTTTAAGTGTTCCATTAAGTTTATTAGCTACTTATACCCAGAACTGCTGATGTGTATAGCGAGAGTGTTCAATTCGTTCAACTATTGCTTTACCTGCTTTTCATCAAAGGCAGTGCTGACAAGCTTTTTTGTTGCTTGCTAATCATCCCCAACACCATTTCTTTATTCTAACTATGAAAACATGATTTAAGTACAAGTTCAGTGGAGTTGTCATCTCTCATTCTAACAACTCTCTAACCAACACAGAAAAAATCAGAATATTGAGGTAAAAAGAGGCCTAGTGATGGAATGTGCAGGAGTTGGAAAGCTATATAAACTGCATGGGGAAATTAAAGAAATGACCATACTTCAGCTTGGTCAAACAAACAAATAGTGGTAATCTTTCCAGCTACTGTCTTCCATGATGTAGATGTGGGACTTTCTGTAAGTGAAACTTATTTTCACTCTCCGAAATGGAGGCATATGCAGAGCTAACAAGTTTTCTTTGAGTTCCTGTGAGCTCGTACAGACTATCATTTGACATTTTTGTACTTCCTTCCTTTAATGGTACAGCTCCTAGACAATAGGCTGTGAGCTAACCACACTGAACTGCTGGGCAGAATTTCTAGAAGTATTTTATTTTATATAATTTATTTAATTGTATATGTGTTTTTAAAATTCTTCTCCTGTCTCTTAAATTCAAATAACCTCAAAATAAATTTCACTACTGGAACTGTGATAGCTGGATCACAACCACACAGCAGAAATTGTAGTTTATTAGATACAGGGATGTCTAGATCAGGACTTAATGGATTGATCAGCTGTGTTCTTAAGTGCTTATATCTTCTACAATAAAATAAGACATGCTCCATGGTTTCGATGGGACCAATTCCACATCCACATAGACACTCGGAGCAGGGCTCAGTGGAACAGCATCTGCTTGGCATGTAGAAGATCCCAGGTTCAATCCCCCACATCTCCAGTTAAAAGAAAGACCTCAGCCTGAGACCCTGGAGAGCCGCTGCCAGTCTGAGTAGACAATACTGACTTTGATGGACCAAGGGTCTGATTCAGTATAATGCAGCTTCATGTGTTCATGTGTGTTCCTAACCCCCCTGAGAACTTGAATACATCTTTTATAATTCACAGGATGTGGCTGTGTACACCCTTCTAAATAATGTCATATGACATGGCAGCCATTATTTGTGTGCATGTGTGTGTTTCCCCTGTCATTGTTTTGGTTACACAACACCAGTATTTCTCAATTCTTTTAGAAGTTCCTTAAACATGGATTCCTTCTGTTCTTCCCCTCATCACACCCCAGATCCCGCTTAGCTTCCTTACAAGGCATTGTCCAACTGAAATACAGGTATGGTATAGCTAATGAAGCCTCCTCCCTCCTCCCTGTTTATTGCATTGCATATAAGAAATAAGCAAAAGTATAATCTGATGCAGCCCAGATGCTAGCTTTCCATACCAGAAAGACAACCTGATTCACTTCAGATACAATTAAAAATGCAAATGAGCCATATGGTCTTCTTTTCTCTACTTATTCAGGTCCCCATAGTAGTATCATTTCCAACAGCTTTATCATACTGGAGCTTTTACTTTTTTGCAGTGGGTGGGGATATGAATTAGGAGCATGTAGTAAAATCATTTACATAGTGCATAGCTTAAAGTCTGCTCCACCCTGGCTTGGGACATGGATATATCCCACCAGTTGGCAATGTTCCTTTACATGCTTCCCTTCTGACATTTCTGAGAGTGATTTTGGACATGAGCATAGGCAAGAAGGTGGAAAATATCACCCAATATACAACTTTGTCAAAATGGCCACATAAGAAAATAAGGTGCATGATTGATGGTGAAGTTCTCCAGAAGCTGGCATTAGAAGACCATTAGATATGGCAGAGATGAGTTTTTATGGCTTTTTTGTGACTCTTCACAACCTAAAACGTTTCAGTGAAAATGGCACTGAGAAAGCAGCAATTGTCTTCAGACTATGTTGATTCTTTACTTCTCCTCAAGTACTTTCACCTCCCAAAGGGTCAAATTTCATAAAATTCTCCATTAGACCACTGACCACATCCTGTTGCGTTTTTTTATTCCTATTTAATCTTCAGGCCTAGCTCTCCAGCTGGAGGAAACCAGAGGTAGAAACATCAGTTGGCTCATTATACAATTATGCATATACATTATTCATACCAAATGCAGTGTATTGCAAATAGGAATATATGTAGACATTGTGAAGAGAGCTTGTTGTAGGCAACCTGATAAGTTTCAACTATTCTTCCTTTTTTGTTTGCTAAACTGTAAACTGGGCTATAAAGTGGAGTATAAAAACCAAAACAGAATAAACAAATAATAAATAATGGGAATGAGGTAATGCAAGCTTTTCCTTCAGTTCCCATGAAGCTTTGCAATATTGCTTCCACTTCTTTTGTGGTAGTAACTGTTCTATATGTTACAATCAACGTTATACCTCAAACCCAAACATCAATCAGACAGCATTTTATAAAGTCCATTAAATGAGCCATTGTCCATGATAGGGTGGGGGCAGGGATCTGGTTGGAGCCAAGCTACCAGCCATTTCTTCTGTTTATGTGATTGAGAAAGAGAGCTACTAAATAAAGCAAAATATAAGAGGCAATATATTTCAGTGACTGTCACATTTTTACCTATGGCTTTAGAAGGTTTCCATCATAAATCTCAAATCCATTAAGTATTTCTTAGACTCTGAATGGGATACCTTCTTTTATGCAGCCTTTCTAATTCCACCCACTGGAAAGAATAAATTGAAATCTGTCATCTAAATTATGAAGTTAACTTAAGTTTTTGTTTAGGATTATTCAGAGTAATATAGTGCTTGTGAAAGCTACCCAAATGACTGCTTTGAAGACTGATGCTTCATTTAACTACATCAACAGGGATTTTTTTAAAGGTATCTTTGCCACCAGAATATATTATGCACATAAATTTGTGATATTTCAAGAATTCATGGCACTTTTTGTACATTTACTTTTCTTGAGGTTCAGTTAACATTAAATAACCACCTTGAGTAGTGATAGAAGATGGAAATAATGACAGGAGAAGGTAAAACAGTGTGGAGACCACTTCAGAGAGCATCCCTATTACACAATGTGTTCTGAAAAGCCCTGAAAAAGTAGGAAGAAATAAGGACTAGAACAGTGGTTCCCAATGTGGGGCACACGCCCCACAGGCGGGCAATTTGATTTTTAAGGGGGGCAATTCGAGAATGAGTTTTTAACAGTGAATTTTTTGCATTTCTTATGGTTCTAGGGGGCTCATATACAGTATATAAATATATATTGTGACATACACATTTTTAAAATTGAAATCAGAATGTACACGATGGTCAGATGGTGACAATGGAGAGGGGGAAAGCCCACTAAGAATTATATGTCACGGGAGGGGGGGGGCATCAGGATTTTAGAGATGCTTAGGTGGGGCATGGCCAAAAAAAGGTTGGGAACCACTGGACTAGAATCTACATCTGGATGTGCTTAGCCATTCTCAAGATCAGTTCAACACACACATACACATCCCCTTAAAATATAAGTTCCCCCATTTAAAAAAAAAAAAGATTGTGTGAATTAAGCCTGGTCTTTCTTTGTTTTCCTTTTCAATTGCTACTGTGTAGATCAAGACAGAATAATAATATTGTGTTCTAGCAAACAGATTGCAGGATTTGAATTTCGGGTACTGGAGGACCAATGTTTGTTTAGTCATGGATAAAAATTGAAGCTGCAGTATTCTTGTCTCATGTTAGAAACCTTGTTCGCCAGCCACACTAATTGCTGGAAAAAGATTTTCCAGACGTTATGCATACCTCAGTAACATCCAGAGGTGGCTCTTGAAGATGGTTAGAAAATTACAGTTAGTACAAAATGCAGCAGCTAGGGTCCCCACTAGGAGGCACCACTGGGATCATATAAAGCTGTCTTAATGTCATCTCCACCAGTTTCCAGTTTGTTTCTGAGTTTAATGCAAGGTACTGTTTCTAAACTTTAAAGCCTCAAATGGCTTGGGTCCTGAATACTTAAAGAACTGTCTCCAACCATATTGTCTGACCCTGGACTTGAAATGCTCATGAGGAGGTTACTTAGGGAACGCGGTTTAACTAATATTCAGTTTGGTAGGTCTCAAATCCTGCCATTTCCCATGTATGGAATGCCCTCCCCCAGAAGTTGGGAGTGACTACATCCCAGTGGCCCTTCTGCTCTGGCTAGGATTGCCAGATCATGGCTGGATATCTCCTGCTATTACAACTGATCTCCAGGTGATAGAAATCAGTTCCCCTGGAGAAAATAGCCACTTTGGCAATTGGACTCCATGACATTGAAGTCCCTCCCCTCTCCAAACCCCACCCTCCTCAGGCTCCACCCCCAATATCTCCAGGTATTTCCCAACCCTGAGCTGGCAACTCTAGCTCTGGCTTAAAGGCCTACCTGTTTGGGAGGGCCTTTGATTTAGCCTGATGGGCTATTATTGTGATGTCAGCACTATTGGCAGGATGACTTCTTATTTATTAATTTAGATAACTTTTATTACCCCACTTTTCTCACTCACTGAATTTACATGAACTGTTAGCCAAGCAATATACAAACAGACAAACAAAAATGACAAAGCCACAACCTGAGCATGTTCTGAATCCAGTGACCAGCCCACTTTATGGCCACAGGCTGCAAACTCCACAGGTTAAGTGTCAAGGGCCATTTCAGTCCTGCCCGTCAGTTTGCACTTAAGAGGCTTGTGACTCTGGCCATGTCCAAGCTTCAAAACTTGCCAAGAAAAGGGAGACAAAAACACAGCTGAGGTGCTGTGCAGGTGTGCAAGAAGTTCCCCAACAACCCTAGAGTTGTCAACCTGCAGGTACTAGCTGGAGATCTCCTGCTATTACAACTGATCTCCAGCCTACAGTGATCAGTTCACCTGGAGAAAATGGCCGCTTCGGCAATTGTACTCTATGGCATTAAAGTCCCTCCCTCCCAACCCTGCCCTCATAGAATCATAGAGTTGGAAGGGACCACCAGGGTCATCTAGTCCAACCCCCTGCACAATGCAGGAAACTCACAACTACCCTCCTCAGGCTCCACCCCAAAAACCTCCTGCCGGTGTTGAAGTGGGACCTGGCAACCCTAAACAACTCCCTCCCTGTGCTCTTTTTTTCTTTTTTTCTTTTAATGATTTATGATTTTATGTTGCTTGGTTTTATATCATATTGTGACTCTCCTTGGGGACCAGACATGGTTGAAAGACACTCTAGAAATCTGCTGAATAACTGAACAAAATAAGTGTTCATGTGTATGATTGGGAATCTTGAAATTTCAGAACTGCAAGCATTAACTAATTGCTTCACCCTGGATCACCAGCTGAGCTCTGTGGAATACATTCCCTCTCTCCTTTCCCCCAAACTCATTGTATTTTTTTCCAAGTTCATTGTATTTGCAAATATAAGATGCTTCACTTTCCAGACCCTGGCTATTCAGCAGAACAGGTATTCAAACTCATTTTCAAAAAAGTGATAAGGTCCTTGTATTAAGCATATTGGTTTACTCTGGCAGTTGCCATTCAACACAATATATTAATTTTCTGTTGTGAGTCTGAAGGAAGCTAAAAGCTTACTCAAGTGTCCAGGAAAATGTTTGTTTTGGAGCTGAGCACAAGAGCCATCCTAGATTGCATTATCTGCCTGTGTATATATTTGGTACACAGGTAGATAATGCAATCCAGGACGGTGCTTGCCTTGGCTCCAAAGCATCTGTCTGTCTGCCTTAAGGGATCATCTCATCTGATGAAATCTAAAAAAATACCGGAAAGTATAGGTTGGGATATGGTACCAGGTTTTACTTTCTCCCCACTACATACCTAACATTTGATTAAGGAATAGCATGATGAGAACTCAGAGGGTATATTTGCACAAGCACAGTTCATTTCCCAGTAAGCTCAAGCAAAATGCTAGCTAAGGTAAGAACTAGACCATATGGAGAACATATGGCAGTCCCTGAAAGTAGTATGTGTCATCCATAGGGTTGCCAACCTCCAGGTAGTAGCTGGAGATCTCCTGCTAATACAACTGATCTCCAGTGTTGGAGATCAGTGCACCTGGAGAAAATGGCTACTTTGTCAATTGGACTCTATGGCATTGAAGTCCCTCCCTTCCCCAAACCCCACCCTCCTCAGGCTCCACCCCAAAAACCTCCCATCCATGGCAAAGAGGGACCTGGCAAGCCTAGCTGTCCATCTAATAAATCCCAACTTGCGGTGTGGAGTTGCTGCTTTAAGAGTTTCCCTGCCCCCACTCCCAAGTTACTAGCTATTTAAACATTTTTTGCATCAAAAAAATTTTGTTCAAAAATTATTGGTGGTGAGCTGACTTGGGATCATGTACAACTCAACACTTGACAAGGGCAAGTGAACAAATCTTTTTTATATATTAAAGGAGTAAAACTTTCATGGCATGATGGTGAGCAGGCCAACTGAGTGAACTATTTTCATAGGTCTCCCATAACAGTTCAGAATGATTTAATTTGAAAATACAATTAATTGAAACCAATTGGTAGGAGCTAATGAAAACTAATTCATGCCACTTATTACATTTACCAGGTCTTATTAGGTGAGAGGGAAATAGGGAAAGGGGGCTTTTAGTGGAAGTCATACATTGTCTGCATTATTATCCACCTTAAGTTCCAATTTCCTGCAATGTGTTTTGAGAACCTAAGGGACCACACAGTAAGTACTGGACATATTGGACATTTTGACTTTGTCCACACAATTTGATTTTCCATAGGTCCTTTTCTTTTTCACCATTCTCTTCCATACTGTCCAGGCCACAAGTTGATTGATATTCATTGCAATCTCTACTTCTTGTACCCCATGGAAATGAAACAGGTGGCAGCTGTATATAGGCCTTCTTAGTGGTGGTGCCACACCTGTAGAATGCACTTATTATCCTGGATAATGCATCATTGGATTTCAGGTGCCAGGCCAAAATCTATTCTGTGTGCTCCCATTTTTAACTGGATTTTATCGCTTGCCTTGTTATTTCCCTATTCATACTGTTTACTTTTATGTCATATAAGCGGGGAACCTGCAAAGACTCTCAGGGTACATCTTATTTTCCCCTCTCTCACTACTTTGTTATTTTGACACCTTCATAGCCTCTCCCCTTTTCCTGCTTCCTTCTTTTCTAGCTTCTATTCTGACCCAGGTCCAGTTGTGCTGTACAGAACCTGCAGCTAACATTCCCTGCATCCCCCTCCCCAAGATATTTCCTCTTTTCCTCATCCTGGCAACTTTCATATCCTCACCTTTCCCTGCTTCTTTCTCTCCTTTCCACCCACAAAACAACCTACCTTTTATCTGCTCCCCCATCTTCAACTATATTTACTATTTATTTAATACTTCACTTTTCTCCCCAATGGCAACCCAAATCAGCTTATAGCAGTCTGCTCTCCTCCATTTTATCCTCACTACAGCCCTGTGAGGTAGGTGTGAGGTAGGTTAGGCTTAGTGTTGCCAGCTTCAGGTTGATAAATACCTGGAGATTTTGGGGTTGGAGCCTGATGAGGGTGAGCTTTGGGGAGGGATTTCAATGTGGTATAATGCCATAGTCCATTTTCTCTGTCACCTAGGGATCAGTTGTAATAGTGGAAGATCTCCAGCCACCACCTGGAGGCTGGCAACCCTAATTAGGCTGAGAATTTGTAACTGGTCCAACTTCACTCGATGAGCTTCCATGGCAGAATGGGTATTTGAGCCTGGGTCTCCCAAATCCTAGTCCAAAACTGTAACCACTATACACACTGGTTTTCATGGGATGGCCACTGTTGAACAGTAGCAAGCAGCCAGGCTTGGATGACTCATGCAAGTCAGACAGTCTTCTGCAGATTGCTGCTAAACCTGGCCCTATGAGTCTTCCCTCAAAAACCCTGGAAAGGGCTCTACCCCTCAGTCTATTTTTTACAGTTATAAATCAAGGCTGGAAGGCTGGCAATACTGTTATGGTTGCCTAGCAATGGCCACTGAGGACATTTGTTTCGTAAAGCTACAGGTGCTGCTTCTGTTATTTGAGGGGGATGCTTTAGATTTCAGATTCTTCTGAAAATCAGGTGCATTTTTCAGTTTGAGAAAAGATGTATTTTGGCTGTTCATGGCTCCCATCTCTGGATTTTAATATCCATAGATGGGACTATACTGAGAAGTAGATATATTGATACTGGTGTTATTCTGTTGGCTACTGTTTAAAATCCTGATGGTGGATTTTATTGTTGCTGGATACTTTTCTGTAAAACAATGTGTGTGTGTGTGGGGGGGGTCATCTTACAAGCAGGATCATCTTTCTTTCAAGTAAATGCAGAAAATTTGCAAGTGTAAGACAAATCTCAGAATTGGAAGAGAGACTGCAGACAACGCAGAGATCTGTATTCTGGTAATGTTCAGGGACACAGCAGATTTTGAAAATCAATAAACAGAGAAGAGACAAGGCATAGGCAGCAAGTAAAGGGCAGAGTATATGTCAAAGTAACAGAAGAGACAAGAATCCAGTCACCCAAGGCTCAAATACTAGGAAAAATCTACGAGCAAACACATGTAAACTTGTGTAACAGCACTTTTAATGAAGTCAAAGGCTTTGGATACAAGTAGTCAAAAGGCCAAATTGTGACTTCTAAAGGACTTCAGAGACAAAGAGTATATATTATTTCATGATTCCCTTTCTTGTTCCTTGCTGGTAAAGTCCACTGTGGAGGAGTAGTGACTCTTTAAAGCAGTGGTTCCCAACCTTTTTTTGACCAGGGACCACTAGGACTTTTTTGTTCGGTGCAGGGACCCCAAGGTTCAAAATAAAAATTCCAGGAATTTGAAAATAAACTTTAATCATAACTGTTAGTTAAACATTAAACTTAGAATTATATTTGAATATATATATTTTATAATAGAGAACTTTTAATTGAAAATATTAATTTATTATGGGTTTATAACTTTGTTTCGCGGACCTTAATTTAGTTCTCGCGGACCCCTGGGGGTCCATGGACCCCTGGTTGGGAACCAGTGCTTTAAAGGATGGAATCAATCCGCTTACTATGAAGCAACTGTGAAGTTCTTTGAAGCATTTGACCAGTTTGGCCTGACATATTATATTGTTGTTCTCCAACTCATCATCATAACTGGCTTGCTGACCAATGCAATGTCTACCTTTGTCAAGGTAGACTTGTACAGAGGAATTCTGGGACAGAACAGAAACTAATATCTGACACCACCATACCATAGTACTATTCCATCACCTGGTCCTTTTAGATCTTAACCTAAAGTTTAAGCAATATCCTGAAAACCTCCAGACTAACAAAGACTACAGTCCACAATAGCCATGCAGATTAGCTTTGGATTTCACACATTAACAGATCACTTCAGGATACAATGGTTCCATATTAACATACCACACCCTCATTAGCACACTATCTTGATACTTACAGGACAATGATTAGCACATTACCTTTGATACTTTTTGTAGGACAATGATTCAGCTCAAAACCAACCCCTTTCTGACTATATATTACTCTTCCTACACACTTGACCCTGAGAGACACTGTCCTTCAGTGTTACTCCTCTGAAGACGCCTGCCACAGCTGCTGGTGAAACGTCAGGAAAGAAAATACCAAGACCATGGTCACACAGCCCGGATAACCTACAAGAACCAATTTAAGCAATATGTTTGATAATACAGCACTGAGGGGAGAGTTTATCAGAATTTTCTCTCCATAAGACACACTTTTTTCCTCCTCAAAAGTGAGGGGAAATGTCTGTGCGTCTTATGGAGCAAATGTGAGCACAGAGCCGGCTGGGCATGCTGGAATGACGCGAGCCGGCTCTGTGCGCCCCGCCCACCTCCCAGCTGGCCATCGGGGTGGGGAACGCCGGCTCGCGCCGTCCCAACGCGCACGCGCCCAGCCAGCATTCGCTCCATAAGACAAGTTTTTAGAGGAGGAAAACAAGATTTTTTTCTTGTTTTCCTCCTCTAAAAACTAGGTGCGTCTTAGGGAGCGGTGCGTCCTATGGAGCGAAAAAATTGTTCTTCCCACACATAAAGGAGTCAGCTGTACAAGGCTTGGTGTTCCCAATGCATTTCACCAAAATTGGCCTTTTATGCAGGGATGTTTCCTTGCGGTCACCCCCACCGACTGCTTTGGAGCTTCCTTTTGATCACGCATGTCTTTCCCGCCCGTCAGAGGTCACCTTGCTCTCCCCGCATGTTTTGCCCACGTTTTCCAGATGCTGTTTTAGCCAGAATCTGGACAATGTGGGCAAAACACACGGGGAGAGCGAGACGACCTCTAACGAGCAGAAAAGGCATACCTAAACAAAAGGAAGCCCTGAAGCAGTCGGCGGGGGTGACCACGGGGAAACGTCCCTGCATAAAAGGCCATTGTTACTTGCTGCGGTAACCACGGTGCATTCTGACAATCCGTGCACCACGCAAGCATACATATGACTTGCAGAATACAAATGCAAATAAGTATGCGCTGTATACTTCTTCACAAGCAGCAGTGATGTGGGGCATACTTTTGTTATCTAAACGTGAAGCATGCAAAGTGTGGGCTCGCTCCTTATCTAACATAGGAAATATGAATATATGACTATCCTGGCAATTGTTGAAAAGCATTACACAACTGCTCAGTGTGAATACTAATCTCATTGCTCAGCCAATTATTTATTATTTATTCAGTACACACTATGCAATGGCACGGACAGATGCTGGGCTTTTAAAGGTTCACAGTTCTATTTGCCAAATGTCGGGGTTTGACCCAAGTAGTTTGTGTACCATTTTCTATCTTTTTATAACCACCATGAAAATCCCTTTGCTGAGGCTTGGGGATAAGCAACATCTGTTGGTGTCTGCCACAATGCCTGCCTTTATACTTATATATGATTAATGAGATTAAGAGCATAAACAGTGTAACATTCAAATCCAAAGCATATGTTTTGTTTCAATCGTCCAGGGAGGGCCTTGGGCCTACATAATAGCAGTCTAGGCAAGACAACTGGTTCTTACCATATATCCCCACCTTATGATTGGGCCAGATGAGCATTTGCTAAAGTTGTTTGTCCATTTCTCTGCAGTTCAAAAGCACAGTCACACCGGCCTAAATTTTTCAGCAGTGGAACAGAACTACCCTGCCTCTCCCCTCTCACTGCAGCCAACTGATTTCCATGAAATGCAGCTAATGGGAAACAGGGGACCCTGAAGAATGACACGAGAAGGATATAGGGATGCTGGCCTCTAGGTGGAATCTTGGGATCCCCCAAAATTACAGTTCATCTCCAGACTACAGAGATCTTGGAGAAAATGGATACTTTGGAGGGTGGACTAGAGTTACCAGCTCCGGGTTGGGAAACACCTGGAGATTTTGGGAGCGGAGTCTGGAGATAAGGAGGGACTTCAATGCCATAGAGTCCAATTGTCAAAGCGGCCATTTTCTCCAGGTGAACTTATCTCTAACAGCTGGAGTTCAGTTGTAATAGCGGGAGATCTCCATCCACCACCTGGAGGTTGACAACCCTAGAGTGGACTCTACGGCATTGTACCCACAGAGGTCCTTGCCCTCTCCAGGCTCCATCCCCAAATTTCCAGGAGTTTCCCAGTTTGGATCTGGCAACCCTACCCCCCATTCCCCATCAGTGGCCAGGGGGGGACTTTGTAACCCTAGAAGAATGTGCAGCAGAAAGGAGGAATTAGTGGGAAACGTTATTCTACTGAAAGTGTGCATCTTAATGAAGGAAGGGGAATTGCTATATATATTCAAATGACTACGTGTACATTCCAAAAGAATATTCTTCAGAAGTACTAAATAAGCTATTACCCACCCAAGACAAAATTAATTTGTTCAGCCAAGCTATCAAAACGCATCTTATAAGGAGCCATATCTGAAGTGGCAAATAGAATCTTTGCTGCCAGTTGTCATAATACCACGGCATTCAGATGTCTGAGAAAACCAAATAGTTGGGGCCTATGTTGTATTCTTTTCCAATCTTCTTTCCAAAAGAAAGCAAAAATGTTGTTTAGCGAAATAAGTTGTAGCTGATGGCATTCTGCCAGCAAACATCTAAAGCTTGTCTGGCTAGAGTTGGCACTTTCAACACACTGAAAAGGAGCAGTTTCCCTGGCAACTGAACCCAAAGTGCTCCCGCTTTTTACCCCTCCCTTCCCTCTTGTCCTTTCCCATTTAATTTACCACCTGCATTTCACAGGTTATATTTAGCATTTAAGAAGGCACAAATGGAAAGGGGGAGAAGAGTTCTGTCTTTTGTAATAAAACAAGAAGACGCTAGTGAATTCTTTCAAACAAAGAGTAGGTTGTCCTTTTCACAGATCAAGGAACGCACATGATTGTGTAGGAACTGGTCAGTTGCTTGCTCTCCATTTGTTTTCTTGCTTCTCAAAATGAAGAAGAAGAAGAAGAAGAAGAAGAAGAAGAAGAGTTGGTTTTTATATGCCGACTTTCTCTGCCACTTAAGGGAGAATCAAACCGGCTTACAATCACCTTCCCTTCCCCTCCCCACAACAGACACCCTGTGAGGTAGGTGAGGCTGAGAGAGCTCTAAGAGGGCTGTGACCAACCCAAGGTCACCCAGCTGGCTTAGTGTGCAGGAGTGGGGAAACAAATCCAGTTCACCAGATTAGCTTCCACCGCTCATGTGGAGGAGTGGGGAATCAAACCCAGTTCTCCAGATCAGAGTCCACCACTCCAAACCACCGTTCTTAACCACTATACCACGCTGGCTCTCTTTAACAAGTTACTGTGGGTCACAGTCCCTGTGGCTGTGTCCAGGGGAGGACAAAAAACAAGATGGTGCACCCCTGTGATCAAGCTGTGTGATGTGTAAGGTTGTCAACTCTGGGGTGGGAAATTCCTGGAGATTTGGGGATAGACTATGGGGGAAGTGGGGTTTGGGGAAGGGAGATACCTCAGCATGGTGTCATAGACCACGTCCTCCAAAGCAGCCATTTTCTCCTGGGGAACTGATCTCTGACATCTGGAGGTCAGTGGTAATTCTAGGAGATTTTCAGGCCCCACCGGGAGGTAGGCAATGGTGCAGAGGTTGGGGAGGGGAAAGCTGACTTAATAGGTCTAGTTTTACTGAAGTGGGACCTCTGTCCCTGGGCTGTATCAATTCAAAAGAAGACAGCTGTCCTGGTCTTTCATAAAAAATATTGCTTGTATATGGAGAACAATATTTTAGAGATTCAAATGAGAGTACCGTAGCCATGCTAGTCTGTTACAGCAAAAAAAAAAAAAAAAAAAAAAAAGGAGCCTTGTGGCACTGTAAAGACCTAGAATCATAGAAACATCAAGTTGGAAGGTATCTCATCTATTCATCTAGTCCAACCCCCTGCACAATGCAGGAAAGTCACAACTACCTCCCCCCACACCCCCAGTGACCCTTACTCCATGCCCAGGACATGGCAAAAAAAAAAAAAATCAACCCTCCAGGATCCCTGGCCAATCTTAAAGAATTCTTGTTGTGTAATCTTCATCAATAGAGTATTGTTCATGAAGTCTTCTTATCCAACTACTCTCTTAGTCTTTATTTAGCTAGCCGCACAATCCTAAAAAGGGGTTATTCTTTGTCTGAAGAGTGGTGCATTCTTTTTGAAGGACATTCCAAGTACATTGGTGTGATAAAGATTTTGGTAATCCTATATGATCACGCATTATACCTTTATCACCATATCATCCTCATTGAATATTTCATTTGATGCTAGGCCCATTCCTAGGGTTGCCAGGTCCCTCTTTGCCACCAGTGGGAGGTTTTGGGGGTGAAGACTGAGGAGGGCGGGGTTTGGAGAGGGAGGCACTTCAATGCCATAGAGTCCTTGAAGTCTGGACGGTTCAGCAAAGGAACGAGAGGAAACATCTAAACCGAGATAACAGCCTGACACCTATTGCCAAAGCAGCCATTTTCTCCAGGTGAACTGATCTCTATCGACAGGAGATCAATTGTAATAGCAGGAGATCTCCTGCCACCACCCGGAGGTTGGCAACCCTACCCATTCCAGTCAAAACATTATGTACATTACTCCCCTACACTCAGAAGTTTGGGTTTTTTTTATTTGTTTCGATAGGAAAACTGAAGAAATATATTTAATATGGAATGAAAGCATTCAGTCTGGATAGCAGCAGTGTAATTTATCTGTTACAATATTTATATCTTTATATCTATCACATCCACTTGGGGAAAAAAGGACATGAATTATCAGGATGATCTATTTTCCACTTCAACACTTTGTGAGCACACGGATATTTCGTAAAGCACTGTGTAGCTTATTATGGCGCTACGCTTTTACAGACAGGCATTTTGGGCACCTTAAAGACTAACAACATTTGGTTTCAGCATATGCTTTCATGGAGTAGAGCCCACTTCTTTAGAAAGGTTCCTCACTATGTAGTTATAAGGCATGTTTTTTGTTTTTAAAGCAGGCTTAAGGGGCCATGATATGCAGAAACGTAGTGTGAAACATCATGGAAAATTCAAATCCAACCAAGAAAAATAGAGAGACCATTCACTACTAACTAACACCTGTAATAGGTAGGGAGCCCCATTCATTAGTTCACTATGAGTATGGTTGCCTGGTCCCTCTTCACCACCGGAGGGTATTCCCTATTACTATGTATGGGTGTGAAAGCTGGACAGTGAAGAAAGCTGATAGAAAGAAAATACATTCCTTTGAAATGTGGTGTTGGAGGAGAGTGTTACGGATTCCGTGGACTGCCAAAAAAAAACAAATCAGTGGGTTATAGATCAAATCAAGCCTGAACTGACCCTAGAAGCTAAAATGACTAAACTGAGGCTGTCATATTTTGGTCACATCATGAGACGACAAGAGTCACTGGAAAAGACAGCCATGCTAGGAAAAGTTGAGGGCAGCAGGAAAAGAGGAAGACCCAGCAAGAGATGGATGGACTCAATAAAGGAAGCCACAGCCCTCAATTTGCAAGACCTGAGCAAGGCTGTCAAAGATAGGTCATTTTGGAGGACTTTCATTCATAGGGTCGCCATGAGTCAGAAGGGACTTGACGGCACTTAACACACACACACAATAAATGTTAGCCATTAAGGTGCTACTGGGCTCCTGCTGCTACAACAAAGTAATATGGAATTATTCTCTCTTGAATTATTGAAAAGAGAAGGTTGTTGAGCCCCTTCTCTATGCTTTCTGCCAATGTGGTGACTTTCTATCCCGGAGTTTTTCTTAAGGGATTTATTAAGAGGACAAAACTCTCCTGTCTGTTTTTACTACAACAGGCTAACAATGCTACTCCCTGGAATTATTACATGTTTAAGCAGCTGAAAAATTAATAAATATGCTTGCACATTGATTCACTATGAATTGGCTGTAGTTGCTTCAGTACTGGGGAACTAGAAAACACTGAGATTAAATGTAAAAGTTATCCCTTATCTTTACCAAGCCCAGAATACCATCCACAATGTATTTTACTTCCTATTCGTCTATTCTTAAACAAAAATATTTTCCTGGCCTTTCTTTTATTTTTATTTTACACATTCAGCAGCATTTTTATACAACTCTTATATAGATTAGCCAGGCCCAGTTCTATCAGTGGCGAGAGCAGTTAGGGGCAAAGACTGGGGGGAAAGCATCAAGCGACATTGCAACATCATTTCTGGATAGTAACCTGGAAGTCATGTTACCACTCTAGGATCCCCCCACACACACCTCAATGGTAAAACCCATGATGGATGTGATAGAGTTGAAGCTATTTAGCTATCAAGTATCTCACCCTTGTTCAAGGTTCCTAGCTATGGGAAAGCAAGGGCATTTCTGATGTACAGACTGCATAAGTCTCTTTAAACAATAATAATACATTTATTTTTATTTTTGAGGCCTTCCAGCCAAAGGCTCCTCCACAACCAAATATGGTTCATGCATGCATTTCTGCCATTTATACTTGAACTTGAATAGGAAAAGAAAATGTATATCATAATTTTGAAATGTAGAGAATGTATATCTTTTAAGCATTTTGACTATAATGGGTAAAACTGAACCAGTGCCGAAGAGCTAAGCATGAAACTATTTGCAGAGAGATTGGCATTTAATAACCATATTTCACTTTCTGGTGATGGCCATCCTTCTGTATTTCTAACTCAGGCTGATTGCAAAAACTGGTATGATTTTTGCTTTGTTTGACCTTTCCTTGCACACATTATATTTCTTTTCACTCTGAATTGTCAATCGCATCTTGAACTATACGCTGCATCATTTAGACCTATGGTATCACTTAAATTGGGATCCGTTTTTGCAGTCTTGCGTGTGTTAATGGGGCTGTGCTACTGCTGTTGAACTAGGGTAGTACAAGCTCCCTGTGAAGGGCATGGTGTTCTTTCGCTTTCAGTTGGAAGGGGAGACACAGACACTCAAGGCAGATTCCCAAATCATTCAGTTGATTGCTGACAAAAACCAAACCAAACTTAGGGCAAAAACGCACGGTCGCTTTAGCCTCCTTTATTCCCTGTTTCAGCCAGGATTCAGCTAGGATCGAACGCATGCGTTTTCGCCGAACATGCGTTCGATCCTGGCTGATTCCTGGCTGAAACAGGGAATAAAGGAGGCTAAAGCAACCATGTGTTTTTGCCCTTAGACAGTTCGGGGCTGATTTCACATGGAGGTTTTCTCTTGTTTCAGTCACTTGATTCATGGGCTTTCCCCCACCCCTGTTTCCACATTATGTCATCCTGCATCATGCCCCAATCTCCCCCCACTCCCTGTCATCAAATCACATCTGACTTATGGTGACCCATGGTGGTGTTTTCAAGGCAAGAGATGTTTGGAGATGGTTTGTCACTGCCTGCCTCTATGTCACAACCTTGGTAGTCCTTGGCGGTCTCCCATCCAAATATGTGCCAGGGTAGACCCTGAGATCTGAGGAGATCAGGCTAGCCTGGGCTATCCAGGTCAGGGTACCTCAATAATGGGCAGCCCTTTTTTCACTTAAAGAAATACTTTTTTAAAAAAACAGAGAGGAAAGGATCTTTCCCTCATCTTTTTAATGAGTCTAAAAGGGAAGATATGCTTTTAGTTTCAATGACAAGGTACTCCCTCATATTGATCCCACTCCCCTCTTCCATGCATGCAACATAGTGGTCATATAAGCTGGACCAACATGGGCCAATTTCACTTCATGTAACTGCCAAATACGGGCAGAGAAAGGATCTTCATTTTCCTTTGGAGATCAGATGAAACATTACAAGAAATTAGGCCATTTTAAGCAGCCAAAGTCTGCACAATATTGGTCTTACTGCTGTGTAAAAATATATATATTTCGTGGGCTTCATCCATTTTACTGTCTCGGGAAAGGCTGTGTTCACTGGTCCTAAAAAAAGTAATTCACTGATAAGTGAACAAGATTTATTTTTTGAGTAATGGAATACTCGGCCAGAATGAGTCCAGGCTGAATGCGAAATAGTATTGGGGAGGGGGTGGAAAGCATGGCATTCTTCAAAAGTTTTTTTTTAGTGTGTCCCTTCTCAGTAAGAAGTGAGCGCTTTGCAGTATGCAACAGTGAAGTGCCCTCAGAAGGAGGATCATCTCACAGGGCTAAGTAGCTCTATTAACTGCCTGCAAATGTTCACAAGATTCCCATTTCCGGAGCTGTGTTCTTTTTCTTACCGAGAGAGAACATATCCTGCTGGGCCTATTGTATTGATAACTTGAAAACTTTTTTTTTTTGTGGTAGTCTTCATAATAATAACAGGACCTCTCTACTAAATGTTGCTACATTAATAGGCCCTCTGAGAATTCTGTAGAGTATTCGTCTGCACAGTATTTTTTTCCCCTTACTGGCAGAAGATAACAGTGAAGCATAACTCAGGTTGTGCTTCAAAAGATGTGCAGTTTTAGTTCTGTTCAGATAAGTGACAAAAAGTCTTTATTAGCCTGTGCCACCTATACAGCTTGATTTTTTTTTCTAAAATAGAATGAAAAGGTTTCCAAAAAATATTTCATGGAGACATGACTATAACTTCCCTCTCCGAATCAGTCATTGATTCGGAGAGGGAAAAAGCAATAAGGCTTGTATTGTACTGTATTTCTATGTCCATAGTGTTCTCAGTGATTCCTAGAGCTACCCTATGTTGTTTGCAGTTCTTTTACTAGCACCCCAGCCAGCTTTGCAGGCTGCCCCACCCCACCCCATGCTGGTTGCCAGGTACTGCCTGGAAACCCTAAATGGAATCCTCCTAACCATATCTTCAGGGGTGGTGGTAGCGGAGGACCACATTAATAGTAGCAAAAACTGCAGTAAGTATTGAAACATGTATGCTCTTGCATAGCAATGATGATGCCATCTTGTCATAACCTAGCGGTTTTGCAGGGCCTAATTGTAAGGTCTGAGTTCACCTGTTGAATCCCAATCACCAAACGACCAGACAGGGTATTCTAAGAGGCTGGTTTATTTGGGACACATAAGGTGAGTAGCAGGAACTTACAGGGAAAGGTACGAGAACTCTAATGGGGGGGGGGCAATGAGCAGGATGGAACATATACAGAAAACCAAAGGCACAGTTGGATACCAAGCCAAGCCTGGTTCCCACGATAGATTACAGTTATCACACTAACGGAGAGCAAGCAGTCATAACAGCCTTCTAAATAACACAACCTTGGAGGGCAGCTGCACTCCCAGGCTTGGGGCTCACACTAAGCCAGATACATTTTGTGCTTGACGACTATGCTGGAAGATATGGAGTCAAATTAGAAATGCTGACAGTTTATGGAAATTGCAGGCATTTCCTCCCTACACATTTTCCCCCACTCAGCTCATATGATAAATGACTATACTATGCATACTTTTCCAGGCAACTCTGTGTGTGTTGTGTGTGTTAAGTGCCGTCAAGTCGCTTCCGACACATGACGACCCTATGAATGAAAGTCCTCCAAAATGTCCTATCTTTGACAGCCCTGCTCAGATCCTGCAAATTGAAGGCCATGGCTTCCTTTATTGAGTCAATCCATCTCTTGTTGGGTCTTCCTCTTTTCCTGCTGCCCTCAACTTTTCCTAGCATGACTGTCTTTTCTAGTGACTCTTGTCGTCTCATGATGTGACCAAAATACGACAGCCTCAGTTCAGTCATTTTAGCTTCTAGGGTCAGTTCAGGCTTGATTTGATCTAGAACCCACTGATTTGTTTTTTTGGCAGTCCATGGAATCCGTAACACTCTCCTCCAACACCACATTTCAAAGGAGTGTATTTTCTTCCTATCAGCTTTCTTCACTGTCCAGCTTTCACACCCATATATAGTAATAGGGAATACGATGGCATGAATTAATTTAGTCTTGGTGGCCAGTGACACATCCTTACACTTCAAAATATTTTCTAGCTCCTTCATGCCTGCCCTTCCCAGTCTCAATCTCCTTCTGATTTCTTGGCTGCAGTCGCCCTTTTGGTTGATGGTGGAGCCAAGGAATAGAAAGTCTTGAACAATTTCAATTTCCTCATTGTCAACCTTAAAGTTGTGTAATTCTCCTGTAGTCATTACTTTTGTTTTCTTGATGTTCAGCTGTAGTCCTGCTTTTGCACTTTCTCTTTTAACTTTTAGCAGGAGTTGTTTCAAATCTTCACTATTTTCTGCCAATAATGTAGTGTCATCAGCATATCTCAAATTATTAATGTTCCTCCCTCCAATTTTCACTCCACCTTCATCTAAATCTAATCCAGCTTTCCTAATTATTTGTTCTGCATATAGATTGAAGAGATAGGGAGATAAAAAACATCCTTGTCTGACACCTTTGCCAATTGGAAACCATTCTGTTTCTCCATATTCTGTTTTAACTGTGGCCTCTTGTCCAGAGTACAGGTTGCGCATTAAAACGATCAGATGTAGTGGCACACCCATTTCCTTTAAAACCAGCCATAGCTTTTCATGATCCACACAATCAAAAGCTTTGCTGTAATCTATGAAACACAAGCTGATTTTCTTCTGAAATTCTCTCGTATGCTCCAGTAACCAGCATATATTTGCAATATGATCTCTAGTGCCTCTTCCTTTTCTGAAACCAGCTTGAACATCAGGCATTTCTCATTCCATATATGGTAACAGACTTTGCTGTAAGATTTTGAGCATCACTTTACTTGCATGAGAAATTAATGCGATGGTCCGATAGTTGCTGCAATCTTTGATGTCTCCTTTCTTGGGAATTGGAATGTAAATGGATCGTTTCCAGTCTGTGGGCCACTGTTTTGTTTTCCATATCTGTTGGCATATTCTTGTCAAGATTTTGATGGACTCCGTTTCTGTGGCTTGGAATAGCTCTATTGACATCCCATCTGCTCCTGGTGATTTGTTTCTCCCGATTGCTCTCAATGCAGCTTTCACTTCACTTTCTAAAACTGTAGGTTCTTCTTCAAAAGATTCTTCTTGGAAAGAATCTTTTATCCTTTCATCTCTTCTGTATAGTTCTTCAGTGTATTGTTCCCACCTTTTCTTTATTTTGTCCTGTTCAGTTAATGTATTTCCATGCTGATCTTTCAGCATGCCTAACCGTGCTTTAAATTTCCCTTTGATTTCTTGGATCTTGTGGAACAGATCTCTTGTTCTTCCTTTTTTGTTGTTCTCTTCTATTTCTTTACACTGGTTATTATAATAGGTCTCTTTGTCTCTACGTGCGAGTCGCTGGAACGTTGCACCTAGACTTTTGATTCTATTTCTATCACCTTCTACTTTTGCTTCTCGTCTATCTCTGGCAATTTTAAGAGTTTCCTCAGACATCCATCGAGGTTTTTCTTTTCTTTTGGCTACAGGAATAGTCTTTGCACATTCTTCCTTGATAATATCTCTAGTTACTACCCATAATTCTTCAGGTTTACATTCACTTGAACTCAGTAATGCAAATCTGTTCCTTACATGGTCTTTAAACTCTTCCGGAATATTGCTTAGATTGTATTTTGGGGCTATGAATGTTTTGGTATTTTTCTTAAGCTTTATCTTGATTTTCGATATTAACAATCGGCTCCTGGTCTTGTTTTGGCTGAGAGAATAGCGCTTTTCCATCTTCTGCTTCCAATTATATAATCTATTTGATTTCTATACTGGCCGTCTGGTGATGTCCATGAATACAATCGTGTAACTGGTTGCCTGAAACATTACATGTGTTTGCAATGAACAAATTGTTGTCTTCACAGAATTCTATGAGGTGTTCTCCTGCTTCATTCCGTGCTCCTAGCCCAAATCTGCCAACAAAATTTGAATCTGCTTTGTTTCCTACTTTTGCGTTCCAATCACCTATGATTATCAGCATATCTTGTTTAGGTGTGTGATCAAATTCTTCCTGAACACTGGCATAAAAACTTTCAATTTCTTCCTCATCAGCATCTGTAGTTGGGGCATAAACTTGAATGATGCTTATGTTGATAGGCTTTTCCTGAAGTCTGATTGATATTATTCGGTTGGACTTTGCATTATAGCTCCTGACTGCCTTTGCTACATCTTTCCTCACTATTAAAGCAACTCCGTTTCTTCTCTTTTTGTCATTCCCTGAATAAAACACTTTGTAATTTTCTGATTGAAAACGTCCTAATCCAGTCCACTTTAATTCACTTACTCCCAGGACTGAAATGTCCATGCGTTCCATTTCTTGTTTAACAATTTCAAGCTTACCCTGATTCATGCTCCTCACATTCCATGTTCCTATTATATGCGTCGAACAGCTTTGGACTTTCCTTTTGCATCTATTCATGTCAACCAATGAACGTCCTTTCGGCTTTAGTCCAATCGCATCATTAAGAACAGCGCTACTTGTACTTGTCCTCTGCTCTACCCCAGTAGCAGATTGAGTGCCATCTGACCTGGGGGTCCCATCTTTCAGCACTATATCTTTTTTTTCATTTTGGATTGTCTCATCATAGGGTTTTCAAGGTAAAGGTTGGTCAGAAGTGGTTTACCAGTGCCTTCTTCTGCGCAGTACTAACCAGGGTTAGCCGTAGTGGCACTGCCAATGTCTACGAAAGATCTTCTGCCAGTGTCACCTTCCACTACTGCTACTCTAGCCTTTCTTTATCACTGCAAACCTATTTAATGTGGGCTGAGGTCAGAAACAACCTTTCTAGTGCCCCAAATAAGAACATCTGGCTATTGCTTTCCAAAAACAGACAGATGAGTCTTAATATCATTTCAATTGTGCTGAAAAGGAACAAAGGATAAAAAAAGACCCCAAAAATCTGGTTACTGTACCCATTCAGGATTAAAGTGACAGATTGGAGATCAACACACTTATTCACACTTCCTTCAATTAGTAGTTTACCAATATAACACTTATTGTGTGTTTAGATAACATAGAGTTTACTTTCATCACAATATTGTATAATTCTGCAGATATGTATGGAAATATAAGCCATCAGTGGTATGCAGCCCATTGCTTTGGTGGAATGTATTCATGATATAATGTTATTAACAAAAGTAAAAACACACCTTGCCTCTAAGATGGCCTCTCTCTTGAGAGAGAGCCCATTGAAATCACATATATAAAATGCATGCCAGTGCTCAGATTATTATATAAATTGTAAAAGTGTTTTTTTTTAAAAAAATCTTCCAGTTTATACTACTGAAATCTGGAAACTTGTCTCTCACTGATATTGTATCATCAATTATACATTATTTACATCCGCCCCCCTGAAATGTATAGTATTTACAAATATATAATCTCTATTATCCCAAACCTGTTTTATTAGCCTCATTCTCCTAATTCACTGTTCTGTATCCATCCTAAGTAGCAGATGCCTGCAGAGGAGATAGTGCCAGTTCACATAAGCAAATGTGCCAAACCATATGTTCCATAGGAAAACAAAACAAAAACATTAAAATAACCCCCCCCCCCACTGGGTTTATCTCTGATAGATAAATTCTTTTCCCATCTATAATGCAGAGTAGGATCCAGCCAGCTCTGTTCTTAAAACCTTTCCACGGAAATTAATGGATGTGCTCATTATAGCCAATTAGACCTTATTTGCAATCCAGCAGAATAAGGCACACAAAAGCCTTATGGATGGATCAGATGATATGTCATCAGTGCATGGCATTTTCAACCAAACAATGGCATCCTCAGATCAAGTATTTTCCTAATGATTCATAATGCCTACATAAATTCACCAAATTTTCTGTTGTCAAGGAAAATCATCATGGGAATTTGACAAAACAAATCCCCAATGAAATTTATCTGTGGATTTGGTTTGGATGAGTTCTGTACTGCTAAATATTATGTTATATATGTTGCTCTTCTAGCAGCAATCCTTTGCTCCCACAAAGATGACTGCTACTACACCAGAGTTGCATTGGTATAATTTGTCTGGATCCTATGCTCTTGCAGCAGCAATGTCAAAAGCATAGTAGCAGCAGTAGAGAGAAAAAAGAGGGACCAGAGCCACTTCCACCAAAATCCCTCTCCAATCAGAACATCACTCCCAAAGGCACCCCCAAATTAGTCAAACATAGAAGGCTCCAGTCCACATGTTCTCATGTACTATGTATGGGTACTTTCACTCACATTCGTCCTTGGTCTGTCTTGGTTGTTCCTTGGATCTATGCATGAGTTTTCTGTCTATTAGAGATGACCTTTGGGCCAGCTCTCACAAATCCTGGGACTTCCTGTCCCTCTATTAACCAGATTTTTCCACCTCCCCTGAGCTCAGCCCACTTGAAATCCCCATGCATAAGGCAAAGTGGGGGACAAGGAAGCTTGGGGGAGGTATGTTTCTCACACAGAAAGAACTACAGCTAATTACAAAGCAGCATGTCAAGGGGCGGGGATTCAAACGCTTCCTGCTTCCTCAGAGTTCTTTCTGAGCAGAAAAAAGGATTTAAAAAACGAGGCTTTGGTTTCTCCCCCCGCCCCAGCCAATTACAAAGCAGTGTTTCAAGGGGCAGGGACTCAAATGCTTCTGATTTGAGCTTCAAGACTGCTGGTGCACAGATCCACAACAGGAGAGTGTGGGTCCAGTGAGCAAAGAACCTCGGGTAAAACTCCCATGCATAAACGACCTGTAATGACACTAAACCCATCACTAAACCCAGTTATTATTTTCTCAAATATACAGGCATGCTGCTAAGAAAAGTATATAGTTCTCCTGCCATTAGTGATGAGGGAAACAATTGAGGACTACTGTCCTTCAGTGTTACTCCTCTGAAGATGCCTGCCACAACTGCTGGCGAAACGTCAGGAAAGAAAATACCAAGACCACGGTCACACAGCCCGGATAACCTACAAGAACCAATGAACTCTGACCGTGAAAGCCGACAATAAATTGAGGACTACATTCCAAGATCCTTAGGCAGGAGTTCCTTGGAAGCACAATTATTGGTTGATTGAGTAATTGATTGAATTTATAGGCTGCTCTCTCCTGGCCAAGCCAGACTCAGAGTGGCTCACAACAACATACTTAAGTGTCCTTTTACCAGGAAAAGTGCCAGAGCCAAACAGAGAGAAGGAAGGCATGTCACTCCTGTCGTAACATTCACAGTGCCATCCTAAGCACAGTTATACCCTTGTAAGCTCATTTATTTCAGTGGGCTCACAGTATGGAATCTAGGGTTGTGCAAAAAAAAAATAGCTGTACCCGAAAAGCCAAATATCTATTCTGCTTTTTCAGGAAATGGCTATTTGGCTTCCGCTTTATCCCCAGGTTTTGGAATTCTGTAAACCCTAATATGCACAACCCTAATGCAATCCCATGGGCTTCCCAGTAGTTCAACAGAAAAGAATGCTGCAGTGGGAAACAGAAGGGAGGGGGATGCATTCTAACCCAAGGAGACAGTAAAGCAACCTCCACAAAGCTATTGGAAGGAAGGAAGGAAGGAAGGAAGGAAGGAAGGAAGGAAGGAAGGAAGGAAGGAAGGAAGGAAGGAAGGAAGGAAGGAAGGAAGGAAGGAAGGAAGGAAGGAAGGAAGGAAGGAAGGAAGGAAGGAAGGAAGGAAGGAAGGAAGGAAGACTAGCAGTTCTTTTACACTGTAACCACACAGCCAAGCCAGAAGAGGAAAGATGTTCATTATGTCACCATCATAGTCTTCCATCTATGACATGTTACCTTGCCTGTCCACGGGGATGGGGATACCCCAGAAATATGACCTGGTACCAAAAAGACCATATGGAGCTGTAGCTTGGGGGGAGGGGGCACAGCTAGGGATGAGTACATTTGCCTTGTTCTGTTGCTTCACTGTGACTATGACAGTTTCATTCTGTGCTGCATTCTACTCCTTAGTTCTAGTGCTGCTAGGATAATCTTTTAGACTAATTATTTTTCTTCATTCTACTAGCACAGTAGGATTTAATAGCATCCTGTCCCTGTCCATTAGGCATAACTCACTGACAGGATTGTTCTATACATATATTTGCAAAGCTTAACATGTTGCCAATATTTTTGTTTGCACCTCTGCCTATCCCCAACCCCAATCTTTGTATTTCTGGAACAAAATTGATATCATTTACTGAGGCAGAACCAAGGACATTCTACTGTACAGGCCCCATTACAATGGATAGGGACATCAGTTCAGAGTTACAGTACTTTGGGCTACAGGCAGTAGGGTGTATTATTTATAGTATTGGACTAAGATTGGGGTGACCCAGATTTGAATCTTCACTCTGCCGTGAAGTTCACTGAGTGATCTCTTTCTCACAGCCTAGCCTGCCTCATGGATAGTTGTGAGGATAAAATGGGAAGCAGAAACGCATGTATCAAGAACTCCTTGGAGAAAGGGCATTATCAAATATGATGGATAGTCCCTTTTTATTGTTGCTTTAAGTAAAAAATGGATTTACTTAATTAGTGATAAATTGGCATACTCGGCAATAAATAAATTACAAGGCACTTGTAAGCCTTTATCTTAAATGTTTATCTTGTTTAAATAAATAAAGATAAATGTTTATCTTGTTTAAGAGGAAACGTGAAACTGTCATCTGGAAAACAAACTAACCCTTGAGACACCCATGCATTAAGGATCAATTTTAGCCCTCTAAACTGGGGATTCCCAGTGACAAAAAGATAGAGGGAACAGTGGTTGTAGCCTCATGACTTCTGGCAATTGATTTTGTGTTATTCAAAGAAGACCCTTCCAGATGTGGTTGTAACCATAGGACTTCTGCAAATTGATTTTCTGTTATCCAGAGAATATTCTTCAAAATGTTTGACCCACTCCTCAGAGTGGTGGTCTCATTACACTAGTCACTGACGATATACGGTAAATATTATTCAGTACATAATGTCAACCAAACAAATAAACAAAATCCAAATAATGTAAAAAATGTGTTGAGGGACATTTGTCAGCTGGAGGAAAGGAAAGGAAATTGTGCCCTATATATTGAGAAAATAGTTTGGAACAACGGTAGAGAGCCATTGAAAAAAATGTTCTCCATATCCAAGCTACTTCCATATATATCTGATGTGACTGGAGGAACCACTGCGATTATGAATTACACTAGTTCTACCATCCTATAAATTTATTTAAATGACTCACTGTGGGATGACTCCTGGGTAGGATGATTGCCGCTAAAATGTTTGCACTGTATATCTAATTAACATGCAGCCCTGTAACTTAATCTAAATTAAAATCACATACAGACAGTGTAATTTCAGGCACTACTGAGAAGCTTAAGATAAAGACCATAAACTGTGAATTCATTTTCCAGTTCTGAAATATTTCTTGCTAGTTTAAATAGTTCTTGTACAGGTGCTAATGAAGAGGAAGATAGTAACCAATGTACCGTTTGACTCCTTTAGCTGTGTCCCTATAACCTAGTTGAAAAAAACTCGAGCTTATCAGACATTTAAAATTCATAGTTTAAATGACCTCATAATTTGGCTGTTGGAATCTGACATGCAGCGCGGTATATGCTTTTCCAGATCTGATAAAGACATCGTTCTAAGAGGCCCTTTAATTTCTGTTGGAGAATAAAAGGTCTTGATGTTGTTGGCATTAAGGGCTGCAACAGAATGGAAAATTAGGGAAGTGTCAAGAGACAGCGGAAGGTTTTCTTTTCTTTTCCTTGTGTTTCAACATTGATAATTTTTTTCTGTCAGGCAGCTGTGCCTTGAAGCAAAAGTTCATGCAGGTAAAATGCCTACAAGGAGAACCCTGACAATACTGACAGTTGACCATACTGCCATTGTCACTGTCAAAACAACACTGGGACTGATCACAGAGCAAGTTTTTCTGCATTTAAAAAAAAAAAAAAAGCCGGCCAATCTCATAATTTATAAGCATTCAATGCAAGGGGAGCCATTTTTATTGTCAATTAAGTTAACGGCTACAAAGAGTGTGGCATCCTTACTTTAGGTGGCCAAGGAGCTTTCATTAAGAGGACTGTGCATGAAGGGAATTATCTGAATGTTATCCGAGCTTCATTGTTCCCCTCAGAACTGTGAGGAACTAGATGTAAATGGGGAGACTCCAAGACATGCTGCAACCATTTGGACAGCTGGGTCGCTTGTCACTAGGGGTGTACACGGAGAAAAAAATTGTTACAGTTTCTTATCCTGGCTTGGTGTGTGGTTGTGTGATTTTTTTTTTTTTTTTTTTTACTTTGATCGCTTCATTTCAGGCATGGCGTTACCGGTTTGTGTTAGAAATCTGCGTGGTGATTTTGTATTCTTTATTTTTAGGACTGTTTTCTGCAGACGTGCATTGCACGCACCATCTTTTTCAGTGCTCAGCCAATTTGAGGGTCTCTGGGGCAGCAGTCATTGGATGTAACACCCCCAAAATTGCACAGACTGCAGTCCTTCGTCTCCTCTCCAGACCCCCTGAATCTCAAGCACATGCAGCAAAGCGGTTTCGTTTTGCTGGGTTCCAAAAAAGTAGCTCATTTCTGCACACTCACACTGCAGACACTGTTCTTTCCCATGCACTGTCAGTTCATGGGTCTCTGAGGCAGCAGTCATTGAATACAACACTACAAAAATCACACAGTGTTAGGGTTTCCAAACTCCAGGTAGTAGCTGGAGATCTCCCACTATTACAACTGATCTCCAGCCGATAGAGATCAGTTCACCTGGAGAAAATGGCCGCTTTGACGATTGGACTCTATGGCATTGTCTCTGGACAATTCTACCAACTATTTTGTCAGATTGCACAGAGAAGCCATTGAAATTCATAAACATCAGCACAACTTTAACAGAAAAGAGGAGAGTTTAAGAATGAATAAGGCTTGGCTTCCTGCCCTGAAAAACCTCCAGACAAAGACAACATTCAACAATAGCCATACAGATTAGTTTTGGATTACACACATTAACAGATCACTTCAGGATACAATGGTTCCATATTAACATACCATACCCTCATTAGCACATTATCTTGATACTTACAGGACAATACTTTTGCAGGACAATACTCAGCTCAAACCCAACCCCTTTCTGACTATATATTACTCTTCCTACACCCTTGACACTGAGAGACACTGTCCTTCAGTGTTACTACTCTGAAGATGCCTGCCACAGTTGCTGGCGAAACGTCAGGAAAGAAAATTCCAAGACCACGGTTACACAGCCCGGATAACCTACAAGAACCAATATAAATATTTTATTAAATAAATATATCTTACCCAAGAGTATAACTTCAAAACACTTTAGTAGGTAGCATCTCATTAGGGACCAGCAGCAATGTCTATTTAGGTCTCCATTAGGACAGAATAAAGTTGAATAAGGCTAGAACGTAACTAAAAGGATTGTAGTATTATATTGTATATATTTATTGTCACTTTTGCACTTTATTCACTTATAAAATTAAGCATTGCATATGTGGGTGGTTTCAGCAGGCCATTGCCCGCCAATCCACCCAGCTGCTCCAGAGCGGCAATCGTGTGCCCGCGGCTATGCGCACACGATGACATCACTCCCGGGTTTACCCCCCCCCCAGAAGCGCCACATCGCTGTGGCCACTTTAGCACTCAAACCCCTTGGGGTCTGAGTGCTAAAGCAGCTGCAGCAATGTAGCGCTTCCAGGGGTAAGCCCGAAAGGGACGTCATCGCATGCGCACACAGCCGCCCAAGTCCCATCCCCTAAAAATCTCCCACCAATCGAGACTGTGGAATGCCCTTCCCACAATAGTTTGTGAGTTCATTTGCCCCTACAACTGGATACATCCCAGCCCCAGCTACCTACCTTTCCACCCTGGAAATCCACACTCATAGAAGGACATTCACTTTAGCTAGGTGTTCAGCCCTACCCTCTGCGGTTTTACAAAGGAGGTATATCAAGATCCCAAGATCAGAGATTTTGTCCATGCAGTTCTGGGGAAATAGAAACAATGGAACACATGTTTTTCAGATGCTCATTCTATAAGGATGCCCGCTCTAAGCTGTCCCGGTCCATGCTTGAGAAAATCTAAGGTTATTCTGAAAAACTTCAGGTTAGGAAGCTCCTCTCAGATGAAATTCCCTTACAAATTAGAGAGGTCGCCAAATTCTGCGCAGCAATCTACAAACTTCATCAAAGTTTAGTAAAATAAAAGTCAAAGAAATAACAAAGTTAAAAATCTTCTTTTGAATTTGTGTCAAAATGTTTATTTCTTATCCAAATCGTGAAACATTTTAATTTATATATATTCTTTTAAATTAACATGACACAACTTTTAAACAATATCAATGTATCCGCTGTAATATTGCTGTTATGTTCTTAATTTTTATTGGCGCAATGCCGCAATAAATGTTTCTGATTTCTGATTTGTGAGTTCATCAAGCTTCAAATCCCAGAAGCAAATGTATTTACTTGCACAGGCATGTTGTTGAGTCTTTTCTGTTTGTGTCCCTTTTTACTTGCTGCTTTTATTGTTGTTTAAGTGGTATATGTTTTAATATCTGATGACATGGTGAAGTTTTAATGATGTTATGAGCCTCCTTGAGCATTTCATGAAATGTTTCAATGCTTTAATTTAATCCTGAGCTAGAAAGATTGCTCCGGAGAGGCCCCTCTTCCCCTGTATCCCTTGGCTGGTATTTCTTGTTACAACTTCACCCCCCATCCCAGGACACCAACTGAACCTCCGGATAACTGTAAGGAGAATTCAAAGACATGGATTTTAAAATGTTCACCTAGATTTAAATGTGCACCTAGACTGTGAGGAAAGGCTTCTGTGTACTTATGGGATACCTTTGCTTTGACAGTTTCTCCTATTACTATCCTTTTTTCCATGCTTGAATAAATATATTTTGTTTTTATCACTTCTCAGGAATGGAAATGCATTTGCAGAGGAGGAGCCAATTAAATGGGAAGAAAGCTCTTTAGGCTGGGGGAGGGGGCATCAGACTTTTTTGATCAGGATGATAGGATAAGAACCACTTATCCATATCTCCTGGCTGAGAGTTGGAGCCTGTAGGGTTAGAAAAAGAGAAAGGTAACCCTTTGAACCTGGTTCTTATTTCAGCAGAAAGGTTGCACTTACTGTTTGCATTTTTTTCCAGAGGAGGACTTGAGACTGAGAGGCCAAGAAGCTGGAATTTGAAATCAGGTTGCCTTTGTTTTCTGTCGGAGTTGGTGTCCCTTTATCAATTTGTATGACACTTAAAAAGTAAACACTTTGAAACTTTCCTATGACATCTCCTTTCTTGAAAAAGCTTCACATGTTTACCTTCTGCCGGTTGCTTAGGAGCCTTACAAGTAGGTCTGCCCCTCATCATTCTTCTGAGAACAATTGGATCTTACCCTTATGGGACTTTGGAATCTTGACTTCTAGCCTACATTTGAGAAGACTACTCAAGATAGGACTGTGGAGATTGTTACCGTGTAGGATTGTGAGCATAGGATTGTAAATAGAATTGTATGTTGTATGTTGTATGTCTTTCACTGCACATTTGCACGAGATTGTGATAAATTTTGAGAACCTTGGACTGTATTGTGATTGTGATTGACTTAAATTTGATTAGCCGTATCCGTACTTATTTCCTGACTGTGAGTAGTAGTATGGTGGTGTATATTTTGATTGCTAACTTCCAGATACTAGCTGGGGATCTCCAGCTATTACAACTGATCTCCAGGCGATAGAGATCAGTTCACCTGGATAAAATGGCTGCTTTGGCAATTGGATTCAATGGCATTGAAGTCCCTCCCCTCCCCAAACCCCGCCCTCCTCAGGCTCCACCCCCCAAAAAACCTCCCACTGGGACCTAACCCTACTTACAAGAAAATGGTGACACCCCAGTTGAACACATTGTTCTCTGGGCCACAGCAGCCTGAGTCTTCATTATGTCACTCCATTTCATTTTCTTAGCAATCCTTTATTTTGAGCCAATTCATGGATATTCTTCTGCATGACTCTCATTGAAATGAAGGCTAATGATCATATACAGCTCATTAGACTGGAGGACTGTGCATGAGAACTTCCCAGCGTGTTGAGGGCTTTGACATAACACCAGTTGTGGTTTCCGTCTTCTTTCCATTTCGGATTTTAGTAGCTTCTGAAGAAAAAGTTGCAACCAGATATTGGCTTTGCCATTTTTAAACACCCATTTCTTCAGTCTGCAGAATCCCATTTACATTTCAAGAGTCTTCATAGTTACTCTTGGATTAAATACTTTTTAATTTAAATTTTGTGTATTCTGTTCCAACCACTTCTATTTCTAAGGTACATTCATGCATCAAACATTCACAAAAACAGGAATATAAAATTGCCTTGGGATGACTATTTCTTGGGCACAGTCATGCGTTAAATTTGTTCATTACAATAAGAATATAAAATTGCTTAGGAAGTTGCCACCCTGCTTCTTTTGCAACCATCTCGCCCGGGTGATACGCATTAATCACTCCTGTCTCAATCCAGCTAAAGATATCTGTATGCATAAACAGACATCCACATACAAAATGCTTGCTGGATTAGCAGTGCAATCCTAAACAGAGTTACATCCTTCTGGACCCACTGACTTCAATCGATTTAGGATTGCATGACAAGAACTACAGGCATAAAAGGAGTATGCTTCCTACTGCAGATGCTGTCCGTTATTTTCAATGGGATGCACATTCAAATGTGCATCTCCCATGCCTAAATTCTGGCATATCAGAAAATCATTTTTTAAAGTAGCAAAACTGGCTTGGGTACATATGTATATCATAAGGATGATAATTAATTTGGTGTCTTTGCTGACTCAGAAAGAGGGAATGCTGCACGTGCACACTCCATGTAACAAGGGATGATGGCAAACTACACTCACTGAGAGCCAGTATGGTATAATGGTTAAGAGCAGCAGACTCTAATCTGGAGAACCAGGTTTGATTCCCCACTCCTCCACATGAAACTTGCTGGGTGCCCTTGGGCTAGTCACAGTTCCCTCAGAACTCTCCCAGCCCCATTTACCTTACAAGGTGCCTGCTGTGGGGGAGAAGGTGATTGTAAGCTGCTTTGAGACTCCTTATGGTTGAGAAATGTAAAAGGTAAAGGTAGTCCCCTGGACAAGTACGGGTCATTACTGAACCACAGGCTGATGTCACATCCCGACGTTTCCTAGGCAGACTATGTTTACAGGGTGGTTTGCCATTGCCTTCCCCAGTCATCTACACTTTATCCCCAGAAAGCTGGGCAGTCATTTTACCAACCTGGGAAGGACTGAAGACTGAGTCAACCTTGAGCCGGCTAACTGAAACCGACTTCTGTTGTGATTGAACTCAGGTTGTGAACAGAGCTTGGACTGCAGTACTGCAGCTTACCACTCTGTACCACGGGGCTCCTCATGGTAGAGAAAAGTGGGGCATACATTCAATTTTTATTCTTATTCTTCTATCTTATTTGCTGTTTATGGATAGTTTCATCTTACATCTCTTTCCATTTTGTTTTCTAATGGGGTTGTCAAGAACCTCATGAAGCTAAATTATTACTAAAAAGCTCAATTATTACTGTATTTGATTGCTTGTATTTATGTAGCTTAGGCTTTTTGACCTAGCAACAGCAAAACTAAGCCTTCTCAACAAAAGAGCAACAACAAAAAAGCCATGTGGCCAAAAAAAAAAAAAATCCCCAAAAACCAAAGCTTAGCCTAATTGCATTTTAATAATTTAATCACAAGGGGAGGAACACCAAATTGCAGCTATTTCTTTCCAAGAAAGAATTAATATGAAATAACAGTCTTTGTTCACCATAGCAACTGGCATGAAAGAGGTAAACTGGCTGCCTTCAATAGTAGGGTCCCTCTTTTATTTTGGACTTAGTTGTTTTAATAGGCACCCCCTTTTAGAGCCTAAGTGCTAGAGGATCAGAAACTTGGGGTGTCTCATAAAGGCACCTGGGTTCAGCCATGACATTGGAGAGTCCCAGGGAAGACAAAGGGTATGACTGGATGTAAAACCGATTAAATGCACTCTCCCCCAGCTCCACGGCATATCTCGCTCAAGAATAAAGGGCTTTTCAATGCTAAAGGCATTACTCACTGTCCACACACCGCTGGAGGTGTCTGCCCAGCCCAAGGTCGAAGACTCAGTCCAGAAAGACATATAAGTCATTACTCAATCAAGGAAGATATCTAAGGCATTAAGTTGCCCTCCACTCTTAATTTCATTAGTCATTCCTGCCTCACCCAAAGCTTTGTGTCCATGCAGATCTCTCATAATAGCCTAATCAAGGCAATTTTGCCCACCAAAATATGTCAGCAGTTAACTTTAAACCTGCCAGTAAGATTCAAACTTCTTATCTTGGCCCAATCTAAAGTCTGGATGGCCAAAACCCCACTGGGACCCAGGCCCTTCTGTCCTTAAAAGAAGGAGCCCAAGACCCAGCAAAATGTCCTTCAGATCTCCAGTCCAGATTTCTGCTGGTCAGAACTCTGGTGTCCTGAGAACCCCTGCAGCACTGTGCAAGATTTTGTATTATTCCTTTCTTGAACCTTTTTAAAGCTAATTTCCCTTTCTCTGGGTCCAGTTCAGGTAACAAATATCTATTATCTGTTACTGTATGACTTTGCCTTGGTCTGACTGCCTTATATTACTATTTAAATAATACAATTTCTTGCATTGTTTTATGTCATGATTAACACTTATGCCTTGTTTCAGGTTTCTGCAATCTTGGACCTATTACAATTATTTATTAGATTGCTCCTCATCCAATTGATTGTACTGACTTCCATCACACAATCCGCCTTGAGCCTCAGTGAGAAAGGTGGACTATAAAATAAATAAATAAATGCAACATCAGCTGTGTAGAATGTATGGGTTGCTTTTGCACCTGTATGGTTGGTGCCGTCTATTAGTCAGCAGCATTCCTTGCACTGGCTGGAACTGACTGGACTGAAATACAGTTGCCAAGCAGCAGTGTGAGAAGGAGCCAGGAAGGGGAGGAGGTAGGGTTGCCAGCCCTGGGTTCAGAAATATCTGAAGATATGGGGGGTGCAGCCTGGAGAGGGTGGGGTTTGGGGAGGGGAGGGACCTCAGTATGGTACAATGCCATACAGTCTATCCTCCAAAGCAGCCATTTTCTCCAGGGGAAGTGATCCCTGTCATCTGGAGTTAAGTTGTAAAAGCGGGAGATCTCCAGACCCCACCTGGAGGTTGACAACCCTAGTAGGAGGAATAAGGTCTCAGAAGCCACCTTATTCCACTTCCGTCTCCTGGCTCTTTCTCTCACAGCCTGAGGTAGAGTCTGGTGATGTTAGGGTTGCCAAGTTCCTCTTCACCACCAACAGGAGGTTTTTGGGGTGGAGCCTGAGGAGGGCGGGGTTTGGGGAGGGGAGGGACTTCAATGGCATAGAGGTCAATTGCCAAAGCGGCCATTTTCTCCAGGTGAATGGATTTCTATCTGCTGGAGATCAGTTGTAACAGCAGGAGATCTCCAGCCGCCACCTGAAGGTTGGCAACCCCACGTGATGCTCTTAGCCCCCTCTCATACTAAATCTGAGGCCAACAGGTAATGGCTGCAGGCAATGTCAAAAACTAAGCCTCCAGAGCGACAGAAGCCCAATGCTCCCCACCACAGATCTTCTGTCAGCCTAGTGAACCTGAAAATCATTCTGGCCTAGTTGATACCACACTTATATTAATGTCTGAAAGTTACAAGTTCCTAGGCTTCACACGTTTTTCTGTTTTTCTTTGATCTTTTAAAAGAAATCCATAGATCTAGGAAGCTGATGAAAAGAAAGCCAAACTTTGACTATGGACAAGAGTGAAACAGTTCAGCTGGCCATATCCTTTTAGTTCATGTTAAGACCAATTCATGCAGCTGATTCACTTACATCCCACTTCATTTGTCAAATTCCATATGGCTCGGAATAAAAGCATATACAGCCAAGCCCCCCCCACCCCGAAAATCTGTCAGTAAACATCCACACTGCAAATGTTAAAGTAAACAAATCAGATGCCACTTACCTGGGTAAAATTGTTTCCAAACTCATTCAGAATCTTGGCAGGGTAAGGTGAATTTCAGTTGTTGGCTAGCTGATGTGTGAGGGTGGGATCCTCACTGAAAGAAGCTCTCACTAACCTCACTTCTTGAACACATGGCGCTGCCTCACACATTGCTTTATCAACGTCAGTCTTGTCTTGTCTGACAAGCAGCAGCTCTCCAAGGTCTCAGGCACTGCAATGGCCCAGGAGCACACACACACCCCGGACCTGAGATACCTCTGCCCGGCTCCCAAGGACCCCCAAAGACCCCTGTGCCTCTTTTGTCCCCTCTCAAGCAGCGGCCAGCAAACAGGGGCTCGGAGGTGAGTCTGAGCCCGAGCTTGTGAGTGTTCAGTTTGCAATCAAACTTCAGTTTGAGCAGAGGAATGTATGCATAGCACTGCTTGAACTCTAATCACTGGTCAATCCTGAAAACATCTTTAGAAACTGAGCATTCAAAAGTTATGAGTTTTCCTTACATTGAACGATTCTAATTTATTCAGAGAACAAATTGGGCATTGACTACTCCAGTAAATGGACATGTGGATCTAATAGCAAATGATATTCAGAATGTTAATAAGAACATAAGAACATAAGAAAAGCCAAGCTGGATCAGACCAAGGCCCATCAAGTCCAGCAGTCTGTTTCACACAGTGGCCAACCAGGTGCCTCTAGGAAGCCCCCAAACAAGACGACTGCAGCAGCATCCTGTTTGAGTTCCACAGCACCTAAGATAATATGCATGCTCCTCTGATCCGGGAGAGATGTTATATGTGTTGTTAGGAAGCAATGCTGGTGATATTATTTGGTGTATCTCATGTTAACTCTGATGGTCACAGTGTAAGAACAAGTATGGATTTTCTGTTTTACTCCTTATTAAAACACAATTGATACTAATTTGATGAAAGCAGAAATATTGACTGGAGCTTTCAGATAGTTAATCTCATTAGAGAGTAGAAAAATGAGCAGCTGTGCAGCGTCTTCAAGAAAGACTTTACAAAGATCCATAAAATCAGAAATATTAATTCAATTGTTAAAACTTTTTAAAAAAACAAATAGTTCTGAATATTGTCGAAGGCTTTCACGGTCAGAGTTCATTGGTTCTTGTAGGTTATCCGGGCTGTGTGACCGTGGTCTTGGTATTTTCTTTCCTGACGTTTCGCCAGCAGCTGTGGCAGGCATCTTCAGAGGAGTAACACTGAAGGACAGTGTCTCTCAGTGTCAAGTGTGTAGGAAGAGTAATATATAGTCAGAAAGGGGTTGGGTTTGAGCTGAATCAGGACAATGATTCAGGACATATTGCAGGACAATGATTCAGCTCAAACCCAACCCCTTTCTGACTATATATTACTCTTCCTACACACTTGACACTGAGAGACACTGTCCTTCAGTGTTACTCCTCTGAAGATGCCTGCCACAGCTGCTGGCGAAACGTCAGGAAAGAAAATACCAAGACCACGGTCACACAGCCCGGATAACCTACAAGAACCAAATAGTTCTGAATTTCCAAAAGGAAGTTAGCTAATTTCCCCCCCCCCCAATGTCAGATAGTTTTAAAGTAAAATTAGCCTTATATTGTGCAGCAGACACTCCATTCTGCATTTCGAGTCAGCAACAATTGACTAACCACTAATTTTTGAGCAGTCCTATTGACTTCAGAATAAGTAACTTGAGGATTGTCGCCTAATGATTTATTTGAAATATTTAGAATCCCATGTACTGCTAACTAACCTCATAAACTAGATTGCTCTCTTCCTTGTGGTAAAATTTCTCCCCCTCCCCCCCAAATATGCAAAACCTTTCCAATGATCCCATCATCCATAAGGTATGCAGAGACTATTGCAGAGACATTTAAAAATCTGAAGGCAGTTTGGGAGATTCAGTGAGTCCAGAATGTAGTGGCAAGAATACTAACTGGGGTGGATTACAAAACAGCATATTACATCAGTGCTTAAATATCACAGATTACTGTTTTTTATGTCTGGTTGTGATTTATAGAGCACTATAAGTCTTAGGACCTGGGTACTTTAAGGTCCATCTGCTCCATATTGTCCTGCCTGGCATCTCAGGTCTTTTGTCATGTCCACCTGTCTTCTGACTTACAGCAGGTGGCCATGAGGGACAGGGTGTTTTCAGTGGTCACCCCCTAGCTAAGGAATACACTTTCCCTTCACTTGCACCTGGCACTATTTGGGAATATTTTTCAGTACTTGGCAAAAACTCCCCCCCCCCCCGCCACTGTTGTTTTCCTTAGTGCCTCTCCTACCTACCACAGGCTGGGAAAAGGAAACCAAACAAAATTGCAGAATACAAAGCCAGATCAGGTGGATCTCAGTCACACCCAAAGGTTAGATTACTATATATCAGCACTTACTCTATTTCAGATTTCAAATTAGGCGTGGTTCAATTTTTATCTTGAGTAGTGCTGCATATTATAACTACATGCTGCACCACATTGGCTCTCATTAAGTTCATATGGCACTACAAAAAAAGAAAGGATGTCCCATCTGCAGACATTGCATTGCATTCTATTCAGATGAACTGGAATCCCGCCATCTGTGCATATTGGGAGCACAATCCACATGCTTGTGTGGATTTTTCATGAAGGTTGAGCTTTTATTCATGTGCACCAGAACCTTGATTTTCCAATTCTCACTGAAACTACACAGACTGGTTGCATCACGGAGACCTGCATGCTCCTGATATGCGCAGCTGCTGGGCTTCTAGTTCATCTGAATAGAATAAACTGTCTGCAATAGGCTATGTCAGTTAGGAATCTCAAACATGGTTAAATTTGGAGCCTTTAAGAATACTTTGGTTCCAAGGTCAGATTTGATATGAATGGTGTTCATTTTAATAATTAAATAGGACACATATGTCGCCAACCTATGACACCTATCCCTGTTGGAGAAACAGGTTATTTTAAGAGAGTACATATATACCCAATGACTAGCCTATTTCTTCTAGCCTATTTATAGAATGATTAAGTATACAGTTGAGCTTCTAAGGCATCTACAGATGTGCAACCATTAAATTAATTTAAATTAATTAGGCACAAACACTTTTTCCAGTTGGAAGCTGTAAATACATATTTATTTTTCCCCCTTTTTGCTTACACTTTCATCTTTCTCCTATTTGAGTGAACAATATTACAACTAGTCATAGAAACATATGCTCTGTATACTTCAAATTAATCTTAGGATCATTAATTTCTTTGCACAAGTAATGATGAAGGAGATTTACATGGAGGGTGAAAAGCTGTACTAAATGTGTCTGAACAGTTTGAATGAGGAATTTGGACTTTTAAATTCTGCAAAGTGCCATGTTAAAATATTTTACTGACCTCACTACAATGAAGGTTTTATAGAGAATGAAGGGACCTGTTGGTTATCTACTCAATGTGCCTTCTTTGAGGCAACATCTCTCATGGCCAAAGACCCCAAACAGACTAGTTCCATCATGGAGATGGCAGGAAACCAAAATCAAAGAGGATGCAGCAATATTATTTGCCTCATCTTCTTTATCCCACTGTCACGGTTATGACTAATCAGAAATACCTTCTTGGCAGGGCATTCCCAATGGATGGCTTTGGACTAGAATTTATCAGGTATGAAGCACAATGGCATGTACACGGCTCAGCGCTTAGAGTTAAATCCTAGAGGCAGTTTCCAGCAACATGATGAATAATATTGCATCAAGGAAAGAGGAAGGATCATCTTTCATTGGCACATTATTTACTGGTTACGTTTTTAGAAATTCCCCTCTGGGCCCGACTTCTTGTGTGCTGTGACAAGTATTGCAGCTTCCCATATGGCAATTACAATGGAATGGGTCCAGAGGACAACAAAGATAGTCAGGGGACAGGAAAACAAGTAATATTTAGTAAGCCTGAAGGAACTGGTCATGTTTCACCTGGAGAAGACTTACAGAAGACATGATTGCACTTCCCAATACCTGAAGAGCTGTCATCCAGAAGAGGGCAAAATCTTGTTCTCTGGTGCTGCAGCTAGCAAGGCTAGATCTTAAGTGACAGAAGGGTAGATTTCAGCTGGACATTAAGAGAAACTTTGTAACATTAAGAGTTGATTGACAATGGAAGTTATCTGGGGAGAGGGCTGTCCCATATTGAGGGTTTTCAGCCAGAGGATTGGCAGCCATTTGTCTGGGACGGCCTAGCTTTTTATCTCCTTCACTGAGCAGGGTGTTGGACTAGATGACTTGCAAGCCCCCTTCCAGTTTTAAAATTCATGGCTTCTATGGTCACAGCCTCAACAATGACTGATGGGGTCACATAGAAAAATGTTACTGACAGGAGGAGGAAGAGGAGGAGGAAGAGGAGAAGGAAGAAGAACAGTTGGTTTTTATATGCCGACTTTCTCTACCAAGAATCAAACCGGCTTACAATCACCTTCCCTTCCCCTCCCCACAACAGACACCCTTTGAGGTAGGTGGGGCTGAGAGAGTGTGACTAGCTCAAGGTCACCCAGCTGGCTTCATGTGTAGGAGTGGGGAAACCAACCCGGTTCACCAGATTAGCATCCGCCACTCATATGGAGAATCAAACCCAGTTCTCCAGATCAGAGTCTACCACTCCAAACCACCGCTCTTAACCAGTACACCATGCTGGCTCTCAGTTTTGAAACGCTTCCTTCTCTCCCTGGAAAATCAGTAGACTCTGATGATTGTCCAGCAAAGTTTTTTTTTAAGCATGTAATACCTGGCGATGACTAAAACAAGAGTGGAAGAGAGTAAAACATTTACCCTATGCAGTCCTTCTCCCTGCTCTCAGGCAGGACGTGCTCTACTTAAAGCATGACCAGCAAATGCCTCCCACTGCAAGCATCCAGGGATGAGATTCAATTTTCCTGAAATTTGACATAAATCAGCTTTCCTGTAGTTTAAATTCATTGCTTTTTGTTATATCCTCGTTGGAAGTGTGAATAATTTTTCACCCACTTCTTTCTGACATCCTTTTAAATATTTGAGAGCTGTCAGCACATTTCCAACCCTTTAATCTTCTTTTCTTCAGGTTAACCTACCAAATTCCTTCAGCCTTTCCTAATATGATTAGCCTTCAAGACCTTCTATCATCTTTTCTGCATGTTGACATCCTTCTGGACTTGTGGAGCTTTGCACTGAGTACAAGATTTGGGACTAGTAGGGCAAGCCATGTCCCATTAAAATCAGTGACAAAAATCCCATGGGATTTGAAAGGCTGGGTTTTTTAAGTTTAGTTGTGTAAGTATAAATAATCTAAGAAATAAGGTTGTGCCACCTGATTCTCTGCATGTTTAAGAACACAAGAAGATCCCTGCTGGACTAGACCAGTGGTCCATTTAGTCCAGCATCCTGTCTCATACAGTGGCCAACCAGTTCCACTGGAGGGCCAACAACAGGGCATAGAGGTTGAGGCCTTTCCCTAATGTCGCCTTCTGGCACTGGGATTCAGAAGCTGACTGCAGGTGGGGTTCCCTTTAGTCACCATGGCTAGTAGCCACTGATAGTAGCTAGTAGCCACTCTCCTCCATGAATCTACCTAATCCCCTTTTAAAGCTGTCTATGCCTATGGCCATCAGTATGTCCTCTGGCAGCAAATTCCACATTTTAATCATTGGCTTTGTAAACAAGTATTTCCTTTTATCCACACTGAATCTGCTGCCCAACAGGTTCATTGAATGCGCTGGAGTTCCAGTATTTTGGGAGAGGGAGAAAAAGTTCTCTTTGTCAACTCTCTCCACCTCATGAATAATTGTATAAACCTCTGTGTTCCCCCTTAATCATATTTTTTGTTCTCCCTTAATTTTTTTTTTTTTTTTTTCTAAACTGAAAGATCCCAGACTCTTCAGCTTGGTTGTCAAAAGTGGTACAGGATGGTTTTTTTTTTTTTTTTTTTACATGTATTGGTGGGAACAGGAGTCTGACTGTGGCATAATATACACAGTGTGTATATTAAATTTGCAGGGAAGGGGTGAATAATGGTGGTAAATCCTACTCAACACGCATAGGCTTGTCCATGTAATCAAGGGCCCTGTTTTTTTTTGGGGGGGGGGAGTTGGTTGATAGGGTTTCCATCTCTGTACATGAAGCTAGGCTCTAGTTCTACAGCAAACATAGAGACAAAGATTGTCACCATTATCCTGACCCCATATACACACAGAGCTTGTAAGAGAAAAGCTAGAGTGTCAAGACATCACAGTTGAGGAGACCATGACCAGGAAACAGCATGGGCGGAAGGTAAAAGTAGATGTCATAAGGAGAGAAGCTACATGTGGTATCACTGAGCTGGCTGTCTTCTGTCTTTGTTAAATTTGGGCACTTGAGCAGATTTTTTAAAATTTTTACAGAGGTTCATTAAGAAAATATTAGAAACAGGAAGGGAAAATATTGCATATTGTTACGTTAATATATCTAGAGAAGAAATCCAAAGCCACTTGGCATCTTTCCTTTCTGATACATTCAGTATTCTCTTTTGCCATTACAGTCCATTGTCTTTTCATTGTAATAATAATAAAAAAACACATAAAGTCTCTGGGATAGCCATTGGCCATAGTGCCTGAAATCTACATACACATGCTGACAGTTGGTCAAAGCAGACAAAAAGCCATCCACCTTCCTTGCTGCCTCTCCCCAACAGCACAAGAGGTTTTTGTTAGTGTTTAGTTGCTTTCCATCCTTTGAACAAAGAAAAAGTATTGCATGTTGCTACATTAATATATCCAGAGAAGAGAATTCTGAGAAATCAAAGCTACCGTTTATGACTGTTTATGAACAAAAGCAATTTGCAAAAGGTATCTGGCTCAGTTTTAGATGAACATTAGTGGGGGAACATCTTCCTACATTTGAAACAATTTTTGGCACTGTATCACACTGCAAAGGCGAAAAATTTGGAAAGCTTATGAAATAGATGGAGTCACCACACATGCCCATGAGTATACTTTAGGGTTTAAAAAATGGAAATACAGTATGATGATATAGTGTGTGAGTGTGCATTCACACATATGCACACTTTTCAAAACAATTATGCAGACGAACATTACCACCTATAAGCACTTTGGCTTCAACTCATTCTCTGCAAGGGGCATATGGGAAGGGATGGACTGCACCAACTGATATTTGATTAATGTGTTTGGTGACATAATTCATTTGGAACTTGACAAGGGTTGTAAACCACTTTTTTAAAGCTGGTGGTCGAATTCCCAGTGGTTGCTTTTTCCTTTAAAAAAAACTTGTACATTTACTTTCCTGTAAGTGATGCAATTTTCTGTCAGATGCTGTGAGAAAATTATTCTGAAATAAACTCTATTTCACTTCTCTTGTCCTCTCTCCTAAAGGACTAAAACTGATTAAAGTCTCGTTTGGAGGCAAGATAAATGCTTTGTAATCAAGGGATACTGTTTTTAAACATCAAAAGAATAATGATCCCACTGGGCTCATGTATAGTTTTTCAATGGTTGATTTGCTCGTAAAGGTTATATTTCATTACCTCCATATTTAAAGCTTTACCCAATATGTGACTGGACAAAGTAATAATTTATCAGGCATCAGGTTGGCTGGTTACTGTATGTAAGCTTCACACATTATTTTTTAGAGGGAAAAAAGCATAGTAAACTTAATATTTATTAGCAGTCTCCAGACCGATTTCTGAGTATATGCTGAAACCACATTTTCTTTTTAACTTGATGACACCATAATTTATCTTTATAATTTACTAAAAAACAAAGACTCTCCACCATTATTTCACAGAAGCAAACAAATGTGGTGTTCATTATTTCAGAGGTTGTAAGTTGCTTTCACTTTGTCAATGGCAGACATGATTGAAGGGATAAACCCTGCAATGCAACATGATCAGCACTGTAGAATGTTTTCGTGGACACACCAGCACTCATAGAATGCCCATGGCTTTCTCAGGACTGATAATATCACAGCACAGCTTAACTCACTGGTAAGGCTTGGGGTCTTGCAAAGACAGAACTCCAGGCTTTCCTTTACAGACCACAGGAAACATTGTCTAGGTTTAGGGGGGGGGGGATCGGTAAATTTCAGATTTGGGTCTGTTGGGCCTGTTTTTTTTTTTTTTCAGGAAACCCGAAATAAGACAAATACCCATATCTGTAAAGGGGTATTCAGATTTATTTCCGGGTTTACCGAAAAAAATTCAGGCCCATTTTAGTGTATGGGGATTTTTTTTCCCGAAGCTCCTGTGGGACATTTTTGAAGGTAGAGTTCCCAAATTTTCAGGGTAGCTTCAAGGGACTATCCTTGCATGAACCCCGAATATTGGTAAATATTGGGCCAGGGGGTCCAATTTTATGGGGTCCTGAAGGGGTTGCCCCCTCCTCCATAGAGAAGGAGAAGGAAAAGGAGCTAAATCGGTGGGAAAACCCTGAATTCAGTATCTAAGGACTGCTGCCAGACAGCAGGGCAACCTAGTCAACTCTGCCAGCAATAACGGATCTGGATCCAGCCAGCTTTTTTGCTCAGTCTCGGCCAATTCGCCTTCTTATTACAGCTACCATTCCACATGGCCTTTTTGGTGGGTATGCAGGCCCCTTCCCTCCCTTTTTCACCAGTAAGAAAGCTGGTTGGATCCAATCCACAGTACTGATCTGTTTAGTAGAGGTCAGTAGAGGTCTTTGTGTACTACCATGTGTGTATGTGTGTGTTAGGGTTGCCAGGTCCCTCTTCGCCACTGGCGAGATATTTTTTTGGGCACAGCCTGAGGAGGGCAGGATTTGGGAGTGGAGGGACTTCAATGCCATAGAGTCCAATTGCCAAAGCAGCCATTTTCTCCAGGTGGACTGATTTTGACCATCTGGAGATCAGTTGTAATAGCAGGAGATCAGTTGTAATAGCAAACTTCCAAGAGGAATCTTAGAAATGTAATTGTCAGTTACAAGCCATTCAGTTGCTTGTAAGTTGAGCTGTGTCAGTACATAGATGAAGGTTGTGAACTACACACACTAGGGTTGCCAACCTCCAGGTACTAGCTGGAGCCTTCGTCTATGTACTGATGCAGCTCAACTTACAAGCAACTGAATAGCTTGTAACTAACAATTACGCTTCTGAGATTCCTCTTGGAAGTTTTGGCTGTGTTATATTTGTGAAATTCCATTAAAATTTAAATATTGCATAACACTTGGATGCTGACACACGGCTGAGTCCACAAATTGCTTATTCTGCTGTAATCCTACTGAAATCCCTTTGAGTATATGGGCCTGTTGGGGACTAAATAGTTTATGGCTTACAGCCAAAGAGAAAGTCTTGCCAACTGAAATATGTTGTAAGGTATTACCTACCTACTTATTCTCTTTGTTTTTCGGTGACCCTTTCTTTGTTCTGAAACTTTTGTTCTTTTTTTTTTTGTTCTTTACACACACACACACACACACACACACACACAAAGCATAAATTCAAATACGATCCCTGGCAGCTAATGAGCTGCCTCATTTACTTGAAAACTAATTGCTGCCAGAGCTCTCTTCTCTGCCTAATTGAAATGATCAAAGGGGAAATTAGTGCCCGTGCAACATTCTAATGCTGCTTAAAACATAGACCACAGGTTAGCGGTGAATTAGACAGAATATATCTCAATTGTGTTTTGTAAACCTGGATTGTGGATGAGTCCAGGTTTGTTAGTAAAAAAAAAAAGTTGTTGATTGAAATAGAAAAGTACAAAACACACAAGACAAGGAAACAGAATAAATTGACCTCCACGACACTCAGCAAGGCAATTGCATAGAGGGTAGAGTCTTTAGCAAGATAATGATGGTAAAGGACTGAGTTTCTATACATAAATCCAAGAGCATTGTACATTGCAAGAGAAGCACAGAAGCCATGACAATCTCTGTTTAAGTTATCAGTCTTATGAATTCAAGACCAGGAAACCACCACCAACAAACTGAAAAGCATTTTGCTGTCCTGGGATCTGCTTGGCCTTTGCCCCACCCCATATCAAGAAACATTTTTTCAAGGAACACTCTAAGCATGAGAACCGTCCTGCAATACAGCTGTCTATGTTCCTATGAATTTGCCTGGTCCGACATTAGTTCAGTGATGTGCAGAAATACTGCACAAAAGACAGGAGACTTCTTGGAGGGAGGGAGAAGTTCTTGATCCTTTAGCTCTGAATTCCTGAACTGTGCAGTTGTGTGTAGAGACTCTAAGAACCTGTGTGTTCATATATTACCTAGCGCGTATAAACCAAACCTGAGTGGTGACAAGGGGAAGATTGTGGTAGAGAGAGACAACCCTTTCTTCAGTCACTAAGTGGGAGGTGGCTCCTGAAATAGGGAGACTCCTGATTCAGTGTTTTGGGAGAGAAAGATTTGTTTTCCTCAGGAGGTGGCCAAATCTGAGGCATGGGTTGTGGATAAACCTCCACTCTCTGGTATTCTGTGTGCTAGGGTAAACTGAGTCCACACTGAGTATATTGAGTATATGAATATATTGAACAACATCTGAGTATTTTACTGAATAACCTGAAGAAAGTGTACTGAGAACTAAGTACTGTGCCTGTAACCATTTAAGATTTGAACTGCTCGTAACCAATTAAGCTTTGTGCCTCTCTTGAAGAAAAACGATCAATCTAACTACCTCTCTGTAAATAATAAACTTCAACTTATATTAATTATTATAAAATCAGTTACAGCTCCCAAGCCTGTCAATTTCACCTGGGGGGGGGGGGGAAGGGAAGCTTTCTCCTCACACAAACAAAGGTGACAAGGTGTGGGGTTTAAGAAACAGTAAAAACCCATTGGTAACAGCAGAAAGATTTGTGAGGGTTCAAAAGGGGAGGACCCTCATAGAGATGTTCTGGTATTTGGTCAAAACTCTATGGTCAAAACAGAGTTTTTGCCCAAACGCCAGAGTGTCTCCCTTATTATTGGTGATGTGATGATGTCACTCCTGGAAGTGACTGTACTGAGTGACATCATCACACTGGAAGTGACATCATCACACTGGCAATGTCAAGGCCTAGGCCTCATTTCGTGCCTGCCAATCCAAGGGTATGGTGTTGAACTGATGGACCTGTATAGAATATGAGCAAAGACATGCCCAGCTTTGTTCCTATAGGAGAACCACATGAGGGACTGACTTATTACAGACTGGGAGTACCAGGAAGGGAAAGACACTGGCTTTGCCTTTAGAGTTATAACATGTATTTATGTATTCTTTAAACCCTTTAGGTGGCTTTTCTTCCAAAATGGCTTTGAAAAAAGGAATACAGATCCAAAGGATGAAAATAGACCAACAAAGAAAACACAAACAGAATCTGGGTTGGGCTAAGTCTACCAAGTTGACTACCATAGGTCCCACTCTGTAAGTCACATGCCAAGAGGGCTAAGAGGCCTTTCCTACAGCCCACGCCCAAGGGTTCATGCTTCCAGTCCTGCCCAGCTGAAATACCTGCATGAGGAGGAGGGAAAGAAGTCAGCCTAGATATACCTCAGCTGCTGCTAGCTTGCTGCCAGCAAGATAGCAGTATCTTTCTTATTTCCCCCTTCAACCAGGTAACATTAGGAAGCAGAAATTAGAAACAGGGAGAAGCTACATAATCTTGGTCAATTGAACCTGGTTCACCAAGATGATGTAGGAATGCCCTCAATCCTAAAAAGCTTTAGTAATGATATGACATAATGTGATCTGAAAAAAATTATGAAAGTAATGTCTGGGTTATTTAAAAGTAGAGCCACCTTGTTATCAAAGCTGAAATTAACAATGGACAAATATTAAGTCATTAGGGTTGCCAACCTCCAGATACTAGCTGGAGATCTCCTGCTATTTCAACTGATCTCCAGTTGATAGACCACAGTTCACCCAGAGAAAACGGTCGCTTTGGAAATTGGACCCTATGGCATTGAAGTCCCTCCCCTCCCCAAACCCCGCACTCCCCAGGCTCCACCCCAAAAACCTCCCGCCAGTGGCAAAGAAGGACCTGGCAACTCTATAAATCATGCCATTTATTAAAACATGGATAATTAGTTTCTGGCAATCCTAATTCTGGTCATTTTTCTAATGCTGAATTCCACCTGTGGGGAGAAAAAAAGCTGCTAAGAAGTTTAGCTTTTCTATCCCACAAGATCAGAGTTTCACCAAAAGATTTCACCAGCTTCTGAACAAGCAGCCAAAAGAGGAAAAGTGGAAAGAATAATTTATTTCAATCAAAAGAGCACTTTGTGATCAAATGTCAGATGTTCCTGACCATCTGATTGTCTGATTAAGAGTGCTCCCACAGTACACCCAATTTTATCCTTCAAAGAATACGATTTCCTTTTCCCTTTTTTTGATTTCCCTGTTAATTGAGCATTGATGAACGTTTGAATCAGACAACAAACATTTTCAAGCAGTATTGATCAGTGTGCATACTTAAAGAATAAAACAACAAACACCTTTGGAACCTGAAGACAAAAAAGGCATAATCAAAGGAGCCTTTAAGCAACTGCCATGCTTGGATTACCTTCCACACCCCCTGGTCAGCAAAGTTGTTGATTAAATAACATATTCCTGCAACTTTATTGCTATGACAACCAAGATTTTCATCTACTGTTGTTTTTCCAGTAGAAGTTATCTGTGACTCATCAGTGTTAATGCACAAGGCAGGTTACTAGAAGATGTCTGAGTGACAAAATGTAGTATTTAAACCAGGGGTGTCAAACATAAGGGCCGGGGGCCAGATCCGGCCCCGTGAGGGCCCTTATCCAGCCCATGAGCCAGCCGAGGCAGCCACCCACCCCAGTTCCGAGGTGTCAATTATCAAGGAGAGTTAAATACAAGAAAATACTGTAAGAATTGTATTGTTATAAGCATGTTTTTACTTTAAGTAAAAAATAAACAATAATATTAACTGGTTTTGCCTGTGTCTTCTATAAAGTTTATATCTCTGGGACCTGGTATTAAATTTCATGGTACACAAGGCCCGGCCCGACCATGTGACATTTCTGTCATATCCGGCCCTCATAACAAATGAGTTCGACACCCTTGAAACCCTTCCCATTCTGTTAGAATCATTTTCTTTAGCATATGTAATCTAGGCTGCTTCCACATAAAAAGGATTCTCCATAGGGCCATCATGACCACCACAAATGCAAAAGCATGTTTATTGGAAATGTAGCTTCTACACATGGGAATTTTCTGCTCATTCTCATCTGCCTTTTTTCTGACTTTTCCTTTCTACACATGCTCCAAAGGGAATTTACGTTGGCTCTCAGGGATGTGGTCATCATGGCTGCCATAGCAAATCACCAACCCTTTTTTTTGTACTTTTTTCCCACCTGTATTACAGTGCTATAACAATTCTAGTCATGTTTGAAATAAATAAGTGGCAATAGAACATTATAGTGCAATGTCGATATACAAAAGGTATCCCTCTCGCCATCTTGCAGCTTCCCCATCCCAGAAAACTGTGACAAAAACTATCCACACCTTTCCCCGTAATCTCCTCAGTGAAAGGGGCTGAAGACCTAATTTTTTAAATGAAAACTGGGAATTCAGAGCAACTGAGATTTGAAATTGAAATAGATAACTTATGATAGATCGTTTCAGTGACATATCACAATTGCAATTACCTTTTTTAAAAAGTCATGTGGTGGCATGGCAAGAAAAATATTGGGAAAATGACACCTGCAACCCCTAGGAAATTGGGGGTGGAGACTTCTCAAAATAGCATCCTGTGATGCTGTGGTGTCACTTCTGGCTCTTTAACTGAAAGTGATGTCACTAGGGCTGTCAATTCGGTTCGGTCCGAACTGAAAATCAACCGAATTTCCCCTGATTCGGTGATTTTCAGTTCGGACGGATCCGAACTCAAATCTGGCGGGCAACCGGGGAGGCCGAATTCAGCGAGTTTGGGAGTTCGCGAATAAATTCGGCCAATTCGGCCCCCCCTTCAGGGGAGCCCGCTGAAAGGCGCGGGCTGCCCTTTAAACTGATCTGCGCCTCCCAGCTGGGAGGCTCAGATCAGTTTAAAGGGCAGCCCGCCTCCCTTCAGCGGGCTCCCCTGAAGGGAGGCGGGCTGTCATTGAAACTCCCGGCCGGGAGGCGCAGATGAGTTTCAATGACAGCCCGCCCCCCTTCAGGGTAGCCCGCAGAAGGGAGGCGGGCTGTCATTGAAACTCATCTGCGCCTCCAGGGCGGGAGGCGCAGATGAGTTTCAATGACAGCCCGCCCCCCTTCAGGGTAGCCCGCAGAAGGGAGGCGCCTCGAGGCGCAGATGAGTTTCAATGACAGCCCGCCCCCCTTCAGCGGGCTACCCTGAAGGGGGGCAGGCTGTCATTGAAACTCATCTGCGCCTCCCGGCCGGGAGGCACAGATGAGTTTCAATGACAGCCCGCCTCCCTTCAGCGGGCTACCCTGAAGGGGGGCGGGCTGTCATTGAAACTCATCTGCGCCTCCCAGCTGGGAGGCTCAGATGAGTTTAAAGGGCAGCCCGCCCCCCTTCAGCGGAGCCCGCTGAAGGGGGGCGGGCTGCCCTTTAAACTGATCTGCGCCTCCCAGCTGGGAGGCTCAGATCAGTTTAAAGGGCCCCCGCGCGCCTTCAGGGAATCCCTGAAGGCGCGCTTCGGCCGAATTTCCCCCCGAACTCCGGATCCCCCCGAATTACCGGGGATCCGAAGCGGGGGAGTTCGGACTTCGGCACGTACCGACCCCACAAGGGTCAAATTCGGCCGAATCCAAACTGTACCGAATTTTTTTTTTTGACAGCCCTAGATGTCACCACATAACAGGATGCTCTGGGATTCCCTAAAACATTATAATAAACCACAGAGTTTTGGAGAAACCCTGGAGTGCCCTGCAACAATGTGACATCGCTTCTGGTTACACAACCGAAGTTACATCATAGCATTATTAGATGCCATTTTGCCCCCCCTCCTGCTGCCACCCAATTGAGTGGTGGTAGGGGACTAAGGTTGTCAGGTCCCTCTTCACCACAGGTGGGAGGTTTTTGGGGTGGAGCCTGAGGAGGGCGGGGCTTGAGGAGGGAAGGGACTTTGATGCCATAAAGTCCAGTTGCCAAAGCAGCCATTTTCTCCAGGTGATCTCTATCAGCTGGAGATCAGTTGTAATAGCAGGAGATCTCCAGGTAGTACATGGAGGTTGGCAACCCTATAGGGGACCCAGGCACTGGGTAGGAGGTTGTCTACCAAAGTGGGCAGCCTGGTCACTCTACACCTGCAAGCGGTTGATGAGGGAAAATTACTGATTTGGATAGTTGCTTTGTAGCATATGTTATGCTAATACATTTGTACAGAGTTCTTTCCAAAATAATCTAAATAAAGCAGGTTAAAATAAAGCAGAATGTACTGAGTATGAACAAAAAAAACCCAAAGTTGAGAAAAACTCCAGTGTGGGAACAGCCTTAGTCAACATGTTTTTTTTGGAGGGGGGGGTGTTTGTTATTTTGTTTTTTCCTGAACTGCCGAGCAGGACAGCTGAGGGACTGTCTTTACCAAGAGCAGCTGAGATTAAAGTAGCTGCATGTTTGAATTCTCTGCCATGAAACAAACAACTATTTCTATAAGTAAACCTTATGCCAGGAAGAACAATTCTGGCCTTCTTCTAGATTGGCTTGTTTTCTTTGTACAAGCAATTGCTTCAGGGGATGGCATTCAAACATTTAGTCCTTGATCCGTGGTTTGAAACTGCAATAGTTGTTGGGGGGTTTTGGTCTGCAATCCATCCTTCCTATCTTACAAAAACCACTGAAACCCAAGGAGACCAAACCAGCCTTCCCTCTCCCCTTAAAGTAATAGGCATGCTATGATCTGGTGATTCAGATTAAAATGTGGTGGGACCATTTAGACATTTTCGGTGCCATTTTCACAACCTGCAATGGCCCCATGGAACATTTGCCCACTGGGACAAACATACAGGTCACCCATATTGGCACCTCTATGTTTCTCAGTGGGATAAATAGCAGCTCCTCCCATCCTATGTCTGAATTGGGGCCTGGCACACCGATTTTTTAAAAAAAGACTGTAACACTGAATGCTCCTTTCAGAACCCTCAGTATCATGGCTGGTTTGCACTAAAGCTCTTCCTTCCCTTCCAGTTCCAGAGGTTGATAATTCTTTGCAGTCAGGTGGTCTTATCTAAAGGTCCTTGGCTCCTTAGGAGCAAAGTTTTGCTCAGAGATCATTGAAATAAAGTTCATGTTGGAAATCACAATGAATGTTGCTTGGTAAAGCACTTCAGAGCACCGGCAATGTGTATAGTGGGAAATGCCTGCAAAATGGCTTCGGGACCACAAATGACTCCTTGAGATCCTAACAACATGGAGGTTGTTAATATGTTTTCTAGGTGGATGGAACTTGATTACAAGGCTTGTCTGGTCATTTTTATTTTAATTGCCAATTGCACATCACAATGATAGAACGAGAAGAGCAGGATTAAAAATGTGATGCACTGAGGAAGAACAGGGTGTATGGGAATAAATTATTTTAGTTTTAAGAGACTAGGATAGGAAGAAGACTATTTTCTGCAGTTAAAAATATTAAAGTACATCCTGGGGATACCTGTAATTTAAAAACCACATTCTTTCAGTGCCTTGTATGATTAAGGCACACCGGGGCCAGATTTCATTTATATTAGAGTTTCCTTGTCCTATTCTTTTTTTAAAAAACAGGAAAAGTGTGAATGTTTATTTTTGTAGAATGAACAAAGAAAGAAGAATCTGATCATTGCAGTAGGCAAGATATAAAAAGTATGCTATTCTGTGGAGCCTTTTTCAATCTGCTTTCAGTATTAGGAGTTGCATAGGTGGTGCTAGGGAGCTGGTGAATGCTTGGCGTACTGGATAGTATCCAGCGCTGCCCCAATGTCATATTTCTTGGAACGCAGCAGATGAGTGAGCTATCCTCCTTCATCACTTCTTGTCCTACTCCTAAAGTGCAAAAGGACTTTTAAAATTGTGTAAATATGTTTTGCATTTTTATTAAAGAGCAGAATATACTTCTTTCACAAACGTGATCTTCCCAGCACAATATCTTAGAATCTTTTAAAGCACATTGTTATTCAAGCTCTGAAAAAGTCACCTTACAATGAATAGCAATAACAAAGAAACATTAAAGCTTGATTGATTCAGTCCATTGGTTTCCCCTTTTTTTGGCAGTATTACTGTTACAATTCTCAACTTTGAATCCTACAGCCCATGTAGGCTGCACTGGATCTGAAGAACGTCTTCAACTTACATCAGGTCGAGTATTAAAACTGCTCCTGGTTGGTACCACTTCGGTCTGTAGGGATAGAGAAAACAAGCTCTGGTCTGATCCTGCATGGCTTTTCTTATGTTCTTATGTCATGGGTCATCCTGGACAGGCCATGCCTCTTTTAAAATCAGCTGCTTGAGAATGTACATGCTGCTTTGCTGCTGGGCAGTCTGTTGCATTAATCACAATAGAACTCACTTCAGTGGGAAGGGATCACGCCTGAGAAAAAGCAGTTGGCTAAAAAAACGCAGTGTATGGTTGTGCCATTTCCAAGTCTGAAGGAGGCAAAAAGACATGAACGTTTGATATAGTTTTCCATCCCATGGTTGACAAGGTGAAAGCCCTATATTGTGTTAGAACTACTGGATTGTAACCATAAACTTTATATGCTTAAATGCCCTGCTTCTCTATTTCCTTCTACTTTCCTCCTTCTTCGGAAATCATGTTTCCATTCCTGGCTCTTTCATTACATCTGGCTGCTTTGAAAGGTGTGCTTATTCATGGAGTAAATAACTTCTCCCGTAACCACATCAATCTTATCTGTGGAGCTACATCCTTCACTAGCCTGGAAACCAACAGAACGTCAATCAACAGATTGAAGTTCTAGCCTTCAGGTGTTTATGTACTAGGTGTTATATTTGAAACGCTCTTTGACAGATATATATTTTTAGTCGCAACATTTTGTTTTCATCCCTTCAACCCATCCCCCTTCCAATAAGGAAAACTTATCACAGATAATTCTGAGAAGAGTATCGGCTGTTTACCCAAGGAAATCATGTACCATGTTATAAACTGCTGTTGAGGCTGTACCTGTAGAATGTCCCAAATGTCACCTTCCACTACAAAATAAATAGATCATGGAGTCTGCAACTTTATTGTCTCCAGCAATAAATGCCAGTGTAAATGAAATCCTGCTTGTGAGAGCTGCCTTTTTCTGTGCTCATGATGGCCACCAAACAGGCCAATTAATACAGATGCCCAATCACAGAAATGGAAATTGTTGAGCAAACCTTGTCACAGCAGGTATGCAAAATTTCAGCTCCTGCCTGCAACACACATAAGACAATTCAACTTGCATAGGAATGTGAGGGGGGGGGGGGAGGAAGAGAGGCCGTGTTGAATAGGTTAATTACGTGGCCAAGCCTAAGAGACACTAAATAGGGGAAAGTACTGGAACAGCTCTTTCCAACTGTTGCAGTCTTCCAACCCCTGCATGTTCTTCTTCCAGGATAAGAGATGAGAACACTAGGCTCAGCCTCGCTTGGGACCACTATATGCCTCACCTTGTGTGGGGCTAGGCCCAGGTGCCATTGCCTGCTTCGCCTTGCAGGGGGCTTGGCATGGTTGAGCTGGCTGTGTCAGGTACCACCCCCTTCCCCATCTTACCTCTGCTGTGGGGCTCTGGCAGGCCTAGCTCTGTCTCTTTGCCTTGCCTCAGGCTGGCTGTGTGCCACCTCACCTGCCTTGCATAGGGCTTGGGTGTGTAGGGCTCAGCCCTTGTTTCAGAGGGCTGGTTGGGAGGAGGCCATTGGCCCACCATGAGGCATCCAGGTGGTCTTAATGGTCAACCTTGGCCCTGCCTAGAAGGTAAGTTAGGCTGAGATGTGTAACTGGTCCAAGGTTACCCTGTGAGTTTCAAGGGCAGAATGAGGATTTGAGGTCCTAATCTGAAATTCTAACCACTACACCACACTGGTTTTCATGGGGTGGCTGCCATTGAACATTAGCAAGCAGCTAGACCTAGGTGAGTCATGCAAGTCTTGTGGTATCAAATTGCCCAATGGTTCATCCTGCTCCTGGCTCCAATGAGTCTCCTTCAAAGGTCAGAACAACTCTGGAAAGGGCCCTGTCCCCTCTCCCTGCCAAGCCCATTGTGGTTGCCTAACAACAGCCACTAAGGATATTTGCTTTTTTTTAAAAAAGCTGCAGCATTCCTTTTATAGTATTGGAATTTTATAGCCCCATGTGTGTATGTATATGTATAAATTTCAGATTTTTCTGCAGACCTAGAGTGTTTTTCAGGTTTGTAGAAACATCTGTCTTGACCTTTCACAGGTCCAATCTCCAGATTTAGGTATCCTCAGATTTGGCCGACTTGGCTATTAGAATATAGATTAAAACAATGCAGTATCTTTCCACTGGTATATGTAATCTCTGGACAACTAGTAGCTGGAACAAAGTTCTTTCTGTCAGGAAGGGACAATGCATGCTGTCTGTGGCTAATCTTTCTTACTCAGTGTTTTGCCTGCCAAGTTCCAACACCTCTGGACAACTAGTAGCTGGAACAAAGTTCTTTCTGTCAGGAAAGGAAGATGCAAGCTCTCTGTGGCTAATCTTTCTTTCTCAGTGTTTTGCCTGCCAACACCTATTTGAGTAAGCATTCTACTTTGTTATTTGATAATAACATATATGTGCCTTGCCACTATCATTTGTGCCATATCCCTTGCCTTTTCATCACCCACAGTCCCTCAGTAAACCAAGGGGCTACCTGAGCTCTAACTCTTGAGGGAGGGCATTTGGGAGCGATCCTCTCAACCACCCAGGTAATTTCCTCATTCCAGAGGTCAATCAGGGCATTGACAGGAGCACCAGTCATATCAACAGGAAAATCACCTAGAGCCATCAGAAGCAAAGGTTCTGGGACTTACCGGATCCAGATTTGGTGTCCTGGGCTGGTGAGGGGGCAGGAAGGCAGAAGGGGAATGAGGGGGCCGAAGCTATTGTGGACAATGAGCTCATGTCGGCTCGCCACCACCTTACCCTTGTTGGCTGGGCTTGAGGGCTTGCTCGGCCTCAGCCAATCAGGCTCCTGTAATGGGCTCAAATAAGCCTATCAGGAGCGGGTGGGGGTTGAAGGGAGGGGCCAGGTGAGAGGAGCAAGAGGGAAGTTTTCACTCCGGTCCTCCTGCTCTGCATTTAAAGGGATCTTCGTGGAAGAAAAAAAGGAGGGGAATAAAATCCAACCTAAAAACAAAACCTAAAAACTTAGGGGGATCTTCCCCAGCTTTAAGGGGATCTATTTATCACATAAATAATGTTGGAAAACTCATACAGATTATGGGGGGGGGCAACGTGAGGAATCTGAAAATGGCATGGAAATAAAAGTTCTTGGGTTGGATTCACACAAGGAGAATCGACATCAAAATCAAGAATTTCAGATCAAAATAGCAGAGATGTGAAATTCAAAATCAGCCCTACTTGGTCTCAATATAGAAATTATTTAAAAGTACAAAAAGGGTCTTGTGTGAAGCAATTTTCATCCTGTGGTTATCAAATAAGAGTTATTTGTAGGATTCAAACTGTTGAGAAAGGTTACAGCTGCTTAAGCATGCGTATTATCTCCAGTCACCAGTGGCAGAAGAAGCTGGGCAACGATAAAGAGAATAATATTGGCTAAGTAACCTCATAAGGATTATTTCTCTCATTTGAATAATCACTTGAGTGCTCTTAGTGCTGGAGGGAAGAGAGACAATGTGCATTCTGCCTGCAGGAGCCACATTTTATTAGCATCTACATGCACAATGCTGAATAAATAACTTTCTATTTTCACTCAGTTCGACATACCCCGTTTTACCATTTCAAGACAATGGCTACTACCCAGTGGGACGTTCCCCTGGGCAAACCCATGGAAGTGCATGGGAACTGTGCAAGAAGTCTCTTGTGTGCAGGAGATCTTTGCCACTGATAAAGTCCAACAATCGTATTGGGTTAGACATCCAAGAGTCAAACTCTACATTAGGTGAAAGATCTGTGAATCCTCCCTCCCCCTCCCCCAAATAATGTTTGAAAACAGCATGTGGAATAGTTTAGATCTAAGGTCATAGTGCTGGGGGCAAGGACAGCTGATCTCCCACTCTTACAATTCCTTTGATTAAAAAAAAATTCTGACTGCTTTTATCTACAGTAGAGAAAGAACCAAGGACATTTAAAAAAAAAATGCTTAATCTGTTTTTAGATCATTTATTTTCCTTTTTGTTCATTATTATGCCTGTTCAGTTTTAGTCACCTGTATTGGCATAATATATTATGTCTGTTAATTTGATTATTATATCGATTGTTAATTTGATTATTATACTGATTTTGATGGCTTTCTACCCAGTGGTGGTTTCCAGATAGGGACAGGCTTCTGTGGTTTGCCTGTTGCTGGTGGTGGTGCGGCTGATAGAGGACAGCAGCAACACAACAATCACATGACAGGTTTCCAAGTAGTTTCCCTGCTCCAGTCCCTGGCAACAGCCATCCACCCTCCCCCAGCTGGTGCTGATAGAGCACATACTTAGCAGAAAGAAGGTTCCAAGTTCAATTCTTGGCTAGGGGTATACACCTGGAAAAAAATGATATTTTTCAGATATAGGTTTGGGGAAGGGTATAAATACCTGATTATTCAGGTCCCACAATATCATTCCAGCATTGAAGTTTGGGGCTGGTTTTTGTTTTGGAATCCTGAATTTTTTTGAATATTTCGTTTCCTCTGGGGGACTCTTCTGGGGTGGAGGATGGAGTGGCTGTTTTTCAAGCAAGTGACACCAAAATGTCAGGGAATGTAATCCTGCCTATCCAGTGAAGACTCCCCACCCACAAACACATACAAGTTTTACATAGTTTGGATCAAAAGGTCTAATTCTTTGTTCCCCAGCCATCCCACTTGTCTCCATTATTTCCTACGGGGAAAAATTTCATGCTTTCTCCAAGGCAAATAAGCTAGTCGCCAAAGACACAAGAGTAACTACTGGCCAAAAACTTCCAAATGCTAACAGAACCAACAAGCCCAACAGAACCAGTATCAAACCAGAGAATCCCAGAACTATTGCCCAATGTGGCAAGCCCAATTCAACCAGTGTCAAACCAGAGATTCCAATTTAAGCAAGGGATACTGTTGTAAGCTCAAGAGAACCAGTGTCAAACCACAGAAGCCGAACGGAACCCAGGGCCAAAGAACCAATGTCAAACTAGAGAATCCAAGGAAAACCAACCTGGCAAGCCAGTTCCAAGGCAGCCAGCCAGACAAGGTAAAATACTTACAAAGGCATAGAAACACTGGCACCACTTCCACAAAAAAAGCAGCACAGTGAGATCTTTAACACTATAGAAGAACAACTGTAAAATCAGAACCAGAAGAATGCAAAATTATAAACTTTTTAAAACAGTAACCACTTGGAATATTCAACCCTTTAAAAATGTTAAGTTTTAAAAACAGAGAAAATGCAAACACAGTTTAAAAACTCTAAAGTAAGCCAAGAGAAGGAAACACATCCCTTTTAAAAACAGCACAAAACCAAGAAAAACAATTTTAAAAGAACCAGAAAGAGGTGGAAAGGATGCCCCTAACTACAACCCCCTAGGGAAAAAACCCCTAGGGGAAAAAAACAACCAAAAACAAAGGAAAACTTGAAATAATGTTTTAAAACAAAGTCAGAGATTTGAAACCAGGCCTGAAGATGTCCAGCAGGCAGACTCATAACAAGAAGGTCCAGGCAGACAGCACTCTAAGGCAGAGACACCAGAGCAGCAGCAGCAAAAGTGGCAGCAGTGCTCCAGAAGAGCCAGCCATGAAATGGAGTCCAACGGTGTCAGGACGGAAATGACCCTAAAGAGAGCTTGTTCCCAGACCCAACACTTGGCACCCTAAGCAACCTCCCCCAAAACCTGACAAAGCCACCAAACCACTCCACCATGAGTTCCAAGGTGATGCCTTCTCACACAGTAGCCAAGCCAGGTATAATATGAAGATGGTTTATTTAAAATAAATAAATAAAGCAAGATAATTAAAATTCCAGTACACTCCCTATTAGGTCCAAGAGTGACAAAAATACAAACTAACTCACCACATAACACATAAAATACCTGCAGTGAAGATGGTAAATCTTCTACGAGCACTCTGATAATAGTGAGCAGAAGTATAATCCAGATGATGGCACAATACAGCGTACAAACTTAAGCATCAGGTACAAACATCAGGTAGGTAGGCAAACGGAAAACAGAAGAGAGCAAAAGAGACATAGGCCACCCTAACTCCCGGTACCCAATTATAGGGTTTTGTCTACGCCATCAGATGATACATTTCAACCAATAAGAACCTTCCCCCTTCAAAAATTTTGAGAAAACACTCGCCCCTACTCCTTCTCTCCCCCTCATCCTTTTACCACAGCTGGGCCTCGTTTTCTCCCAATGATTCCTAATTAACATGTTCCATTGCCCCACCTTGGGAGAGATAAGGAACAAGACGAAGAGCTGGTTCTTATACCCCCCCTTCTCTATCTTAAGGAGTCTTAAAGTGGCTTACAATCACAATCCCTTCCTCTCCCCACAACAGGCCCCTTGGGAGGTAGGTGGAGCTGAGAGAGTTCAGAGAGAACTGTGACTGGCCCAAGGTCACTCAGCAGGCTTCACGTGGAGGAGTGGGGAATCAAACCCAGTTCTCCAGATTAGAGTCCGCTGCTCTTAACCACTACACCACGCTGGCTCTCTCACACTGATCATCTCCTGAATCCTGGAACTCAAGGACTTGCACCCAAGTGAAATCTTCCAAACATAATACAAGGATGCCACGCTTCCACATTGTAGCCTGTCTGCAGTATCTTCTACTTTGGCTACCAGAAATCACTAGAGCTTGCCAGCTGGAGGTTGCTGGGAAGGAATTTACTGCTAATCAGTTTTCGAAACAAGCACAGAACAAGCATTGAAATGGAACCAGCATCTAGGTGACTGACAATGCTACAGAAAGCTGATGGCAGATATATTTGTAAGATAAATGAAGTCTTGTTGACTAGCTTCACATCTTGAAGCCTTGACCTATATTCTCTTTCATATTACTTGACTATGTTTTTGAAAGTTAACATTCACTCTTGCATACATAGGATTTCCAGGTTTTATGTGTGGATGGAAACATAATCTGCTTGCTTGGCAAAATTAAATGTGGTCAGCCATGGCTAAGTGACATAATTCATGCCCTTATATTCTGTAGATTATTGAATGTGTAGTGCCTGATTCTGGACACACCTAGAGTTGACCTTAATATTTCCAGTGAACCTTGAAACAGTCCTAAGTAAAATGAGAACTCCTTACGCCAATAGATGTTACAGGCTTTGACATATTAGAATATATGAACTATGGTATTAGTGTTGTACATACCGTATATACTCGCGTATAAGCCGAGTTTTTCAGCCCAAAAAAAGGGCTGAAAAAGCCGAACTTGGCTTATATGCAGGTCAATATGGTAGAGGGGGGAGAGAGGAGGGAAGGAGGAGGGAGGGGGAACTTACTGCCGCTGCCGCCGCCGCTGGGCCCGCGCTGCTTCCTGCCGCTGAGAGCAGCCTGGGGCGGCCTCCTGCAGCTGCAGGGAGGCTGCCCCGGCCCCCGCACCGCGCCGCCGCGCTTCTCACCACCGGGAGTGGCCTGGGGCAGCCTCCTGCAGCTGCAGGGAGGCTGCCCCGGCCCCTGCCGGGCTGTCCCGCCACCGCCGGGCCCGCACCGCTTGCTGCCGGGAGCCTGCGGGGGGGAGGGGTTATAAGCCAACCCTTGGCTTATACGCGGGTGCCTAATTTTTCCCCATTTTTGGGGAGAAATTAGGCACCTCGGCTTATACGAGGGTCGGCTTATACACGGGTATATACGGTATGCAGATTTATTCAATGTAAAACCAAGCTACACATATGAACTACAAACTATACAGCAGAGGCTTAAGTTTCCTTTTAAAAGGAAAGAGAGCCTGGATATTCTTGGCCAGAGGCTTATGTTTCTGAATTATTCTGTCAAAGATTTCAGTGTTAGTGCAGATTTGCTCGTCGCACTTTCTGCCTTTTTCTATGACCTTTCCCAGCCTTTTCAATGGCTAGAGAGCAAAGCCTTCGCAGCACTTCCTGCATTTTTTAAGCTACAGAGCAGAGTGTTCACCGCACTTCCTGCCTTTCCAATGACTTCAAGTGCAGAAATGCTCTCTACCCTCTATACTCCAAGGGTATATTATGCTGACTAATGATGTAATGATGTAATGTAAACAATATATTGTATTTTATTATTTAAACATGAAGACATGATGCTAGAAATTAATGAATAGGTTCAACCTCAACGTATTTTTCTGGAGATGAGAATGATGGTAAAATTGATTATATAAAGTATAACAAAACTCAAAACTGACTGTTTAAGAAATAGTATGCTTAGCCTTCTGGAAGTGGAAGTCCTTATATGGTAGTCTGTAGTAGAGCAACTGAGCATGTGCGGTAACATTCCTAAAACAGTGCAGAAGCGCTGTTACTCCAATGCATGGAGTTTTTTCAAGACAGCCCCTTTTCAAGGTGATTGAAACAGTATAAATGCAGGCAGGGAAAGGGCTAGAATTTCAGACCTCTAAGGGAGGCTCAGAAGATGGTATTGGTATGTATGGCTTTACAAATATATTATTCTAGAATGTGAATTAAATACTTTGAACTAAATCAGACTTCTTTAACTGTTATATTTTAAGTATTGGGTTTTAAAACTGAATAGTATGTAGAACTTGCTTGCTTTATTGTATACATTGTTACTGAATTTTAAGACTTTGTAATACTTGCATATACACACACACATATATATATATAATTTCATTGGAGCACATCAATAAAAATACTTACTTTTTTAAGTGAGTAAAGTAGTTGAGTCCTGCTTAGTAGGTGACTAACTGAATAAGATAACATACCACTTCTCAGGAAGGGGTCAATTCTAAGAGCATAGTCACTCGAAAGGCACTGACCAGCTTCACTGCTACCAAAAATATTTACTGAACAAATTATATATATATAAAATTAGGTAGACTGCAGTACTCTGCAAATTAAATGGGGCCTTTGAGGACCTTGTGCATTTGGAAAAATAAAACATGAACTTAGATTTCCCTCATGTGTAGAAAGTACAGGTAAAGCTTGGTATGTTAGCGAATGCCCTGACAGCCACTGCAAGGAAACCCAGACTTGTGCCCTTGAATAAGAACCTACTTGAGAAACATTTAGACAAGAATTTGGTTGGGAATCTTTGGGATCTCTGTTCCCCACCCTCACCCTCCAAAAGTGATTGCTTTTGAGATTAACATTACAAGGTCTTCTTTCATAAGTCATAAACTAATTCTCCTTGGTAAAGGACATTTCCAGGAAACTTTGTGGTTTAGAGTTTTCTCTAAACACACAGTACAAGGCTGGATCTTCTTTTTTTGCCATATTTTTATTATTTTTGAGTGTACATCTAGGATTGCAAAGATTTGTACAAAACGAGCCACACAGCTCACATTACAAGGCTTGGGTTTTGTCAAGGACAATATGTAACAGTTTCTCAAAAAATATCTCCTTTATGGTGTCTCAAGTTGGCCATTCAACATTCAGTTTTAAGATGCTAGAAACCTGATGCTTTCATTAAGAAAACAAATTACCTATCATAGGTAACATTAGGGTTGCCAGCTCCAGGTTGGGAAATACCTGGAGATTTTGGGGGTAGAGCCTGAGGCGGCGCAGTTGGGAGAGGGGAGAGACTTCAATGCCATAGAGTCCAATTACCAAAGCAGCCATTTTCTCCAGGGGAACAGATCTCTGTCACCTGGAGATCAGTTGTAATAATGGAAGATCTCCAGCCACCACCTGGAGGTTGGCAACCCTAGGTAACATCCTAATTTAACTGAAGTCATTAGGAGTTTTGCCTTTGACCTTAACTGATCAACCTATATAAGAAACAGCACAATACACAAAATGCACAAGTGAAGTATATTAGTGACAAAACAACATGTAACAATACAGATGACATAAAACCACAAACCAATATATACAATGTAGCCAACACAGGTAGCAGCTAACTATTCATGATGAAATAGACATGAAAAAATGTCCATCAAAAAGGTAAGTACTGACCTTAACTGTGCATAGGCCATTGGAAAGAGAAGTAGACAAACAGGTACCTCTTAGATCAACAGGCAGTAAAAGTAATTTTAATAAAGTCATGAGTTATTGTCAGAAACATGTCTGAGGCTTAGACCTAGCCTAGTGAGATAGCTGGGTCCACATGTGCTTGGCAACTGTCCATGTGGCAAGACCCACAATTTGGGTTAAGAGTTTCCATCAAGCCACACAAAATATTAGGTATTATATGGCCTCTTGTATTCATTGTGTTTTGTTTTGTTTTTTTAAAAAAATCTATTTACATTTATGATATGAGTAAACTTAATTTGGCTTTCTTTTTTGTCTCTCTTTTCTTATGGTTTTCTATTTTCAGACAAAAATATCTCATAAGGTTCAGTTCTGAATGTGTTTTTTATAACCTTCTGTATTTATGACTACTGGGGCAGGCCTATTCAGGCTGAAACACGTACATGACCAATGCTAGAGCAGACATTGATTGTATATTAACTGGGTATAAGAATTTTTTTACTGATATTTTTATATGTCACCTGCATTCCAGGTTTTTAACAATTTTATAGTGTACACCTTGCTATAATCCCAATTATTTTGTTTTAGTTTATAGTTTGTAGCTCAGCCTCTCTCTACATATTTGGCTGAGTAGTTTTTCCCTTTTTTGTTGTTCTATAGATTTGGAAGATGACATGATTTTAGAGATGAAACTGAAAGCTAACTGGACAGTCAACACTTGGCCCCAATTATGCAGTGAGTTCAATGTGCATTACAGCTGGCCCTGCAATCAAATGGTTGCCTGATTATACCATTATGGTACTGATTAATTTTCAGTTCATGTTCAGAGGTGTAGGAAAAGACAGGCACCTTGTAATATGCTGAGAATCAATCTTGCCCTGCATTGGAGCAATCAGACTGTGCGGCCTGTTACATAGCTCATTAAGCGCAGTGTATGGCTAGGAGGAAAAAATCAGCACAACGTGGTTCTGAATTCAGTGACCCGCTCTATTTTTCAAACCATTTGAATATAGGGAAATGGAATTACAATCAAGAGACTGCCAATTCCAGGATGCAGATAATATCTCTTGACTTGGAAGAATAATTATGGTTGCTGCTTTAGAATCCCATGGCAATGAGTGAGTATTGGGAGCCAGCAGTACATAATGGCTCACCACTCAGGCCTCCAGTTATCACCACTAAGCTACACATCTACCAATCCGGATTCCCACCCCCCACCCCCGCCTCAAGGTTTCAGTAAATAGATTTCATTTGGTGCTCAGACATCAACCTGAAATCAGGAGTAACTGGGACTTTTCTGTGACGGGCTTTGGTTCGTCCATATTTACATTTTCTTTAAACACACTTTAAATACTCAACAGTAACATTACTTAATTAAGCCTTATTCAATTCAATGGGGCTTATTTCTGAATAAACATGCATAGGATCATGATCTATGTCAGTTAAATTAAATTACATTTTACTTCAAGGGAACAAAGATGGAGGATGAGGCTTCACTGTTGAAGATACAGGGCAGATTCTTTCTCCTGAACAGAGATTTTGGAGAGGGGAAAATGAGGAACTGAGGCAAATAGTGGTAACAAGGCAGGAAGTCCTAGAACGTCTAGACAAACTGCAAACTAACAAGTCACAGGGACCAGACGGTATTCATCCTAGAGTTCTTCAAGAATTCAGATGGGAAATTGCTGAACTTCTAACAAATATATGTAATATGTCCCTTCGATCAGCCTCTGTCCCAGAGGACTGAAGAATGGCCAATGTAACACCCATTTATAAAAAAGGTTCCAGGGGGGACCCAGGAAATTACAGGCCAGTTAGCTTAACGTCTGTTCCGGGTAAATTAGTGGAAAGCATTATTAAAGACAGAATTGTCAAGCATATAGAAGGGCAAGGTCTGCTGGGCAAAACCCAACATGGCTTCTGTAAGGGTAGGTCCTGTCTCACTAGCCTATTAGACTTTTTTGATAGCATCAATAAGCATGTGGACAGGAATGAGCCTGTGGATGTTGTGTATTTGGATTTCCAAAAAGCTTTTGACAAAGTCCCCCACCAAAGATTGCTAAGCAAACTTCATAGTAATGGGATAAGAGGACAAGTCCTCTTATGGATTGAGAGCTGGCTGAAAAATAGGAAGCAGAGAATAGGAATCAATGGTCAGTTCTCACAATGGCAGAATGTGAGCAGTGGGGTGCCTCAGGGATCTGTGTTGGGACCGGTGCTTTTCAACCTGTTCATCAATGACCTGGAGTTGGGGTTACACAGTGAAGTAGCCAAGTTTGCAGATGACACCAAATTATTTAGGGTGGTTAAAACAAAATCGGACTGTGAAGAGCTCCAGAAGGATCTCTGCGTACTGGAAGAATGGGCATTAAAATGGCAAATGAGATTCAATGTAAGTGTAAAGTGATGCATATTGGGGCAAAAAATCCCAACTTCACATATACACTGATGGGATCTGTGCTGGCAGTGACAGACCAAAAAAGGGATCTTGGGGTGGTAGTGGATAGCTCAATGAAGATGCCAGCCCAGTGTGCGGCTGCTGTAAAAAAAGGCAAATCCCATGATGGCCATAATTAGACGAGAAATAGAGAATAAAACTGCGGATATCATACTGTCCTTGTACAAATCTATGGTGAGACCACACTTGTAATACTGTGTACAGTTCTGGTCACCCACCTAAAAAAGGATATTACAGAGCTTGAGAAGGTGCAGAAAAGAGCAACCAAAATGATTAAGGGACTAGAGCAACTGTCCTATGGGGAGCGGTTAGGACGCTTAGGTCTGTTTAGCTTGGAAAGAAGGTGGCTAAGGGGAGACATGATAGAGGTCTATAAAATTATGCATGGTTTGGAGAGAGTGGACAGGGAGAGGTTTTTCTCCCTCTCCCATAATACTAGAACACGGGGTCATCTGCTAAAGCTGGAGAGCGAGAGATTCAAAACAGATAAAAGGAAATATTTTTTCACACAACGCATAGTTAAATTGTGGAACTCCCTGCCCCAGGATGTGGTGATGGCGGCCAGCTTGGAGGGCTTTAAGAGGGGAGTGGACATATTCATGGAGGAGAGGGGTATTCATGGTTATTAGTTAGAATGGATACTGGTCATGCTGCATACCTATTCTCTCTACTGTCAGAGGAGCATGCCTATTATTTTGGGTGCGGTGGAACACAGGCAGGATGGTGCTGCTGCACTCGTCTTGTTTGTGGCTTCCTAAAGGCACCTGGTTGGCCACTGTGTGAACAGACTGCTGGACTTGATGGGCCTTGGTCTGATCCAGCAGGGCCTTTCTTATGTTCTTATGCTAATGATAAAGAAGAAAGACATTATGAGGTGAACTAATTAGAAATGTTTCATGAAGACATCAGTAATTTAAGTCTGAAAGCCTCCAAAAGAGTTCTTCTCTTTGACAATTTGTCTATGCTTTTAAAAATGTAATCAACTTTGTGAGTGAAATTTCAGCTAAGTTGTCTGCCCTGATTTGTAAGAGCTCCAACACCACGGTTGACTTGGCCTGTAAACAGAAAAACCTTTTAGGCTTTCCCCACCAAACGAAAATTGTATTCTGTGCCATCATCACATTATGAAACAATATAGTTTAAATGTGCCTTTTCCATCAGGATATCAAATGCAGTATGACGGAATGGTGATTTTTTTTTGTAGCTGTTTTTAAAGCCTACAAAATAATGCAATAGATTTGTCAGGAACAAATTGCTTGGTGTACAAAGGCATTAAATGCTGCAAAAACATTGGCAAGGAAAAGTGCACAACAAAATACAATTTGTTTTTATTATATTCCCCCCAAAAAATTCCCCTTCCTTGGTCATTTGGCTCTCTAACTGCAGGAGATTGTTCACTTCAAACAGGGCCAATGTCCACATTAAAAAAACATTTTAACATAAGCTGGAAGGCCATAGCTAATTTGCAGATTTTATTAGCATAATTCAAAAGCATGAGAATTAACTTACTAGGAATCATGACAACTCAATCAAAGATCTGAATTGCGGACAAATGATTTTCATGCTTCATGGGACCTATCATCTGCAAGCACTTCTACCAAACACTGCACGGATTTGTCCTTTTTCATATATATATGAATATATATATTTCATATATATATGAATATATATATATTTAATATATATATATTAAAAAGGTTATTCATTCAACAAACTTCATTGAACAATTTATAGACACAACTGCCAAATACAGAGCTCAGGGATTATCTATATATCTAATAATGAAGTGTGGCCCTCATCAGCGGATATCTAAATCCATGGATTGACACTAAACAGGTTTTTCTATAAACTTGCCCCTCCCAGGTTGTAAAAATCTGAAATCTTAAAAAAAAAAAATGAAACCCCCCTGCCAAATAAAAGAGCATTTACCTTGGTTCTGCACAGCTGACGGGGGCAGACTCTAGAAATCCCTCCAGACCCAGCTGCGGTGGACTTTGGGAGCCACTCTGAGCTTGGACTGCCTCCCAGACACTGCTGCAGCTGCAGCTGGACTCAGAGGTGGGTGGTGAGGCCTGGAGCCACACCAGACATGGGGATGGACATAAGACACCCCCCCATGAGTCTTGCAGGCCCCCCACTTGTACCTATCATAATTTTGACTGCCCAACTGCATAGTTTATTGATTTTAAAATTTGGTGGCTTCCATTTTGAATTGCTAGACAGAAATACTGTACTCATATCTCATATTGGATAACATGACGGTGCTTCAGAGGCCTCCATGCATGAGCAGCTAGAGAATAAAGCAGACTGAACTGGACTATGTAAGCCACCCTCAAGGTTTTGGTGGAAATTAGAAAAAAATGGATATGCTCCATAATTTCTGGAACTGTGTGATTCCACCATCCATTGCAGCAAAACAAAGGGAAGCTGACAAATTTCTGGTGTGTGTATAAAGTTCCATCAAGTCTGAACTGAGTTATGATGATCCCAGCAACAGGGTTTCAATGCATGTGAGAAGCAGAGGTGGATTGCCATTGCCTTCCTTTGCAGAGTCTTCCATTGTGGTTTCCCATCCAAGTACCGATCCTGCTTGGCTTCTGAGATCTGACGAGATTGGGCTGTACAATGCTGCCTTCCCTCCCTCAAATTCCTGGTGTACTTTTTAAAACCAGTAGAAGTAACCCAAAAGCCCTAGAGTTGCATTCTTTTATCTACTGCCCATCAGGTATTCTGAGTAGGGAGGCCCCATGAATTTCAATTAAAGAAGCATTAGCAAACGAAAGAATCTGCTGAGTTAAGTCATTTGAATTTTTGTTATCATACAAATGATTGTATAAATGTCTGGATTAGTCTTAATATGAGATTAGCAGAATCACAGATTTGCCCTTTGTGTTTCTTACTGTGTTTTATGTAAGTTTTTAGCATATGTATGATGGAGAGAAATTAAACAGCTAACATGAAGATGCAGTGATGGGGCTAGATGTGCCTACTGAATAGATTCATCTGGGCCCAGGGTATGTGCACCAATGATCCAGCAGCTTGGCTCCAGCTATACAGGTTAGTGCCTGGCTGGAAGACCTCTTGGGAACATTGTGTGTGTCCCGTTGAATTCTATCATGAACAAAAGGTAGGGTTTTAAAAATGCTCTCTATTATGTAATTGGCAGTCCTAGGTTAAGAGCAACTTAATTAATGCTATTAAATATGAACAAGTGACAATGGTAATGGAAACAGCCAAATTCTGAAACATAAAAGTAAGAAAAGGGGCCTTTGAAGAGTTATTCCAATTCACCTAAACTCAGCTTTGCAGTTAATTTAAAAAATACTGTGATGCATCAGTGGACAAAGCCCAGATCTTTCCTAGAAACTAATGTACAGGAATACCATTTTCTAAAGTGTAATTGCATAAAGCATTTCAAAACAGAAGAGGAAGACTTTGAGATTATCTATCAAAGGAGATTTAGTGAGAAATAAACATTATCTCATCGCAAAAAAAAAAAAACCTACGAGGCTGTATCCCATTAGACACCACTGCCCTCTTCAGGATGTTTTCTACCATGCTGAATTTTCATTGGTAATATTTTATCAGCAAATTCCATCTAATGTTTTAGCAGCATATATAGGTTTCATTCACAGATTTAGGATTAAATAATGAATCTTCCTGAACACGTGGTTTGTGATGAGCAGTAATTACATTAAAACATTTTATTCATTTTATTACAGTGAACTGATCGGGGGGGGGGGGGAGAGAGAGAAGAATATTCTGCTAAGAATTAGGATTAAAGCCAAGGATAAGTGCTACTGGATCACAGGTAACCTTACAATCAAGGACACTTGGAGACAGCTATTAAAAGTAGTTAGACTAGATTGTCTGACTAGATCATCCAGCCAGAAGAAGAGCCAACACGATTGCCTTTGAATTAGCAGTGGTAAAAAGAAAAGAAGAAGAAGATCTGTCTGCAGGGTTAGGAACAGCTACTGAAACAAGGAGTTGAGGCAGTTTGTAACCATGTACATCATTGAGGTCACGTGGAACAAGTTAAAGAAAGAAAGCAAGAAAACACTGCTTGGTTTGCCTATGTGACATGGAAGTTATACCCCTTTTCCTTAAAAAAAGAAAAGAAAAAAGATTAAGGACTTTTGATTACTTAAGAGAAAGAAAAAGGCATTATATCTGAAGTAGGGGCCCAGCCTATGGTGGGGAGAGGGGAAGGAGAAGGATGACACAGAAACACTATTCTGGAAAGAATCCAGTTGCAACTTTATTGATTACAGGTTCTCAGGTCTTGGCACAGCATAGGCTGGAGGCAATGGGTGAGGTTGATAGTCCAACTGCTGTCAGCATCTTCCCCAACCTGCCTGTTGGAGTAACAGATGGAAGAGGGCTGATATTAGGGCTGGAAGTGGCAGAAACTGATATGCCTACCCATCACTGTCCTCCGGGGGGATGGTCAATCTGTCAGCCCTGAGGTTGGCTGTCTTGCATTCTGCCACCCCAGAGCCTCTTAAAAGGACCCTCCTTTTTGGTTGTGTAGGACGCCCACCCTGCACAACCTGCAGTATGTTCCGTGGCCATTGCCTAAACCAGGGGTTGGCAAACTGCGGCTCGCGAGCCGCATGCGGCTCTTTGGCCCATTGAGTGCGGCTCTCCGAACTTGGTTCGAAGCCCCTGCTCTTGCACCCGCTCGCGCCGGCAGCTGGGCTGCAGAGCCGGCGCACCTGAGAGAGAGAGAGAAAGAGAGAGTGAACGCGAGAGAGCAGGCAAGCGGGCGCGCTTTCTCTTCGTCTCTCCCCCCCTCCCCACCGTGGGGCTGGGGGAAATGTGCATCTAGAGAGCGGCCCATCCAAAGCAAAACCTCCCTGGCATAAAGGGCCCCAACGGCGAAGGGAAACTTTCAACAGGCGCCTGGGAGAGCGGGAGGGCGGCTGCCACCCCTTTCCCTCTGCCAGGCCTTCCCTGCACCATGATCCTCCCTCTGGCCGCTGCCCCTTCCCGGCCTCTCGCCGCCCCACCCTCCCTTCCCCCGCCCCGAGCCCACTCTCTCCTGGGCAGCCTCCCTTCCGATGGCGGCGGCACTCCCCTCCGCGCTCCTCCGCCGGTGCGCCCTGGACGGGGAGCGCCGAGAGGGACGGCTGGCACACAGTGCTCCAGAGCTGCACCCTGCCTGCCGCCCGGGGGCTGGCCAGGTCCCCAGAGCCCTGGAGGGGGCCACGATTGGCTCACGTGGGGCAGCTAGAGGGCACCGCCAGCAAGGCGAGGTGAGGCACGGTTGTTTTCCCTCCCTGCAGCCGGCCTCGCGTCTCTCGCGGAGAGGAAGCCACCGCTGCCATCCCAACTGCACTTTCTCTCCAGCGAAGGAGTGGCTGGAGGGACAAGAAAGGGACCCGCACCGGGGCAGAAGCTTCGGGTGGGGCAGTGTTGGAAAAGTCCACCTGCGGGCCAGGGGGGCAAGTAAGTGCTTTTCTCTGGCTCTTGTGGGGGGGGGGGAAATAGTTTGCAGCGAGATGCTTGCTTGTGCCTCTGGAGAAGACACTTTAAACTCAACCGCCTGCTCAGTGGTAGAGCATCTACTTGGCATGCAGAAGGTCCCAGGTTCAATCTCCGGCGTCTCCAGTTCAAGGGACTGGGCAAGGAGGTGATGGGAAAGTCCTCTGTCTGAGACCCTGGAGAGCCACTGCCAATCTGAGCAGACAATACTGACTTGGATGGACCAAAGGTCTGATTCAGTATGAGGCCACTTGATGTGTTCATGGGAAGCATTTGGGGAGGGGCTGGGGCTCAGTGGTAGAGCACCTGCTTGGCACGCAGAAGGTCCCAGTTCAACCCCCGGCGTCTCCAGTTCAAGGGACTGAATGGCCGGGTCCCCCTTTCCTTTGCCCTCAATGGTTGGGAGGCTAAAGCCTCCCCTCCCCTCTAGCCGCGCGATTGCTGGGTGGGCGGCTCTGCGGTTCCTGGCCCACCCCATCCGCCTATCAGCTGTTGGGCGGGGCGGGCTTTCTTTGGCAGCGTGTCCCCGGCAGCGGCGCTGGGCCGCAGTGCCCCGTCTTCTGCGGTGCCAACTCCATTCCCCCGTCGTCTTCTGGGCCTGCAGGTCCCTGTAGGAAAGAGGCACACATTGGAGCCAGCAGGGGCTTGTCTGGTAAGTGGAGGGTGGCAGGAAAGCCCTAGGGCGCGGGGATACCTTACTTACTTTTTTCCCTCCTCAGAGGCCATGTCTACCCACTGGCTTTCTTGGCAGTAGACCTGGACTCCGAGGAGGGGAAAAAGTCCCCCTTCAGAGGCCAGGTCTACCAATCGGCTTCTATGGGCCTCCGAAGGCCAGGTCTACTGCCAAGAAAGCCAATGGGTAGACCTGGCCTCCCAATGGGACTCAGCCGGAGGCCAGGTCTACCAATAGGCTTTTATGGTGGTAGACCAGGCCTCCAGACGAGGACTCCGGATGGGGAGGGGGAAATGGCAGGGACTTACAATTGAATTTTTATCGATAAATAAGTATGGTATCTATTAAGTATGGTATCAAGTTTTATTCAGTGTACCTATAGTTTAATTAAGACTTAAAACTTTAATTAAAGTTTATTAAGTTAATAAACTGTACCTACCTATATAGTTTAAGTTTCAGAAATTTGGCTCTCAAAAGAAATCTCAGTCGTTGTACTGTTGATATTTGGCTCTTTTGACTAATGAGTTTGCCGACCCCTGGCCTAAACACCCCAGGAGACAGTCTGTATATGCTTATAAAACCTTTGATTATCACTAATTCACATTTCTACAGCTCGGAGTCTTGACATGAAAAACAAGCGCTGGAGCTAACCTCTGGCTCAAATTAAATCCAGTTCTCAAGGAGGAAGTGTGGGAAAACTAAGATCACAGAGCCTTGAATCTTACAGAGAACTCATGTAACGATGTACAGAGAAGCAGTGCTTTGCCAGCCTCCCCCCAACTCTAGAGCTCACTGAGAATTCTTAAACACTGGTGCTGGAGTGTTCAGGGAAGAGGCGTAGGAACCAAGCTGCCAACACTCCTGCAGCAATGGAATTGCCGGTGATGAAGAGGAAGATGATTTCACCTGCTTCCTCCTCCATGCAACAGCCCATAGGGCTGTTTGGCTTTGTACCCCATGAGTTTTACAACTTCCAACATCCGTATTTTGGAGGTCTCCAGGAGCAGCTGAGGGAAGAGGAGGAAGACAGAAAAGAGCCGCATCATTATCTAAAGTCCTCATAGCAGCCAAGCTAGGGTTTCCCAAAGAACTGTCTGTGACCCAAGCATGTACTTATCCTTAGGTCCATGGGATATGTCGTGTCATTTTGTTTCATGCGTACAAATATACTGATATTTTCTATAATTTTTTAACCTGTTGTGTAACTGGCTGTTTACATAAGAAAACACAACACACCCCGTGGGAGGGTTGTGGGTGGGGATGTGGGGGGCGTGATACAGGCTGCAGCGCTGTTTCACTTCCAGTGAAAAACCATTAAGTGGTGTTGGGTAGCTTCAGTAATTTCCAATAATATCTAGAGCTACCTTATATCATGTCCAGGTCTTTCCCAGAAGTGACATACTGTAACACATGATGCTGCTGGTTTTTACATTTTTCTTCTCCCGCCACTCAGATCAGTGGCAAGCAACAGTAGGGGATCACCTGTCCCCAATAGGGGGATGGGAACTCTACCAACCCAACCAGGAGTGCAACTAGTCACCTGAGAAACTCCGGGCCAAAAATCTTCTATCACCCGCATATCAATCTCATTACTTTTCTTCCTCACCATCTGACTAGATCCCAGGAATGAGGAAAGCAGAGGGTCAAATCTACATGTCTGGCCGCTCAAGGACTCTTGTATTCCAGTCTTGCTCAGGAGAAGAGCACAACACTCTCAAGTTTGGCAGGATCAGGCTCCCGATTCTCCCTACATTTGGGATCTAACCTTTGCAGGTTTAACAGCTTCTAAAAATCAGCTTCCTTTGACAGATAATTCCAGATTGGCTCATTCATGGTCTGTGATCATTGTGCCTTCCTATCTGGGTAGCCAGGTCAGAGCCAGATCTACATTTCTGAAAGGGGCAAAAGTACAAAATGATGCCCTTCATATATTATTTAGATATTTTTCTTTATATATACATATATAATCAATAACTCTTTTAAATGATAGAATAAATTATGTTGAATAGTCCCTCCCCTGCACACATAAAAACCCAACCCAAGGAGAACATTTTTTCAGCCTAGTCTTTTCCCTGACATTAAAAAAAAAATACAGCACACATAATTTTGACATGGGAAATACCAAACACACCTCACGCTTCTTCGCAGCCTGATAAAGTACAGCCCCAAAAAAGCTTTACCTGGTAATTATAATGCTAGAAGCTAAAACAACTAAACTGAAGCTACTGTAGTTTTGTCACTGATAAAGACTCACTAGAAAAGACAATAATGCTAGGAAACGTTGAAGACAGTAGGAAAAGAGGAAGACCTACCATGAGATAGATTGACTCAATATAGGGAGCCATGACCTGACCAAGGCTGTTAATGAGAGGATGTTTGGGAGATAATTGATTCATAAGTCAGAAGTGACTTGATGACAAGTAACATACGTGAATAGGCTCTCCGTTCTTGTCCCCCCTCCTTTCCCAAGGCCGAGGGAAGTAGGGAGATTAACAAGGCCAAGGAAGGTTACCTGGGGGGTCTATGTCTCCCACCGCATAGAAGTTGACATATTTGAACAGCTCCTCCGGAAACTTTAGCTCCGCCTCCTCTTCGCTCATCATAGTCTCGCCCAACTAACATCTGCAGCTTCTGCCTTACCAAGGGCTGAGACTCCCCTCTGAGGACCAAAGTCTCCCTCTCCCTTCCCCCCACCTCCTAGCAGCACCCTAATTGGGGGAATGGGGCGCACATGCTGCAGATCAAGCCATCTCTTTGGGGCAATTGAGCCTCCCCCATCTCCTGCAGCCGCCCCTTCTTTGCCTGCTGCCTGGGGCACCTGCCCCCCTCGCCCCCTAGATCTGGCCCTGAGCAGCGTACAGAATGGCACACTATTACAGTAATATGCAGGCCTAGTCTGAGGGGTTCTAGTACATTTATCCAACTTTACTCTGCTAGTACACGGGACTGTCCTACCAACTAGTACACAGGACTGTCCTAGCAACTAAGACACACCCTCAAACACCTTACTGCCAAAAACCTGTCAAATGGAGTTGTAATAGCGCACCTGAAAAACCATCAGTGGGAACTGAACACTTTTGCCCACTGTTTTTCTTGCTGCAACTCCTTCTCTGCAGCCTTTCCTTTTCTTCTAGTCAGGTCCTAAGGCTGAATATAAACCCAGAGAGAAGAAAATCAGCTGGGAGGAGGGTCATGAGAGGGGAAGTAGGGGAAGAGTCCAGCACCCCTTCCCTCCTGTCATTTCTTCCCGCTTGAAATGGCTCCATATTCATCGTCTGGTCTGTTACATCCAATTCTGCCCTGAGTCTGATGACCAAAGTAACTTAAGTGTCTCTGCTTGGCTCCAAGAAGCAAACTAAAGGAAAAACAAAACAAGAAAACGGAGAAGTCAGGAGCTTGGACAAGCCTGTCAAGCTTCAGCCTTTTCATTCTTTCTTGGAAGTCTCTAGCACCGCTCCTTGTCAAATCCCCAAAAAGAACTCTGGCTATTAGCAAGAAGAACGCTGAAAAAGAAAAGAAAATAACAGTCTATATAGCTTAACATCTCAAGGTTAAATTGCCTGCTGTCTGTGTAAAATGGTATGATCAGTGAAAATGCTGCACAACATATAAAAAAGTTCCGCATCTTTCTCAACTGATTGCTTGATGTCCCAGCAGGACTGCAGTAACATTGCCACATGTTTATAGAGGGGAAAAAAGGCTGCCAGGAAAACCTTCTATGTCTAGTATCAAATGCCCTGAAGTTAGTTTAAAAAAAAAAAACACCAAAAATTAGGTAGCTATTAGGGGTGTGCACTTGGATATTAGTTGATCAAAATCTGAAGTATAGTTCTGTTCTTTAACATACCAAATGTTAGACGCATATCAGTCCAAATGGTCCAAGGAGGTGCAATCAAACCTAAGAAAACTAGGGCTTTCACCCCAGGATCTACTGACACTGTGCGAAGATCAGTTCAAAGAAGTAGTAAGGCAGAGAGTGGAAGACACTGAGAGTCAGTATGATTTCGCAAGGTCGTCTGGTTTCATAGCCTCAAAGAAGTTCAGATACCTGATGACGGCAGCCCCATATCTGATGACCCTGGAGGTGAACAAATTGAGAAGGCCCTTTACGTTAGCCAGATGTGGAGCTTTGCCATCGGCCATCCTAGAAGGCAGATATATATATATTTTTAAATCTCTCTGTTTACAACCCAACAGGAGAAATTCATCCCTGTTCATATGTTTACATCTGTTAATGGCCTTCAACCCAGAGGATTACTTCATTCTTATCCACTCGTTAGGATATGGAGTATGTGTTAGAGGAGGAGCTTTATCAGAGTCTTTTCTGTCTGAGTGGAGACAGATATTTTCTACCAGAGGGAAAGAGTCAGCTGTTAGGGGCCTGACACATGATGTAACCACAAGGGTCAATTTTGTCTTCAACGCTCTTTAACATTTATGGCTAGCTTCTGAATGATCCTTTGGAGCTTTGGGGTTTGGGTATCATCAACAGGCTGATCACATGTAGCTCTATTTTTTTGTATCAAATGTCATGCCTAAATGAGGGGAGTAAAATGCTTAGGTGGTAGAATGAATTCTGCCCCTTCAGGCTGCAGGGGTAGGGGATCATATTCCTCAAGGGTCCTTCATGTAAAAATGTTTGTGTATGTTAAGTTCTGTCAAGTTGCCTCTGACTCATGGTGACCCTGTGAATTAGTGTCCTCCAAAATGTCCTATCATTAGCAGCCTTGCTCAGGACTTGCAAACTGAGGGCCATGACTTCCTTTATAGAGCCAATCCGTCTCATGTTGGGTCTTCCTCTTTTCCTACTACCTTCAACTTTTCCTAGCATTACTGTCTTTTCCTGTGACTCTCACCTTCTCATAATGTGACCTAAGTATGACAGCCTCAGTTTAGTCATCTTAGCTTCTAGTGACAGTTTGGGCTTGATTTGATCTAGAACCCACATATTTGTCTTTTTGGTTGTTTGGGTATCTGTAGAACTCTTCTCCACCACCACATTTCAAAGTATGGGGCATTGGTAATAGTGAAGTTCAGGTGTATCCATGTGTACTGAGAATAGATCTAATTATTGCTCAGTGTGTGGATATAATAGTTATGTGTTATTACAGAATATGGCTATAAATTCGGAACCAGTCTGAGAGAAGCAGATATGTGCTATGAGTCTGCTGTTGATGGCCTGCTCACAGTATTTTGTTGCATGAAGCAGGTATACCATATGCTGCCTCCTTCCACGGGAGCAAGTGAAAACCAGTACTGCTATAGCAGTACTGTTGGGCTTCAGCTTGACCTGGCTGGTGGCAACATGGATCTGGAAGGCTATTATCTTCCTTACCACTGGTGGATTCAAGAAAGCTGAGTGCTAGTAGCACTACCAGCACTAGAGTGATTCTGCTCAGACCTGGGCAATGGTATGGGGCTGGAAGGTAATGATGGACATCTATATATCTATCATCTCCTCCTACACAGCGTGGTGTAGTGGTTAAGACCGGTGGTTAGGAGCAGTGGACTCTACTCTGGAGAACTGGGTTTGATTCCCCACTCCTCCACATGAGCGGCGGACTCTAATCTGGTGAACCAGGTTGGTTTCCCCACTCCTACACACGAAGCCATCTGGGTGACCGTGGGCTAGTCACAGTTCTCTTCGAGGTCTCTCAGCCCCACCTACCTCACAAGGTGTCTGTTGGGGGGGAGGAGAAGGGAAGGCAGTTGTAAGCCAGTTTGTGACTTCATAAAGGTAGAGAAAGTTGGCGTATAAAAACCAGCTCTTCTCCTTCTCCTTCTTCACCACTAGTAGTCAGGAACGATGAGAGCCACATCAATATGTCTGTGCCTTCTTCATAGTATTTCCGCAAGCAGAAAACTAGTTTGTAACTAGTTTTAATTTTTTTTGTTCTATTTTTGTTACCTTTAAAATACATGAATGCTCTCTCAGTTGTTTATTTCTTGTATGGAATTTCTTCAACAGGTGGTATATGTAGACCAGAACAGCATTTTGCATAATATCACGTTGACTCAAGGAAGTGAGGCATGTCATTGCACAAATTAAAATGATTTGGGTATGAAACCTCCACAGCTGTGTGATTTTCCCAGCCAGCTTCAGCACAATGACAATAGCAGTTTATGACATTCTGTGTCTGAAGTGAAATTCTGGCTAGCCAGTTCTCTAATGCTATCCATTTATAAGCATGTTACAAGGGATAATATGATTACAATAAGAAGGATGTTAGTTGTGTACCTGTGAATACTGAAAAAAAGACAACTTCAAAGCCAATACTACTGTTGTAAATCTTGACACAGTTTCTTGTTTCATGAACTTTGAGAAGTAACTACCTATTTTACCAGATTCATAGAGTGAATCAAGAAGGAATGTGTGTGCATATAACCGCGAAGAAGAGATGTTTTTTATATGCTGACTTTCTCTACCACTTAAAAATCAGACCAGCTTACAATCACCTTCCCTTCCCCTCCCCACAAACACCCTGTGAGATAGGTAGGAATGAGAGAGCTCTAAGAGAGCTGTGACAAGCCCAAAGTCGCCCAGCTGGCTTCATGTGTAGGAGTGGGGAAACTAACCTGGTTCACCAGATTAGAGTCCGCCGCTCATCTGGAGGAGTGGGGAATAAACCGGTTCTCCAGATCAGAATCCATCACTCTCAACCACTGCTCTTAATCACTGCCCCATGCTGCGTTTTGGGTGACAATTTGGGTGTCTCATATTTTTGATGTAAACAAAGTGAAAAGTGTATGAATTAATAAACCTGAAATGTTTTCTTAGAGCAGCAGCCATTTAGGATTGCACTGCCTGAGAGCACTGCAAAGCAGGTCTGCTCAGAAGTGAGTCCCATGTTATTCAGTGGGTCTCGCTCCCAGCTAAATGTGCTTAGGACTGCAACCTTCAAATATGTCTGTGAAGTAATTCAAGGAATCTTTCAACAGTTAGCCAAGTTTAAGTTTATGCTGTAGACATATCTCTCACACACTGTAAAAGGAAAGAAACAAAATCAAGAATGATTGTCTTTCTCTGCTTTCCTTTTGAAGAATTTTTCTTGAGAATTTCCAATGGAGGAAAATTCTGTAAACATTCAAAGCCCTTGTTAAGAAAATGTCCCTGGCAGATTTTATTAACTTAATTTTAAGTGCACTGTGTTTTGCATTTTTATAAATCTAATGGGTATTGTTTGCTAATTCATTGGAATGAAACTGCATTCTAGCCTTACACATTTTAAAGCTTTTATTTATTGTCCACTTTTCCAACACTGGGGCCATTTGTTCTTTTATGTCTCTGTATTTATGGGTTGCTGTGCTTACTCTGGTGTCTGTTAACATAACATCAATAATGTGCAGTCCAGTTGACTTTCTGTTTCTGGAAGTGATTCAAATAAAAACAACCCAAGGAGTGGAACTTGAGAATAGGTGGGGGGGGGGGCGGGGGAGAGAAAGAAAGATAACTTGCTAAAAGAAGTCCACATAAGCAAATAAAAAGCCAGATTCATTAGGCAAATTTTGCAAGTTCAAGCCGGTTTGTATAAAAACTTAATCGGCCTCATAAAAGTTTTTCATGTATTTAATCACTTAAAACTAAACCGTGCATTGTGTTGCACAATAATCCCACTGGCCTTTTTCTTTGTAGTTAATTGGACACAATTTACCAGAAACATTACTGCATGATACAATTTCCTCTGAAACCAAAGGGACGTTGTGTAAGACCAGGCTGTGGCTTGGATCCTAAGCAGCGTGAATTGAGTCACGCTGGAAGAAGGCAACTTCCCCACCTCTCACTGTGGTCTCCATTTTCTCCCAGAATTGAAAACTGGCATGGAGGGGAAAGGTTAAACCAGGGGTGTCAAACATAAGGCCCATGGTCTGGCTCCGGCTCCTTGAGAGCTCTTATCTGGCCCGTGAGCCAGCTCAGGTAGCCACCCCCCCACACACACACACTTTCAATATAGGCCGTCGAGGCTAGGTTGGCCCGACAAAGTGACATTTATGTCATATCCATCCATCATAACAATTGAGTTTGACACCCCTGAGTTATACTCTTCCACCATGACTGCAACCCCCTCTCCCATCCCATGACTGTAGTTTATTCTTTAAAAAAACCATCGGAGACCCATTAGTTGATCTATGGATATCAGATCAAGTTTCACTAACAAATGACGGCGCCACAAAATGCAGCGTGAATCTGTTTCTCTGCAGTTTACAACTGCCCACTCATAAATAATCCATGTAAGCCTATACCTCATTTTGTGGGCAACGTGAAAATATGGGAAGAGTTATGCAGTAAGGCCCCGTGGGCCCAATTGGTGCCACTTTTCTTGTGAAAGCCTATACCATAGGAAGAAAAATATTCCAGAATTATTACCTTCGGTGGCAAGTAATGCATGTCCGTAAACAGTGATCTTCTTGTATTACTGGTGGTAAAGGAAAACGTAATGCTCTGTGGTGAATATTTCACCAGTGGTAGTAATGTGATAAATTGGTAGTTCAATCCTATGCAGTTACACTAGTGAAATCAATGGACTTAGACCGGAAGAATACGGCATAGTGCTGCACTGCTGGTTTAGTTACTGCTAGAAGAAAGTTCAGTGTCAAACATTTCATGGAATTTTGCTCTAAATGTACAGTGTAAGTTATTCCAGCATTTCAGTTTTTAGCTACTGCCATCTTGAAGAGGTGGAATTGCTAGAGTGTCTTACGAAATACACTGGGAAGAAGAATGGGAAAGCCCCTTGCAGCATAACAAATATGAATGGGGAAGTATTACAAATGGGAAAGAATTTTCTTGGGAGTAATTACTGGGACTGTTCCAAATATTCTCCTATTTCAATTGTTATAAACTAGCACTTTTGGCAGGGTTGACATCCTTCCCAAACCCACTTTCCCCATTTATCTGAAAGGTAAGACTTAGGTTTTGTTGTTTTTTGATGACTAGTTTTTCCCCCCACATGCACTGTTAACAAAAAGAGGAAGCCTTTTAAATTAACACACAAGTTACAGTTATGTTTAATATTTAAAAATATTTTTGTCTGTAGTCCTTTAGGGGGGTCCTCTTGCATTCAGGGTTGTCTTCCTTTCAAGCAAGTGTGGGAGTATTCACTGTTTAATAAATGCCCAGTGTTATTCCTTTCCAATCCTCTGGTTACTCAGTCGTCCTCACTTCTGGATTTATACCACCTAATTTGGATGTCACAATGAACATGATGGCATCACTGTATTATATTTACACAGTATAGACAATGCAAATGAATAAGCAAATGTTTTTACAAGGATTGCTGAAAAATCATTAGATTGAGAAGAAGTTTTTCTGGAATGCCAGAAGTGTTTGTAAAAACCTGAGTCATTTTGGCTGAGCTCTAGTTACCTTGGACACTAAAACATAACTAGATTCAAATATAATTAATGAGGGTGGTGTATAAATGCACCATGCAAATTATTTTTTGCTGCAGACTAGATATTAGTTTAATCATAATCCTACTTGCAACTGGGAAATCCATTATTCAACTCCAATTAAAGTGCCCTTTCCCCTCTGAAACTCATTTTCAGTGATCAAACTGAATATGAAACCCCTCTTTGTGAGACAATGGAAAATTCTTTGAAAGGAGTCTTACGAGTCTTATAATGACAACACAAATTGAAATATAAGTGACACACCACATCTCTGACAATATGAGAATGACCTGGCCGCCAATCAGCTCCTGTATAGCTCTATATATAATTTAGAAGTATGAGGTGATTTTTTTCATTCTGTCCTTTTAATATTAGTTCACCAGTTTCTCTTTCTTTCCCTTTTGGTTCTGCTCTGTGACAATCCCAATGAAATACCTGCAAGTTACAAATTGGTTTAGTTATCCACAGTCACTCTGGACCTGAAGTGCCAGTTTAGAGTAATTGACACATTCTGTTGAAGGACTGAGGGCCAAATGGGTAGACAAAAACCCACCATCACCTAATTTTGAGAAGGAGCAGTAATTCCATAATTTCTGGAATGTTTTGATCATTCCCTTTTGAGAGGAAATGACATTGTACTTCTGGGGAAACAAACTAGGTTCTATTAAGTTAACAGAGATGGATAAGTAGAGTGAGGGGAGGTTAAAAGGTAAAGGTCTCCTGTGCAAGCACCAGGTCATTCCTGACCCATGGGGTGATGTCACATCCTGATGTTTACTAGGTAGACTTTGTTTGCGGGGTGGTTTGCCAGTGCCTTCCCCAGTCATCTTCTCTTTACCCCCAGCAAGCTGGGTACTCATTTTACCGACCTCGGAAGGATGGAAGGCTAAGTCAACCTTGAGCCGGCTACCTGAAACCAACTTGCATTGGGATCGAACTCAGGTCGTGAGCAGAGCTTGGACTGCAGTACTGCAGCTTACCACTCTGCGCCATGGGGCTCCTGAGGTGAGGTTAGGAGGAATAAATTTCTGTTGACATGACAGTGGTGATATAGATGCAGCAGTAGCTTGTTCTCACACTGTTGAAATAATGTTTCTCAAACATCATTATCTATGATCGACTTCATTTGGATTCAGGGCTAGATTTGGCATTTAAATGGCTTTGGTCACCAGTGGGATTGTGTCCCTGTTGATTCTCCTGGACCTCTCGGTGGTCTTTAATACGATCAACCATGGTATCATTTTGGATGGGTGAGTTGGGTTATGAGTGGTGCCTACCATGCTTTGGTGGTTCTGCTCTTACTTGACTGGCTCTTTCTCAAAGGTGTTGCTCGGGGACTGTAGCATTTATGCTATTGCACCCACTGGGTTCAACCTTGCCCTTTCCCCAAGCTGTTTGACATTTTTATGAAACCACTAGGAGAGGTCACTTGGTGATTTGGATTGAGGAGTCAACAATATGTGGATAGCATCCAGTTCTATTTTGCCTTAACAGATGGGTCTGTAGAAATCCTGCCTGGAGAAGGTTATGGGAGGATGTGGGCTCAGTCTAGACAAGACTAAGTCAGCTCATCCTGGAAGGGGTTATATTCCCTTTGAAGGAGCCAGCTCATAGCTTGGGGTGGTACTGGGACCTGGCCTACAGTTGGAGGCTCAGGTTTCCTACAAGGGACATAACATATTTTGTCAGCTTCAACTGATATGTCAGTTATGGTCATTCCTCAAAAAGTGTTATCTCACCATGGTGACCCATGCTCTGATCACATTCAAGTTAAATTAATCTAGTGTGCTCTCCATGGTGATGCTTTTGAAAATGGTCCAGAAACTTCAATGGATCCAAAAATGTGGTGGCCCAGATTTTGTTAGGGGTTGGTTACAGGGATCGTACACCCCTGTGGGTTTTATCTTTCCAGCTGTTTCATGGTCTGCTTCTGCTCTGAGGTCTCTTTTATGGATGGTTTTATGCTGTTTTTATGTACCTAGGCCAAACTAAGGTAGAAGGCTTACTTGGAGTAACAATACTTGCTCTCTCTTCAAGTACTTGAAAAGCTGTCATATAGAGGATGGTGCTGAGTTGTTTTCTGTTGCCCCAGAATGTCGGACCAATGGGTTGAAATTAAATCAAAAGAGTTTCCGTCTAGGCATTAGGAAGAATTTTCTAACAGTCAGAGCGGTTCCTCAGTGGAACAGGCTTCCTCAGGAGGTGGTGAGCTCTCCTTCCCTGGAGGTTTTTAAGCAGAAACTAGATGGCCATCTGCCAGCAATGCTGATTCTATGACTTTAGGCAGATCATGAGAGGGAGGGCACCTTGGCCATCTTCTGGGCATAGAGTAGGGGTCACTGGGGGTGTGAGGGGGAGGTAGTTTGGAATTTCCTGCATTGCGCAGGGGGTTGGACTAGATGACCCTGGTGGTCCCTTCCAACTCTATGATTCTATGATTCCAGACTACAGAGTTCCCCTGGAGGAAATGACAGCTTCAGAGGGAAGACTCCCAACCCTGTTGCGCTTCTTCCCCTCCCCAAACTCTGCCCTCCCCAGTCTTTGCCCCCAAATGTCCAGAACTTTCCAAACCCACCGTTGGCAATCCCATCGATCATCTAAAAGAGTGTCACTACCTCTCTATTTGTTAAGTGCATGAAGCAATTATTGCCCCTTAGACATAACTACCGGAGGAGCATAGGATCCCATCTGCCTCTCGGAGTTGGCCTGCATATGGTCACAGCCGCATACTTGAAGGGAGCTCTTCCTCAATAAATTATTTTCATTGGAACCAAATTGCACGGCAAAGGTGAATCGCGAGAAGCTCTGATTGTTCGCTGAGGCCCGGCTGTTTATTTCAGGTATGTTCTCAGAGCCCTTTGTCTGCAGCCTTTAGCCAATCACCCTTGCTGCAAGAATTGGCCCTGAGACAGCTATACCTTCATTGTCTTGGCTGGAGCAGCCTATGATTTTCTCTTCCCCCTGGGCTAAAAGTTGACTTCACCATTGTCCCTGGTGTTCTAATACTGTGAAGCTTTCAGCCCTTGACAGCTGCCTTCTTTACAGACCTTCTACTAGCAAATTGGCCTATTCTTCTTACCTCTGCTTTTTAAACCACTTCCCCACTTACAAGGCCCTGACCTGGATGGCCCAGGCTAGCCTGATCTCGTCAGATCTCAAAAGCTAAGCAGGGTCAGCCCTGGTTAGTATTTGGATGGGAGACCACCAAGGAATACCAGGGTTGCTGTGCAGAGGAAGGCACTGGCAAACCACCTCTGTTAGTCTCTTGCCTTGAAAACCCCATAAAGGGGTCGCCATAAGTCGGCTGCGACTTGAAGGCACTTTACACACACACACCACTTACAAGTTTCCACACTCAAGCAGGCTGTTATTCCTATGTAGAGTAATAGAGTTGTCAGCCTCCAGGTGGGGGGCTGGAGATCTCCCAGAATTTCAACTGACTTCCGGACTACAGAGATCAGTTCCACTGGAGAAAGTGGCGTTTGGAGGATGGACTCCATGACATTATACCCTGCTGAGGTCCCTCCCCTCCCCAAACCCTGCCATTTACCAGATTCATTCCAGGTCTCCAGGAACTCCCCCAACCAGAGTTGGCAACCTTACCTCTCAGCTTCCTGGTGACTACTGTGGGCCTATTTTGACTCTTTTCCCTGTTTATTGCTGAGTTAGGGTTGCCAACCTCTAGATAGTGGCTGGAGATCTCCCGCTATTACAACTGTTGCTTTTTCTAATGTTGCTCCTTTGCTCCCCTTCATCTCTCCTGGACCTATCTCTGAAACATACAAACTCAAAGCAGTTTACACAGACATCAAACTACAAAATCACCTCACTAAAACATACAATAAACCACCACCACTTAATAACAGCTCACCAGTCAAACGTAATTTCCCTCATGGTAGCCTGAATCCAGCATCCAAGTATCCCATGAGAACTGTCTTTCTAGGGCTTCTCAAAACATAATAATCAACTTGAAGACTCTATGCACTGATAGGGATGAACAGCCCAACTTCCTATGGCAGCCCATTCCAAAGCATCAGGGCCACAGCCAAGCAAGTCCTTTGAACCCTTCTAAGGGAGAGGAGTGAGAGGAAGAACTGGCCTGATGGGGGAAAAAAGCTATTGCACAGATTCATATAGGCAACAGCCAGGGATTAATCAGTGTTTGGAAAGCAGTTGTTCAAAAACAGAACTTCCCCCTCTCACAATATCTGTTTTCTCTTGAGTTGAGTTCCCTACTGATTCACAGTGATGATCTGTTTGCCATTTAAAATGTTGGATTGTGAGGATCAGCACCATTGGTGCCAGTCAGCATGGTAGATGGCAAGGGTGCTGCTGCTGCCTGTCACTCACAGTGTATTGACTTGCTTGGATCACTGTATGCTTCAGGGCCATCCTGAGCAGGTCATGCATCACTTCAAATCATCATTGGACCCCATTCACTGGTTTCGAACCTGTGCAGTTTGGTATTGGCATGAAGCAGTTGGTGGCATTCAGGTGCGCAAATAATTTATGCTCTAATTTAAACCACACAGTGAATACGAACATGCTTGGCTTTGGGAGTAAATGGAGTAAAACTCTATATGAGCATTCCAAACAGCTTCCAGTTGCCTCCGTAATACTGAAATAAACAGGGAAAACTCTTTTGTCAGGTATTTTTTTTTCTATCCAGGTGCATTGGCTGTCAGAGAGGGAAGGGGACATCCATTACAAAACAATGCCAGACTATGAATGAACTACGTGATCCAGTCAGAAATTGTCTCATAAATCTTCACTGTCTCAGCCACACAAAATGGGCATGGCTTGAATGGAAAGACAAGCCATACAGTTTTCTCCTCTTCCTTGCCAGAAACGAGACCCTTTTTTTTTAAGTCATTAACAACAATGTATATTTGGTGCCTGAGGTACAGGGACACATACACACAAAACATCTTGAAATATAATATAGAATAGCTTCAAGTGTTTAATATAAGGGGAGGGACTGTAGATATTGCAATAAAATATAGCTGCACTTATCCAAACAGAATTCAGGTGAGACGACCAACAAGCAGAAGTTGGGTATCAGTACATGAAATCGTTTTGGCGCAAACCTTACAAAATGAAAACAGGAGGGTTCTATATGTAGAACAAGGTATTGAGGTCTATTGAGGTCTATTGAGTTTAGCCCTGAAGTAGAACTCTTTTCCCATGTGTACTGCTTAAAAGCTTTTAAAATGATGGCACCAAGGCTTGAATCAGGAGCTATGGATTTTCCCAGGAAACTGAGAATTCATTTGGCTAACAGAGGTTAAGATACTAAGGCAGTGCTCCAGAACTTCTTATGCAGCTTTTTGTGCTTTGAAGCCATTTAAACTGGTAGCACAAGACTTCAATCACTATATGTCTCAACTAGAATGAAAGTAACTTGAGCCTGAAAAGAGTCTTTAGATTTTCATCCCTTCCACCATTGCAGACATTAATTTATATTAAAGCTCTTTTGCACCAGTTTTGGAGAAGTATAAGAATATGCATTTGTATATACAATTATTTTATTTATTAAAATATGCATATCCCACCTTTGCCATGAAGGCTCAAGGTGACATGTTAGAAAGCACAATTAAATCACTAAAAACCCACAAAATTTTACAAAAAGAGAGCCAGCGTGGTATAGTGGTTAAGAGCAGTGGACTTTGATCTGGAGAACCGGGTTTGATTCCCCACTCCTCCACATGAGCGGTGGACTCTAATCTGGTGAACTGGGTTGGTTTCCCCACCCCTACACACGAAGCCAGCTGGGTGGCCTTGGGCTAGTCACAGTTCTCTCTAAACTCTCTCAGCCTCACCTACCTCACAAGGTGTCTGTTATAGGGAGAGGAAGGGAAGGAGACTGGACACTGGTTTGATTCTCCTTAAAAGGTAGAGAAATTTGGCATATAAAAACCAGCTCTTCTTCTTCTCTCTGAAATCCTCACATTTCCTTAAGTGCCCTGGTGAAAAATAACATGATACTATATCCAGTGAAGGGTCTTTCTGTTTCTGTCCAAGGAGCCTGTTCTATAAACTAGAGATGCCAGCTTCCAGGTGGTACATGAGGATCCCCTGGAATTACAGATCATCTCCAGACTACAGAGATCAGTTCCCTTGGATAAAATGGATTCTTTGGAGGGCGGGCTCTATGGCATTTTTCCCCCCCACACAAAGCTACTTCATCTCTGGATTTAAATAAAGTCTAATACTCTTGCTCATGCAACATTCATAATGAATGCAAGTGTTCCTCATAAACACAACATCTTAAACTGTCTTATACCGAGGCTGGCCATTGGTCTATCAAGCTCAGTACTGCCTACTCTGATTGGCAGCAGCTCCTCATGCTTCCTGTTGGAGATTTTTTGCATCAGGTAATACTTAATACGCTGTGGATTGTACCTGGGTATGTGCTCTACCACTGAGCCATGACCCCTTCCCAGAAGTTACACCGAAGACTAGTGAAATTTCAAGAGGGATGCATGTTCCTATACTACACTCTGTTTATTACAAGAACTCTTGAAACAGAGTCATTCCTTGTAAGTGGAGAAGGGGATGCTTGCATGGAGAAAAGGTTATTTTTTTAAGCCAGTTCTCAATGTTAGTCAAAAGACAAGTTTACTGGTACAAGCATTCAAATGAAACAGAATGCACAAATAAGTAATAGCCAGTGTTTCTGTCCTGTGAAAGGTGGTATCCCAAAGATCACACATGCCTTCATTATTCCCTTTAGTGCTAGTCCATTATGCCCCAGGATGGGGTGGGCAAATGTTTCTTAGGCTTGTGCTTTGCCTAAAGGACAACTGAAAAGGCTGGCTACGATTCTTACACCACTGCAAGGCTAAGATCCTCAATTCAATCATCTCCATTCAGTCCCTTCCTTTTCAATAAAGAGCCTGCATCATCGGTCTTGGATGCCTGCCTCCTAACTGCTCCTCATTAAGAGTCTCTCTTCACGTGTTTGTGCCATCTGGTTTTCTGTGCTAGAATTGTTCCTTGGATTGTGCTTAGGTGCCTGTGTTGCAATACATACAAATCTTGATGATGTGAGTTGATCTGCCAAGAGTAAATGTACTAGTTGGGCGCACAAGGTAATCAAGAGTTTCCTTGAAAGACTTTGCCTCCGTTGCCTGTCTTTATACCGTTGTTCTTTAGCCAGTGTAATCTGGAAGGTAAGCGCAGCAGACAGGAATAGGACAACCCGAATTTACAATAGATGCCCCCCACATCTGATGTTTCAGCACCAGTCTGGCCAATTATGTTTTGTGTTGCCTGTTTTATATCCTTTCAGCATGTAGAAAGATCACATTCAATATCAGAGATCTGCAGTCAGAACTTTACTAATCAAGATCCAACATAAACCATGATGCCAATTTGTAAATTAGGTGTTCTTCCCAATTCAAACAGAATTTATGACATTTGAGAGCAGATGGAAACCTTTTTTTCTGGTGCTGCGCTGTTTGGTTTTTATTTTCATTGGCATCGGAAGGCAGTGGAAACAGAAAAGGGAGAAGTCACACATCACAAATATAGGGACATCATCCAATCAAAAGAGTTAGCTGCTCTTCCCATCAGATAGAATGTCTTGATTAGTGTTTCTGGACACAACAATTCTACTTTCTACCAATCTGCACCATCCCAGGCTTTGGTTAAGCCTTTTCATTCCCTATAAGCAATGGCCCTTCTGTGTTTGAATGAGTTATTGCATTCTCAAGAGCTACACAGACATTTAAGAGACTACCTTGCTCAAGCAAGGATTGTTATTTCCTACCAATTGCAAATAGCAGTGTAAATACTACGAAACAGTAATTTACTAACAGTGACAGAACTTGCTGGGGCAATGGCAACTGAGTAAATTAGAGACAGATGTGCTGTCAACATGTTCAGGAAAACCCCTACTGTACCCAACTGGGAGTATGGGAACTACCATATCAATATGTGCACATTCTCAGCTTTAAGATCACCTGTGAATATTTGACTGTGGGGCCAAAACACCATGTATCTCTCTTTTGCCTAGAGCACATTTGGATCCTCTGACATGCAATATCCTTACTGGGGGGAAGGGAACGACTCATATTACTTTATTGAGAGTAGAAGGAAACTGAGCACAACTTCAGTTTAAACAAACTACTTTTCATATATACCACCCACTAGGAGCCAGCGTGGTATAGTGGTTAAGAGCGGTGGTTTGGAGCAGTGGAGTCTGATCTAGAGAACTGGGTTTGATTCCCCACTCCTCCACATGAGCAGCGGAGGCTAATCTGGTGAACTGGATTCGTTTCCCCACTCCTACACACGAAGCCAGCTGGGTGACCTTGGGCTAGTCACAGCTCTATTAGAGCTCTCCTAGCCCAACCTACCTCACAGGGTGTCTGTTATGGGGAGGGGAAGGGAAGGTGATTGTAAGTTGGTTTGAGTCTCCCTTAAGTGGTGGAGAAAGTCGGCATGTAAAAACCTACTCTTTTTCTTCTTCTAGGAGGATATTTTGCAGTGTGTCTCATGGTTATCCATCAAATAAAATGTATACTTGTTTTCTGAACCATTGATTTGGATGTGGGTTTATTTTCTTGGTCTAGAAAAATCAGCTTACATACTCCTAGAAACCACAGTCAAACTGGCATCTCATTCTTTTTTTCAAAAGGGGGTCAGCATTCAAAAATAATAAGAGAGGCAAACAATGCAGAGTAATTTATTTTTATGAATGTCCAGGATGACAGGGAACTTGAATTTTACATCTTGTACAAGTGATATTTCAATCAGATACTTCATTTTGAGAGACCTGTTAAATCTTTTCGAAGCCTTCTCTATGTGACCACAAAATGGTATATTGTTTTCTGGCTTCCCCAAGTACTGTAATAATTATAAATCTTGTAAATTAGGATGGGGAATGCCAAGAAGACACTCTATTAAAATCCTATATTGTTATTGGAATATTTATTAACCAGTAAAATATTTATAAAGGCATCTGCAATTCCTTTAAACCCGCCTTACTAGTTTCCCTCAAGACCTGCAAGAAACAACTCAAATAGTCACATACTGCAAGAACGAAATGCATGTTTTAATGCTTCTTCCACATACACAATTACTATATCAGAGAAGACAACTGGCCCATATTAAAGAAAGGTTTCTTTAAAGTGGAGCAGCGTGCAGAGTCAGACCCATTCCGCTATCTGAAATGGTACAGCTCAGGAAAAAAAAAATGTTTACACTATGTGAGTTTTGATTGTGTTTTTCAGCTGCACATTTTCAAACTGAAATAAAGCTGGATTGCCCCTTAAATTGGTCTGCGGTTCCTCATCCCTGGAAGCAGATCCAGTTAAAATGTTCAAAGAGCATATCTCGGATTGCCGCATTTGTTTAGACAGCAAAACAAAAACAATTGTACTCCTTCTCTCTGATGCAGCTCACAAAAGTTACCATTTCCATTATTTGGCAGCGGAGTGTGCAAAATAAAGAAAACAAATTTTCAATCTGGCATGTAGTAAAAAGGTTTAGTACCATTTAATTGGTTCTCTCAGTTTTTTCATGATTTCCAGAATTGAGCTAGCATATTGCAACAAAGTAATAGCTTTGTTGGCTGCTCATCAATCTGAAATTAAAGGGATCTCATAATCTCCACAGTAAAAGGTTGCAGAGGGAGCATTTAAAAGGCTGGAATACAGCATGTAAAAAAAAATGGTGATTTCCAGTTCGGTGCAACAATAAGCCACTGGATGAGTTCTGAAATTATCCAGAGTCAATATTATCTATCAGGTCCTGCAGAATGGCCAAGCTAGCTCAGGTACAGCTCCTTAAGTGCAAAGAGGCTATGTGTGTTGAAGACCTGGTAGGGCTATACTGTTCAGGCCAGATGTGCTTTGACTATGCATGAAAAATCATCCCCACCTAGGGTTGCCAACCTTCAGTGGGGGCTGGAGATCTCCTGGAATTACAACAGCTCTCCAGACTACAGAGATCACTTATTTATTATTTCTTTACATTGAACATTTACTCCCCTTCTCTTGAAGAAAATGGCTGCTTCAGAAGGTGGACTGCATAGCATTATACCCTACCAAGGCCCTTCCCCTCCCTTAACTCCACCCTCAAATCTCCAGGTATTTCCAGGCCTGGAGTGGGCAACCCTATCCCTACTCCCACCCACAAAAGTATTGATGCAGCTGCAGCCGAGAATCAGGATGCCAGATTTCCTCTCCCCATAGTTCTTCATATACCTCCACCCAACCGAATCCCACAAACTATATGACAGTCTTAAAGGTGGTCTGATATCATTTTCTTAAGATAACTCTGCCTTTGAGCTGGATTTGTGCCTGAAAGAGGGGGGAGGGCCAGAATCCTCACAGTGCAATCCTAAACAGAGTTATGCAATTCAATGCCCATTCATTGCAATGGATGGATTAATTACACAAGGTGAAATTTTGCTTAGGACCCTGCTTAGCTTCTGCTCTGGGCCTATTTAAAGGAAGCAATCCATTTTACCAACCGAATGCCTCTTGTCTTCATAGAGGAGAATGAACTTCACCAAAGGAATGGAACAGATTATCATCTGTCAAGCCATATAAAAATAACAGTTTGTACAACCAGCATTTCCTGGGCATGCAAATGATCTGGTCCGAGCTCTATGGCTCATGAGGTGTGGGGTTAAGTGTCTGCTGAAATTTGGTTGGTAAAGCTCTTCCTTGCTTGTGTGTGTGTGTAAAGTGCCTTCAAGTCGCAGCCGACTTATGGCCTAAATAGATACAGCTGCACAGTAAATTTGTGTACTAAACTTGGGAGTAGGTCCCATTTACCTCTAAAGTGCAGACGCAGAACTGTTTAATGATGCAAAGTGAATGCACATTTGAGGACACCATTTTACACTAATTTTATAGGACACCTAGTCCAGGACAGGGAAAATCTAGAAACTTAAATATATAAAACATTCTATTTGATTCCTGAGATCTAACAGTTAGGGTTGCCAGGTCCCTGTTCACCACCAGCGGGAGGTTTTTGGGGCAGAACCTGAGGAGGGCATGGTTTGGGGAGGGGAGGGACTTCAATGCTATAGAGTCTAATGGCCAAAGTGGCCATTTTCTCCAGGTGAACTGATCTCTATCGGTTGGAGATCAGTTGTAATAGCAGATCTCCAGCTACTACCTGGAGGTTGGCAACCCTACTAACAGTGCAATCCTATGCCGTTATTCCATTCTGAACCCATTGATGAGCTTAGAGTGGAGTAAACCTGCATGGGACTGTGTAACTGGTTACCCAGAAAAGCCGCCTTTTTTATTTTTGATCTCTGATTTGGGAGTAGGTGTTTTCTGGATTCTTACTCCCCCCCGCCCCTAACAACACAGCAATTTTTCTGGCAAACCAGGATCCAAGTTTACTTAACATAACTTATTTTATACCCCACCTTTCTCGCCTGTGGAGACCCAAAGTGGCTTACACTGTTCTCCTCTCCTCCACTTTATCCTCACAACAATCTTGTGATGAGAGTGATAGTCTGAGAGTGTATGACTGGCCCAAAGTCGCCCAGCAGTCTTCCATGACAGAGTGGGGAATCAAATGTGGGACTTCCAGCTCCTTCCTGGTTCTCCTCCAGTTTAAGTGTCCACCTGAACAAGATCATAGAAGCTGATTTACCATTTAGCTCCAGCATGCAATTGCATTTGCTTTTTATTGCATATCTTTTCCCCCACTTACCTTATTTACAGCTTATCTTTATCTGTATGTTTTTAGACTTGTATAAGGCCCACTAACCACAACATTTAATACATATTAGTGTAATAGAAGTGGAATTAAATCCAAAGATGATACAGCAATTAAAGTTTCTTCTTTGGTTGTTAAGCTAACTCACCCAGATTTTTTTTCCCTGCTTGATGCCTATCCATAACAAACACTGTCTTACAAGAACAGGTCTCTTTCAGCCTTTGAGGCTTATATATAATGGTCTACCCTGTCCAGTTCTCTAAGAAATTTTTCCTGACTCGCTGTAAACTTTGGATCATTAATCCTTATCATTTAGGAATAGTGTATCTTTACTATTTCCCACTATAAAATCACCATAAAACCAAATGTTCCAGCCTACATCCTCCATGATGCCTTTACATACAGTCTGGCTCTACTTAAGTTAACATAGCTACAGTTGGAAGCCTCTCTTTTCTTCAGGCTGACAAAGTTCTATTGGAAGAATAAGGTCATCCCTAAAAATGGCTTTGATTAAAAGTACAAGATATTGTGGACATCATACCACACTTACGGACCCTAAAGCCCAAAGCATTCCTTCAAAGCCATTTGTCCATGTTAAAACCAGTAGAATTTACTGAATTGCACCAGTTTTATAGGCAACATTTTTTCATACAGTTATTTATAAAATTATAATATTTGAAACAAATAGAATTACTTTGTCCACCCCTGTCCAAAGGCAGGGTCCTGAACCCGTGGTGCCTGCACCCTACCACTACAAAAAGGTACCTGCAGAGCAAATAGCTCAATATGACTGTTCAACATAGAGCATAAATACGGTAGTATGGAAATTGGTGTCCACCCACGATGGATGGGGAGATTTGAGCTATAGACCAATCTGATATCCTGATCTCCATTTTCAATGAAAAAAAGGACAGGAAGAAATCAGAAATTGATTGTTAGTATAAATATGCACTCCAGTATGCAAAATTTATGGCTATACATTAATAGGATGAAATTTTTATAACAAAATAGCAAATATTGCATTACCTGTAAGGAGGCAGAGCTAGACCATATACAATGACATTTCTAATTCTGCTATCCTTATTTCAACTCATGAAATTAAAAACAGAAGCACTGAATATGATTCCCCCATCATTTTTTCCAATGACACAAGCAACCATGCTATTTTCAGTAATCGGAGTATTCAAATCAGCGATCCTTTGAACAAGAGTACAGGCAAATTATATATGATGTGCCCAATACAACTGCAGACTCAATGAGTGAAACATTCAGCTTTGTAGGGGGTGGATTTACTTCAAATACTACCAAAATTGTATTTTGATAAAAACAAAATTATCATAATCACATACATCACTGAGGCAACTATCTCACCATGCATCACGGAGAACACTGGGATTATTAATGAGATGCTCTTCTAAAATCAGTGTGACAGAGATGACAAAAAATATTTTCACTGTCCACAAACCCATCACGTTCAATGGAAGGCAACAGAATAAACATACAAAGCCCCAGGCTAACCTGATCTCGTCAGATCTCAGAAGCTAAGCAGGGTTGGCCCTGGCAAGTATTTGGATAGGAGACCTCCGAGGAATACCAGGGCCGTGACATGGACGTAGTCAATGGCAAACCACCTCCAAACATCTCTTGAAAATTGGTTCTTGTAGGTTATCCGGGCTGTGTGACCATGGTCTTGGTATTTTCTTTCCTGACGTTTCGCCCGCAGCTGTGGCAGGCATCTTCAGAGGAGTAACACTGAAGGACAGTGTCAAGTGTGTAGGAAGAGTAATACATAGTCAGAAGGGGGTTGGGTTTGAGCTGAGTCATTGTCCTGCAAAAAGTATCAAAGGTAATGTGCTAAGCATTGTCCTGTAAGTATCAAGATAATGTGCTAATGAGGGTGTGGTATGTTAATATGGAACCATTGTATCCTGAAGTGATCTGTTAACTTGTGAAATCCAAAGCTAATCCGCATGGCTATTGTGGACTGTAGTCTTTGTTAGTCTGCAGGTTTTCAGGCCAGGAAGCCAAGGCTTATTCATTCTTAAACTCTCTTCTTTTCTGTTAACGTTGTGCTGATGTTTATGAATTTCAATGGCTTCTCTGTGCAATCTGACAAAATAGTTGGTAGAATTGTCCAGTCTTTCAGTGTCTTGGAATAAGACCTTGTGTCCTGTTTGGGTCAGTCCATGTTCAGCCACTGCTGATTTCTCAGGTTGGCCACATCTGCAGTATCTTTCATGTTCTTTTATCCTTGTTTGTTCGACAATATCTCTTGAAAACCCTACGGGGTTGCCATAAGTCAGCTGCAATTTGACAGCAAAAAAAAGAAGCAACTGCTGTCTCCTCTTGTCAATACAGCTCTTCTTTTCCTGTTCTTGGATCAGGCTTGGACCAGGGATACCCAGGGGTATAACTTCATAAAACTCACCTAGAAAAACATACTATTTACACAGGCATTTGGCTGATTTTACTAGATTCACAGCATCAGTCCATTTAATATACTCTCGTTTTTGCTTGCTTGTTTTGCCTTTTACAGCAGTAAAAGTTGTCTCATTAAAAGAGATAGAAGCTAATGGAAACTGAGGTGTTCTGCTTGAGACAGATTTCAAACTTGTCAGATCTGGCTAATTCAGCAGGCAAAAACTCTGTTTCCTCCCTATGTGATATACTCAGGCTGGATCGCACATGTGGTTAACGCACGCTTGCAAAACTACCCATTTTTGCATTCAGATGCTCAGAGCAAAAAATTGGCAGTTTCACACAGCTCTGGAGGGTGTCCAACTGTGAAATGAAATTCTGTGTAGCACTTCAGCTTGTGCAGGAAGAAAAATCTTTTGCAACCCCAGTGGTTACCACATACGACTACCAGCATACAAAATGCAATGAGCTATCGTTTACAATGTTGCTCATTTTTATGGAGCAGAAAACTGACCTGGATGATTAGCTGCTGAAATTGTCAGCCCTTCAGGTCTTCTTAACAAATATTTTGTTTTTTTGAAAGACTAAAGGGATTATTTCTAGAATCATAAGAGTTGGAAGGGACCACCAGGGTCATCTAGTCAACCCCCCTGTACAATGCAGGAAATTCACAACTGCCTCCCCCCAACACCCCCAGTGACCCCTACTCCACAGCCAGAAGATGGCAAAAAACATGTATGGGGGTATTTGCATTTTTAAATCAATCCAGCCCAACTGTGTGAGTCTAAGGCTGCAATCCTGAAATCCCTGGGAGCCAACATGTCCCCGTGCTGGTGTATGTACCCATTTAATTCATGATAAGGAGCACTTACGCCATCAGGGGTGGCACCCACGTTGGTGCTGGGACGCCACGCTGCGGCTAGAGGCTCAGGCGCTGCCTCTTGGCAGAAGAAAAAGGGTTGGTTTTTATATGCCGACTTTCTCTGCCAGTTAAGGGAGACTCAAACCGGCTTACAATCACCTTCCCTTCTCCTCCCCACAATAACCCTGTGAGGTAGGTGAGGCTGAGAGAGTGAGACTAGCCCAAGGTCACCCAGCTGGCTTCGTTTGTAGGAGTGGGGAAACAAATCTAGTTCACCAGATTAGCCTCCGCCGCTCATGTGGAGGAGCAGAGAATCGAACCCGGTTCTCCAGATCAGACTCCACCGCTCCACTGCTGGCAGTGTTCCAGTGGCACACGTCCCCACGCCAGAGTCCTGGGAGGTGTTCCCGGGGCATACCTGGGGGCAGAGCTGCCTTTAGGCAGATTCCTAACCCCTTTTGCCCTGGGAACACTCCTTCCTGCAGGGGCTTTTTTTGGTGTCTTAGCCCCGTTGAAGTCTATGGGGCCATTTTCCTTTTTTTTTCTTCTCTCTTTTTTTTTTGACAGAAGTTAAAGTTCTTTTCAGCAGCTAAGAAACCTCATTATGGTGAGGTAAAGGAATGGGCCAAACCACCTGGACTCAACTTTTCCAGCAAGGGAGAGGACAGGGTTGCCTATCCCATGCTACAGCAAGGGACAGGCCTGCCTAACCCCGAAGAGGGACAGGGCCACCCCACCAGGCCTCTCCTCTCCCGGAAGATCAGGGCTCCTCCTGGTAAGGGACAGGAAGGGGTCGCCCTTCCCAACCTCACCTAGCCTGATGGGAAGGGTTGCCAACCTCCAGGCACTAGCTGGAGAGCTTGTAGGAGTGGCTTGTAGGATCTCCAGCCGATAGAGATCAGTTCACCTGGAGGAAATGGCGGCTTTGGCAATTGGACTCTATGCATTGAAGTCCCTCCCCTCTTTTTTTAAAAAAAATTATTATTATTTTTCAAACTTATTCACATTCAATTGTATCATTCCAATCATAGTATATAATACGAACAATTTCTATCTTATCCCTAAAAAAAAATTTATAATTAACTTCCCCTCTCCCCTCCTCTATCCATTTAATATCTTTATTTCTCTCTTTGTGATTAAAGTCTAATTCATTATAATAACCTACATTTATCATTATCTTAAAATCTAATCTTTAACTTTGGGATCTTAGTTACTTCAAACAATTGGAATTAGATCAAAGCATATCCCTTAATATTTCCCAAGTGAAGTCCCTCCCCTCTTAAACCCTGCTCTCCTCAGGCTCCTCCCCCAAAAATCTCCCACTAGGGGTGAAGAGGGACCTGGCAACCCTACTGACGGGAGACGTGGCCCCCCCTGTCTGGGCAAGGGTCAGGACAGGTGTTGACCTGGGCTAGTGAGTCAAGTGCGGCCTCCCTTTTCCAAGGCTGTGTCTCCCCCACATCTACCCCTGCCCCCAATCCACTCCCAGCCAGATTTGCCAACCTTCAGGGGGAGGGCATCACTTGCAATTACAAGTGATCTCTAGGCTTCAGAGATCAGTTTACCTGGACAAAAAGGCTGCTTTGGAGGGTGGACTCTATGGCATGATATACCCCGGTGAGATATCTCTCCTCTAGGGTTGCCAACCTAGAGGCCAAAGTGGCCGTGTTGTCCAGGTTAACCGATCTCTGTCACCTGCAGATCAGCTGTAATCCTGGAGTATCTCCAGCCACCACCTGGAAATACCCCAGGATTACAGCTGATCTGCAGGTGACAGAGATCAGTTAACCTGGACAACATGGCCACTTTGGGAGGTGATCTCTCTGACATTATATCCCTTTCTCCAACCTCGCCCTCCTCAGGCTGCACCCCCCTCCAAAAAAAAAAAAAAAACTCCAGGTATTTCCCAACCCAGAGCAGGTAACCCTACTCTCCTCCCACCCATTGCTTCACCTCCAAATCTCCAGGAATTTCCTAACCTGGAGTTGGCAACAGTACTCCCAGTGTTTATGGGCCATAGAAGATCTCTGAAACACGGTAAAATACTTTACATGCAAGTGATATATAGTTAACAATCTAAAAACGGCTTACATCCGGGCTCCTCCGTTCTCCCAGAACTACCTACAGAGCAGCATGAGCACCAAGCGGCTCATTCAGCCGCTGCTTCTCAAGCTTGACCTATCCCCGCCATTCCGGCTTAGCAACGCAGCCAGAAACTACAACTCCCATGACGCCCGCTCGGCCACGTGCCTTCGGCCACCATCGTTTCTCGCCTCATCTCGCGGGGCTGGGCGGTTGCCTCCTTCGCTGAAGGTCGTGCGGAAGGCTTCGTCTCAGCGTGACGTTCGTGCTCGCCGGGACATGTTGGGTGTCGCCGTCCGCCGGTTCGCCACCTCGGCCGCGCGCCGCGCGCATTATGAAGAGGGCCCGGGAAAGGTATGGAAGAGGAGGAAGAGGAGGAGAGGAAAAAATTGTATTCCCCCCCCCCCGGTCCCCGTGAACAACACGGCGCATACTGAAGCGGTTGCTTCCGGGGCCGTGCAGGCCGTGTCGCGGGCCAGTGGGGCCTCGTTTTCCCAACGCACGGCCGCTCTCTAGATGCACATTCTCCCCCCCCCCCCAAATTCTCAGAATTCAACCGTAAGCCCCCCATGCAGAGTTTGGGGAATTGAGATGGGGGGAAATGTGCATCTAGAGAGCGGCGAATCCAAGGCCAAACCCTCCCTTGCGTTTACTGCTGTTGCAGTAAAACAAGGGTTCGCGGGGGAGAGGGAGACCCAAGGTCGTTATCAAGAAAACAGTTTATTTGCAGCTGCTGACTCAGAGGCCCTAATGGGCAGAAGTCTCTTGAGTCCCGATTATACTGGGGAAGAGGGATTTATCCAAATTCGAGTTATGGCGATACACTAACAGGTTATGCATCTCTGATTGCACGGCAGACAGAAAGGCCACTCAGGGCAGTTGCAGTTTCATCCCGTTTCTCTTGTCATTGTTGATCGTTCACCCTGACACTCCAGGACTCCTAGCCCGGTGACCCAGTGCACAGAGCAGGCTTGTAGCTAGGCAGAAATTCCTTCCCTGGCAGCCTGGAAGCCCATTATTACCGGGAGACCTCTGGGGTGCTGTCACAGTGTTCTGTCGCACCTCTCCCTTTCGCCCAGGACGGTAAGAAATGAGAAACAAAAAAGCTCCCAAGTGGCAAGCTTTTGAAGAACAAGAAGAGAGCTTGGTTCTTGGGCTGTGTACAGCGAGAAGGCTTTTTTTTTGTTGAGCTTGTTTGGGCTGCAGCCGGGTTCTGAGTGCCGGGGGCCTGCCGGCACGTGAAATAGCCTGCACACGTCCTAAACAAAGCAGGCACAATTGACGTCTGGACTGGGGAATCTGGTGTCCGGCGGCAGGAGCCCCGCCGGAGATCTCTCTGCGTAGGTTGGGCCTTGTCTGCGGAGCCTACCATCTTTGTGAGCCCGCTAGCCTGATCTCGTCAGATCTCAGAAGCTAAGCAGGGTCAGCCCTGGTTAGTCTTTGGATGGGAGACCACCAAGGAAGACCAGGGTTGCTGTGCAGAGGAAGGCACTGGCAAACCACCTCTGTTAGTCTCTTGCCATGAAAACCCCAAAAAGGGGTCGCGATAAGTCAGCTGCGACTTGACGGCACTTTACACACACACATCTGCATCCTACATTTTATGCACATAGGGCTCGAGGGAGGGAGGGGGTGACCTGTGTAAAAAAATTTGATGGGTGAGAGTCAGTGGTGGGGCCTGGCTGTGTAATCACGGTAATAAGGGATGTATTAAGGGACTAAGACTGGCCTTATTCCTAAGCGCCTCAGCTAACCACAGTATAGCCGCAGGAATAAAGTGGAGGTTTTAACGTATGGCGCTATAGCGTTGCAATGCAGCTTGTGGTCTAGGGGCTACAGAACTATTTTATATATATATAATTATTTTTCAATAATTACTATACATCTCATTTGACAATACATCCTATATACCAATCTTTGACTCGGTAAAAAAAATTAACAAAAATTATTAGGTGCATGTCTTCAGTATTAAATATAATTAATTATAATTGACTTCCCCACCGACTTCCTCCCTCCCTACAAATATCTGGTATCTCCTTTGTATTAATATTTTCTAATCCTTATAAGTCATTATTTTAATGTTATACTTTCCCCTTATTTAATATATTTTGATAAGCAATAATATCATATTAATAATAAAGAATAAAAGGGAAAAATCATTTTTAAAATAAAAACAGACATAACAAAACACATTTACATAATTTTCTCCAGTCACTAGGGGCTACAGAACTATTGAAAGGATGTGTGTGTGTGAGAGAGAAGTGTCGCCTAGTCACAGCCGACTTATGGCGACCCCTTTTTGGGGTTTTCAAGGCAAGAGACTAATAGGTGGTTTGCCAGTGCCTTCCTCTGCACAGCAACCCTGGTATTCCTTGGTGGTCTCCCATCCAAATACTAAGCAGGGCTGACCCTGCTTAGCTTCTGAGATCTGACGAGATCAGGCTAGCCGGTGAATAAAATGGACCTCCTGCCCTGTTTTTGACACTGACACACACGCACGCGTGTACGTTTCAAAACACACACTCCGTTTCATAACCAGATTGCTTTGTGATATAAGAGACAGTGCTATAATTGGAGAAACACAAAGATTTACTGGGTGCGTGGATTGAACCAATGATGCAGGTCTCTGGAGCCTAGCTGTAGCTCTTGAGAACACACCCCTGTTTCAGAACAGATGTATTTAGGGGAGGAGCTGTGGCTCAGTGGCAGAGCATCTGCTTTGCAAGTAGAAGGTCCCAGGTTCAATCCCCAGCATCTCCAGTTAAAAGGAGTATATGACCTGGATTGCTGCTTCAAGACAGAATACACAATATTGACTGACTTTAATGGAGCCGTGGTCCGATTAAGTGTAAGGAAGTTTTGTGTGTTTGTACATTGCTCAGTACAACTTCCCATTCCTTGGCATCTTAGCTTCTAATGGTACAAATGATGAGAACATAACAGTATGAATAATGATGATACTGTAAACGCTTTCTGATGTACCTTTTTCACTTTATGAATCTGTAATTAGAAAACAAGTCTCCAACAAGTTTTGCAGTATCTTTTAGATCAAGGCCGTATTCTCACCCAGGATCAGTCACTACTTGTGTCTTCATGCTGTAGAGGCTGCCCAATAAATCTGAACCACAAGTGTTTCAAATACTTAAGTGTTTGTGCACAAAGTCTGAGATTATTTTAAAATGTTTGGGGGCATAAAGCCGCTGTATAATGACAAGAAATAGGACTTCCACATTTAACAGCTTGGATATTGCCTACTGTCTGCATGTATGGAAGGAGGCTCCCCTGCCTCCTGCTGCAGTCTGAAATGTCTCCTGACATCCTCCTTCTGGAGAGTGAGGCGACACCCAGAAATAGCTTGTGCGGGAATCAGACATCCGTGTGGTGGGGGGAATGGGGGAAATGTCCCTTCACCTTTTGTGCATGGAATTTTAGACAGAATCCAACCAAAAATATGCATTCAAGTTTCATTTCTTTCATTTGAATTTGTCTAGACTAATTTGGCAGACTAATTTGTCCTGTGGTGCAGTGGTAAGCTGCAGTCCAAGCTCTGCTCACGACCTGAGTTTGATCCCAACGGAAGTCGGTTTCAGGTAGCCGGCTCAAGGCTGACTCAGCCTTCCATCCTTCCGAGGTTGGTAAAATGAGTACCCAGCTCGCTGGGGGTAAAGGGAAGATGACTGGGGAAGGCACTGGCAAACCACCCCGTAAACAAAGTCTGCCTAGTAAACGTCGGGATGTGATGTCACCCCATGGGTCAGGAATGACCCTGTGTTTGCACAGGGGACCTTTACCTTTTTTAAAAAATTTGTCTAATAACAGCTGTAACAGATAACTTCAAAATTCTTGTTCCTCCAGAACCTTCCTTTTTCGGTGGAAAATAAATGGCGATTATTGGCAATGATGTCAGTCTTCTTTGGAAGTGGGTTTGCTTTTCCCTTTCTTGTAGTAAGACATCAGCTGTTGAAGAAGTAAACAGGTAATTATTAGGTATTGTTTTTAGTAGTCTGAATTTGGCCTTTATTTTGCTCAAACTCAGCAGAGTAAGGGGAAGTTAGGGGTAAGTGGTTAGAGTAAGGGGAATATTTCTTTTGGTTTTGCTTTTAGAGTCAGGGGAAGGCAGGGAAGATCTGTTTGTTTCCATGAGCTCCTTTGGGATGTTGTCTCATTGGATCCAGTCCTATCACTCCAAACTACTGGACAGGTTAGAAATGTTTATGTAACCAGATATTCCATAGATGTTCCAATTCTTTGTCATGGCTTTTTCAGTATGTAATAACCAAAACTGACTGGTTTCCTCAGAGATCTTGTTTCATATTCTTTAGTGGCAATGTTATGACATGGTCTGTAACAAAATGCTTTTGGACATCCTTTGCCAATATCTTGTTTTCATGTTAATCTTCTTGTATCTTGTGTTGCCATCCCTTGCTCTTCCAGGTCTCTTCTTTTTGTATGTGCTCCTCTTTGGTCCTTTCAGCAAAAACCAAATATTATCCTCCGTTTACCACCTACATATCCATTCCCTTGTAGTTCCTTACAGCTGGAAGGCCCATTTTTGTATGATTTAATTCTCCCTCCTGTTTCTACGTTCAAGAACCTTATTAAGACTTGTATCTTTTCTTTGGCTTTTCCTTACTTATCTGCCTTCTATTTGAGTTGTCCTCCTTCCTAATGTCTCATTTTATACTTAGGATGTAAGCCTGCTGCCAAGTGTGGTCTTATTTCCAAATTTGTATAGTGCCTGGCAATTTTAGGCCCTTTGTAAATAATGACTCTCCTAGATCAAATTGCAAGATTTAAAATGGCACGGTTTGATGTTGTGCATATAAAAGGATTGTGTCTGTTTCCCTGACATATATTTTTTTTTCCCAGATTGGCAGTGGAAATTATCCTGCAAACAGCTTTCCTTTCATTTGGAAGAAAAGGAGCAACCAATATCTACTGGATATGTCTGTAAATAAAAGTTAAATATGAAATGCACTTGTAATGAACTTTATTTTGATTACAGACCGCCCTGAGTGCAAACCAGCAACTAGAAACAATGGGTTGGATCCAGACTAAATTTTCCATCAATGGAAAGGAATTTTCTGGCCTTCTCCCTCCCGCTGGCCCACTGACCTCTGTGAAATGCTGTTCTTTGGGGTAGTCTGAGGCAGGAACATGGAATTGCTGGGTATCGCCTGTTTAGGATGGATGCAACCCAACAAGTCCATCCATACTCTGATGAGCTGGAGATTGGGCTGCTTCCTATTTGGAGGAATAACTGGTGGCACTGATGGTCAGACTAGTTCTAATTGTCTGCAGCTGGTTGATACATGCAGGAGGAATTTGCACAGGTACAGATGGAGACTGGTTAACATTTAGTGCTTGCTTGGTACTTGGTACTAGTGTAGTGGGAAAGGGAATAGTTCAGAGCTGTGGCTTAAAAGATGATGAGTCTGTCTCTGGGAAGAAGTCAGTTTGTCCCATAGAAAATTTAGTCATACTCAGTTATTATAATTTTTTTTGTTAGTCTTTGAGGTGCTACTAGACTTTTGCTCTTTTCTATTAAAAATAATGTATTTACTGAAAGGGAGACAACCCTGAATGTAGCCCCCCCCCCCCGAAACATTGGCTGATTGTGACAGAATCCTATGTAGGAAGATAGCAGTCATGCTGCTACAACAGATACTCGTAAGTAAACCACCTCACATTTCCTAGATGGTCTCCAGATGGGTGTTCACTGAAACTGATGCTGGATGGAGTGATTTGAATATGTTTGTAATGGCAGTAGTTAGTTGTACCATTCTTACATGTAATGAAATGCCTTGTGTTCGCTGTACCATTCTACATCAAAATATCTAATTTGTGACATGGCCCCATCTGTGGTGATTAAAGCAAGAGATTGAAGCCATGAACAGAAAAGACACAAACCTGAGAAAAGCCCTAGGTAAAAAGAAGAAGAGTTAGTTTTTATATGCTGACTTTCTTTACCACATAAGGAAGAATCAAACCTGCTTACAATCTCTTTCCCTGCCCCTCCCCACAACAGACACCCTGTGAAGTAGATGAGGCTGAGAGAGCTCTAAAGAGTTGTGACTAGCCCAAGGTCACCCAGCTGGCTTCATGTGCAGGAGTGGGGAAACCAACACGGTTCACCAGATTAGCATCTGCTGCGCTTGTGGAGGAGTGGGGAATCAAACTTGGTTCTCCAGATTAGAGTCCACAGCTCTTAACCACCACACCATGCTGGTTAGTGAGTAGAAGAAAATGGCAGAAATATGGGCACTGTCAGGAAGAGGAAATAGTGTGGGGAAGTGGATACAAGTAAAAAGGAACCTCACCCCTGACCATGGCTTGGGTGGCAGGTAACTGGTGGGATGGATAGTGCAAGAGGAGCAGGCCCTTCAGATCCTACCCAGCCCCAAGCCCTTTGGGAACCAGCACTTGGAATTGTGCCTTGAAAAAGATGGTCTTAGATGATGTTAGGTACATCACACTTTGAGTTGAAGCTGAGCAGGCATATCGAGTTCAGCAGGGCCTTTTTGTGTCTTATTTAGACTACTATTGTTTGTTTGAACATGGACTCCATGCTGTTGGCAAGGCTTCAAGTTTGCTTCAAACAGCAAACAAATGTATCCAAGAAATGAAACACTCTTATCTAAACCACTCGTTTTCTATTAAAACAGGAAGATCTTGGGCTGCTTTTAAAATTGGTTGTGAGTCTCAAGACGAGTAGTTCATGAATGCCTGCAGCTGCCAAGAACACCTCCATATTTTAATGCTACACTGATGATTATAATCTCAATATGCTCTCTCTAGCCCCCCTCGTGTATAATTCTATGAAGTCTATCCTTATCCTTCCCCTTAGTTGTCTTTTTTCTAAACTGAAAAGCCCCAGACTCCTTAGCCTTTCCTCATAGAGAAGGCGCTCTGACACATTAATCACTTGCTATCTTCTATGCTTTTTTTTCCAGCTCACAGCAACCAGAAACAGACAAGGTGTTCTAAATGAATGTCACAATTTGTACTTTGATGGTTGGGAAGTCAATGTATGCTACAGTCTTCACATGAACACATGAAGTTGCCTTATACTGAATCAGACCCTGGGTCCATCAAAGTCAGTATTGTCTAGTCAGACCGGCAGCGGGTCTCTGGCAGAGGTCTTTCCCATCGTCTACTTGCCTAGTCCCTTTAACTGGAGATGCCGGGGATTGAACCTGGGACCTTCTGCATGCCAAGCAGATGCTCTACCACTGAGCCACGGCCCCTCCCCTTCCAGGCTATCTCAAATTAATTTTCTTCCCCTGGCCTCTCTGTCATTCCACATTGATGGTTTACTGCCCTCATCTTTTAGTAAACCCACACCTGCCCACCCCTTCACTAACAATCCTTTTTCAGATGTTACATTTCTCAAAGATGTACAGAACAAAAGCATTACTTGGGAAACTCTCAATGTGTGCAATTGCCATTTCTTTTGGAAGAGGCAACATTTGGATTTTCTGCATGGTACAAGCATACCGGGTGCCAGATTAATATGGAATCACGTTCTGAAGCTGGAATGTGTGCACGTTTCAGAAGAAATTGTAATATCACATCTTAGGAGGATCACATGTAGCGTGTTTGTCCCGTATGTACAGTCTAATGTTAATAACTGAACAGGGCTACGGTCCTTCTTCCTAGACCCCTTAGGTCCTGTGTGAGGTTTTCCTACAAGCCTTCAGCCTTGTTCACCTATCTAGAAAACCCTGTTTGTCCAAATAAATATGGGTTAGAAATAAAAATGAGTGAACGAATGGGACTGGGCAAGGTTCTCTCCTGTGTCGACTGGCAAAAAGCCAGTTTGTGGACAATAAATGACCTGTACAAGCACCCGAAGCTAAACAAATCAGTCCAGCCCTGCTGCAGCACATAGCTAAAATTCTTATTATTTTTGTGGCTTGCAGTGGATGTTGATTTTGAAAAGCGCCTTAAATCATCCTGATGGAACAGTAGCATAACAAGTAGAGAAGGAACGACCTTTTCCCAGAACAGCATTTCCCTGCTTACGGCTTCCCAAGTATTGATAAAGTTATGTGGGAGCAACAGGAACATTTAGATTCATCTTGCTGAAATGATGGTTAATGTGCGCTGTAAGGTAGCTGCTTTACTCTTGACAAATAACCTGTGCTAGTCATAATTGTTTGTCCATTCCTGCAAATGCCAAGAAAATCAAACATCTGTCACACCAGATGAGGGAACACAACTCATTTGCCATACTTTGCACTCCATTCATCCTTTGAAAGGTCAGACAGGAATAAGCTATACATGGTTAACCATCTGGTAAGTGACAGTGTACATCTCCCAAAGCATATAGACCAAATTGGATGTCCTGAAGGTATTAAAAATGTCACCTTCAGGAGAAGATCTACATTTGTTTTAATTTTTACCGATACCTATATTTCTTACCGTATATACTCGTGTATAAGCCGAGTTTTTCAGCCCAAAAAAAGGGCTGAAAAAGCCGAACTCGGCTTATACACAGGTCAATACAGTAGGAATGGGGAGGAGGGAGGAACTTACCGCTGCCATCGCCGCCTCGCCCGGGAGCCTTTCTCCTGCCGGCAGGGGCCTGGAGGGGCCGGCAGAAGGTCCCTGCCGGCCGCTCTGCCGGCGCCTGGCAGGGTCCTTCCTTGGCCGGCAGGAGGCCCCTGCCGGCTGTGCCGCCGCCACCCACGCGCCCAAGCGCCTTCCTCCGGCCGGCAGGGGCCTGGAAAGGCCTCCTGCCGGCCCAGGAAGGCCACGCCGCCGATTCGCCGCGTCTCCCGGTAAGTAGGGGGTTCAGGGGCTCTTCCCCCTCCCCCCCTTGGATGGCACTGGGGGTGGGGTGGGGTGGGGCGGGAGGGCCTGGGAGGCATTGGGAGGGCGACCTGGGGCAGGGGCTCTGCGCTCTAAAATGGCAGCCGCCATTTTAGAGCGCAGCATTGCCAGTAAAGGGAATTTCTTATTGACCCTCGGCTTATACGCGGGTCAATAAGAAATTCCCTTTTCTGGCCTCAAATTTGGGGGGTCGGCTTATACTCGGGTCGGCTTATACCCGAGTATATACGGTATTCTATAAACAAGCATTAAATATCTTTAAAATGTGAAGAATTTTAAGGAAGTTACCAAAAGAAGTCAGAGAAAAAATATTTGCTGATTTCCCCTTCTCATTGCAGCCCAGGGTATATCTCGCATTATTGATCTGCAGCCCTTAGATGCAAGTTTTTCAAGGTCTGAAACCAGAAGGGAGAGTCAAGAAAGCATTTTTTCATGAGCAAAACACCACCCAACAGAACTTATTATCCAAGCCCATTTATTTGTTTGGAAAATGTATAGGCTGCCTTTCCTTATAACAAATCTCAAGGCAGAGGTCAAATAAAGTCAAGATATGATTAAAACATCAAAAATACTATTGGAACGAGATATGAGGTAGACAAATACAGCAACCGATAAAACCAAATTGTGTATTAACCATGAATATATAAAGAAGTTTTCAAGGCCTAAATTTAAAGTTTGAACTTGATATTATGAACTGTATTGAATTAAAAGAACTTGGGTGCTTAAACTATAACTCCTTGTTTGTAATGAATTGTTTCTTACCACCATCTACAAATGTTAGTGGCTGTAAAATATCTGTGTATCAATATTTACAATGGGGAATGTTTTGACATATGAGACAGGAAGGAAGATTACTTTTTTAAAAAAACTAGCTGTGAGATATTACCAGAAGGAGTAAGAAATTGCTATCCAACATATTATTTGTTAAATCAACATAATAAACCAACTAAAAACATGTGGGAAATAGTTCAGCTGTTACGGAACATGAAATCAATACAATAGTATGAAAATTTCTCTTTAACCATGGTCCAGCTTCTTAAAATTAATTTAATGAACCATGAAAATTCACTAAAAATAGCAAATCAGTGGCATTTATGTATATATATATATATATATATTTATATATATATATATATATATATATATATATATATATGAGTTGATGGTAAATGTTGGCACTGCAAAATGGAAAAAACAATTTTATCCAATATGCGGTGGAAAAACCCTCGAGCATCTCTTTTTCTGAAAAAAAGATGGGCGATTCTATTTCAGGTGGCATTGGATTTTAAATACCTGTTCTTCATGAGCTGTGTTTACTTAATTATGTGGTAGAAATTCCAAACAAATTTCAAGATTTTGTATTGAATGCAGTAATTGTTGCTCATCTGGTCTCCCTCTCTTCTGACTGCTACCGCTCTCTACCCTGTAGCCTGGGGAGTGTCCTGGCCCTTTTTCCTCAGTTCCTCCCAGACCTCTTAAATGGCTCCTTTGGGGAGGAACGTCTCTGGGCTCCCCCACTCCCCCCATGTCAGGGGCAGAGCCCAACCGACTTACCAGGACTATGCCCAATGGGTCTTCTAATAGGGTGCCCACCCCTTCTTCCCCACCTTCCCATCTGTTCCCAAAGGGCCTTGTTTCTGGCCCGTGCAGGCCTAAGGAGGCTGAGATGCCCTTCTCCTTACCCCCTCCCCTGGAGTTGGGACCTGGATTGGGCTGCCTTTGGTGGGACAGTTTGCCATTAGGCCTAGCCTCTCTGTCTCACCCCAGTTGCAGCTAGGACTCTCATCCCCTGGGAGTCTGCCTGGGGCTGCCAAGCTCTGGGATCTTGCTCCGCATTCCCAGCAGTCTTCTAAAGAGGTGCCAGGCTCTTCCTTTCCCCAACCTTCTGCAGCTGCTCCTTCATCTGAGCAGCTTCTGGTGGGTCTGGCTACTGTCACACTGGGCTTGTCTTTACCACCTCTGCTGCAGCATCCTCCAGCTTCCAAGCCAGGCTTGCCTTCATCACCTCAGTGGCTGGCACTGCAGCAGCGTCTTCCAGCCGCCTTGCAGCTGTGACGGACGTCTGCCTCTTCCTCATTGGTGGCTCCAGCTGCTGGCTCCCCTAGGGTCATGCTTGGGGCAGCCAGGTTGGGTGTGATCCCAATACCCACGGTAAGTGCTGGGCATCGACCCGAGACAAGTAGATTCTCCCCAATTCTTGGTGATGCATTTGTCAATTAACAGTTCTTTGTTTTTTCTTTATCATCTGTGTAAATTATGTGGAAATAAAAATAAAGAGGGGCCCAATAAAGAGGACCAAAGCTTGGTGTAGTGGTTCAGAACAGTGGTTCGGAGTGGTGGACTCTAAATCTGGAGAACTGGGCTTGATTCCCCACTCCTCCACATGCGTGGCGAACTGTAATCTGGCAAACTGGGTTGGTTTCCCCACTCCCACACACGAAGCCAGCTGGGCTAGTCACAGCTCTCTTAGAGCTCTCTCAGCTCCACCTACCTCACAGGGAGTCTGTTGTGGGGAGGGAAAGGGAAGGTGATTGTAAGCTGGTGGGATTCTTCCTTAAGTGGTAGAGAAAGTTGGCATATAAAAACCAACTCTTCTTCAAAGCCTGACTCTGATAAAATACTCAACTCGTACCATAATTTGGTGGCCGCTGCTGGAAAAGCCTTTTTTTATAATGGTTCCTAGCTCAACAAAACTACAGCTTAGTTTATTTAGAGAGATTACCTGAAAGTCAAAGTATTTTGTTAAGTCATAGATATGCCATGCATAGAACATTAAAGTCACACAAAGGCAATTTTCTGCTAAAGTTTAGTATATATAAAAGGACAATTTAGATGTCGGTTTGGCTGGATATTTTATAACGTGGCAATTCCTTAAATGTTTATACAAAATCTGTTGAGACATTTCCGGTATGCACATGAAGCAGCTTCACAGTTGCAAGTGAGAATAAGAATACCTGATTGTACTGAGCTCTTATCATCCCTGCAGGCTTCCAAAACACTTTGCGTGCTGTGAATATGATTCATTAGCTGCTAGGGCCAGACTGTGTAATTTGAACCTTTCTTAAGATGCTTTGGAGCTTCAATAGTTTGACATAACATTCATCCGTTAAATTTTACAGAGCTGTGATGGTCTAGAGAGGAGGAAGGAAAGGAGAATTAGTTTAAAAAATTGATGTGAACCGAAGCTCAGCTCTAGCTTGACAATAAAGCAGGTCATGGGCAATTTGTCTTGGGTGACATATGGTAGCCTTGGATGTGAATGAATATCCCCATTTATATCAAAAGGCACATCTAGGCAGTTCAAAAGGGTCCAGCTGAGCCTCACAATGCAGATGGAGCCATGCATCCAGATGCTTACCTTCGAGGCAATGTGCACAGGGGGCTTCACACGTCTGTAGGTATCTTTTGATAAATTCAGTCATGTATTGGGGTCCCAACAGTTGCAAATGAGCCCTAAAGTAGAAGAATAGTCCAGAACCTCAAAGGATAAATCAAACACGCATCTTTAGATCAAGTCAACACTTTTTCCTCACCCACTTCCTGTTCTTGCACAAAATAGGAAGTTTATCAAGCCCCTGGTGGGCAGTGATACAGAACTACAGGGAATGTGTTTAGCTTCAAGAATCATGTTGTGCAGGTCTAATAAGGTTTTCTGTTTGAGAAGCCCGGGGAGAAAATGCCTGCTGGGTTTTTTCTTCTCCGTCTCCCCTCAGTATTCCTCACGGTGGGGGAGTTAATTACTTTTGAACAAAGTTGCTTGCAATGCTCACAAAAAGCTCAAATGAGTTCAGGAACGTAAAAGCCAGAGATGGCATGCAAACAAGCAAGACAGACCTCAAAGCATCTTCTCAGAAACCCTGCCTTCATGCTGGTAACGTAACTGAGCAGTCCTGGGTTAGGCCAGTAAACTCACAATTATAGCTTAGAAAGCTTTATGGATAGAAAAGTATTCAAAAATGATATAAAATGACAAGTTACATAGTCCGAGGCAATTGCAAGATAAAACAAAGAAGTCTGGCTATCTGCATACTTACTAGGCTGATACATCATAATGCTGGATGTTAAAGCTATAGGTCTTGTTCAGCTAAGCATTATTCAGAGTGACAAAGGGACATGCTGACAAGCGAGAATGAAGAAGGAATGGGGGCACTTTGGCCTACTCAAACTTATGCAAAAGTGACCTAGGAACAGGTGACTCTAAGCTCCCAATCAGGATGACATTTGGGGAGAATTCAGGGGGAAAGAGCGATCTCACCCCTCCCATCTCACACAGATGTTTTTACTGAGTTAAGAGTGGTGTGAGCGAGTGACCTTGATAAGCTAGGCCCTGTTGACGGTACAAGCTGCACCTGGTGTTATGAGAGAATCTGTGTGTATGAATGGAAAGTTACTGAATGCTGCATCTGGGGGAAACCAAATGGATGTATCAGAGGTAGCAATGGTTCAAAATGGTTCTTCTATCTTGACAGTCACTTAGAGGAACGCTGAAATAAAATGCATTGCCCTTACACAGCGACAAAGGAAGACATCCCTACAGTGCAGAACTGTTGCAGAAATAGGTAGCATCAGCATCAAGGTTTACTAGAGGCCAATAACCAACAGTTGGTTAGTAAACTCCAGCGCCTCTCAGCTCTAATCCATCAACTGGAGGATAATTGCTTCTTTGTAGCTCCTCCTCCCTTTCAATGCATCCTTCCAGCCATTGATCTTTGGTGGCTGGTCAGCTAGAGAGTACAACATACTTACATATGTAAGGCAGCACTGCTAAATTGACTAAGGATTATGTCCCATTGTATCTAGTAGTAAGTATGCATAGACTTGTACAATTAGAGACTGCCTGTTCCCTCATATCTTCCATCACACTCGCACATGAGTCTGTTATGGCCATCTTCAGGAGAAGTGCCAAAGAGAAAGTTCATGATTGATTTGTGCACCTTCTTCCCATGATTCAGATGATGCACTGCTCTGTGAGAATTTCGTAGCCAAGTACACATTTTGAATGTGTGAATTCTCCCACAGGGATGTTTCTGAAGGTGCGGCCTCTCCTCTTTCCTGTTTGCACACCTCTGCCCCAGGTAGAAACTTATATCCAGAGGCATTCCCTGAACATGTGGCAGTGGATTCCATAAATTAGTTATGTATTGAACATTTTCTTTGGAGTCTGAACCTGCTGCTCATCAAGTACATTGGCTGACAATGAATTCTAGTTCCTAAGGGTAAAACTAGACGTTACATTGTTCTACGACTCGAGTCAGGTCTGGGTTCCCATGCCCTTACTGTCATATTCTTACAGTCAAATGGCAGCCGCTGGGAACTAAGTTCCCAAGCTCTGTGTGTGCCCAATTCAGATTGTGACCAAGGTGCAGGGAAAGGAGAGACTTCAGCCTCTACCCTATGCCATTTTCCATCCCGAAACAGCCTTAGGGCGCATTATTTGCCCTGTTTGGGGACTGCATGTGCATTGAATACTGGGGAACCAAGAACTGACTCTTGGAAAAACATCCCATCTAGTTTAACCCTGTGAAAAGTAGAAAACTGTATCCACTGTCTCTACCTCTGTTATTATTCTCTTTAGTTGTCATCCCTGATTCCTTAGGGCGCATTATTTGCCCTGTTTGGGGACTGCACGTGCATTAATACTGGGGAACCAAGAACTGACTCTTGGAAAAACATCCCATCTAGTTTAACCCTGTGAAAGGTAGAAAATTGTAACCACTGTCTCTACCTTTGTTATTATTCTCTTTAGTTGTCATCCCTGATTCCAGATAATTTATCTTCGATAACACTATGCAAAATAGACTGGGAAGGGGTGCTGCTTGCTTTGTTCTGTAGTGGAAAGCTGTCTCTTTATTCTGGCTAAGCCTGGACCAAAATACCAATGAAGCAGAAGTGTTCTGGGTCTGCAATGACTATCCTTCCACTCTGGGTGCTCTACTTCCAGTCTAGAACAATCTATCTGTACCCAGAGTCCGTCAGTCTAAATCCATTCTGCACTCATTGTAACTTTTGTGTGCATTGATGTATTTCAATGGAG